>NC_137799.1:95116150-95656150 GCF_963383645.1 Muscardinus avellanarius
AATGCTGGGCCTCTTACATTTCTAAGTTACCTTTTTCCTTTGTGACAGAAGGTCCCTGTTGGTTTATTTCCTCTGACTTTGACTAATGGCCTCAACCCATCCAGAAAACAAAACAAAAACAAAACAAAACAACAACAACAACAAAAACAAAAACACCTACCAAGTAGAGTTCAATGCTCTCAAAACAACTGGTATAGAACCAGGCTCCTCTGAGTAGGGGCTTGGGTACAAGAAAATAGAATTCAAGCTGGGCATGGTAGAACGCGCCTGTAATGCTAGTACTTGGGAGGCTGAGACAGGGTGATTGCAGGTTCAAGGACAGCCTCAGCAAGTAGCGAGACTCTCATCAGCCTAGTGAGATCCCGTTTAAAAATAAAAATAAAATGGGGCTGGGGGTGTAGGTCAGAGGTAGACTCCTCCTGGGTTCGATCCCCAATACCACACAAAAAGAATAGAATCCAATGAAAAGCTATTCAAATCCCCATAATATGTTGCTTGCCAGAGGAGGCATCCTGGGGTTTGTAAGAAAGAAACTCAGTTTCTAAAATAGAGAAGATCCCATGGGATCCTGGGACTATGGCAGTGCCATTCAAAATGTATGCACATTCTGTAGCAGAACCTGACAGCATGAGTTTTTGAACAGCTGTCTCTTCTGTACGTACAACAGCCCAGCAGCCAGGACAGAGCATGTGAAAGAACCTGAGAGGTTTGGAACTTTTCCTTTCCACACCAGCAAGTTATCATTCAGCATCTGGAGTTCGACCCTAGAGACATAGGTGCAGTTTATTTTTATACCCAGCTAATTGGCAATGCCCATACAGGCCCGATGCAGTTTATTTTTATACCCAGCTAATTGGCAATGCCCATACAGGCCCGATGCAGTTTATTTTTATACCCAGCTAATTGGCAATGCCCATACAGGCCCGATGCAGTTTATTTTTATACCCAGCTAATTGGCAATGCCCATACAGGCCCGATGCAGTTTATTTTTATACCCAGCTAATTGGCAATGCCCATACAGGCCCGATGCAGTTTATTTTTATACCCAGCTAATTGGCAATGCCCATACAGGCCCGAAAAGGAAAGTTCAACAGTGAATGACACCTGTCTCAGAGCAGAAAATCTGGAACTTTCAGTATTACCCAAGAAAGGGACAATGTTGACAGTGCCTGGAGTGCCTCACCTGCTCCACCTACACATAACAAAGCACTGGTATTAGGGTTTGGGTTTTAAATGTCTCCCCCCAGAAAGCTTATGCATTGAGTGCGGGCCTCCTCTGAGGGCCTCCGGGGTGGGGTGGGCCACTGTGGCTGTCTTGGGGGGCTGTGCACGTCCCTGGCTGCTTCACTCCCAGTCCCTGTGCACCGAGAGCAGCCTTCCTCCACCACCCTCTGCTGCCAGGATGTCTGCCTTGGATCAGCCAGCCACAGACTGTATCTCTGAAGCCGTGAGTACAAATACACCTTCCCTTCTCTGATCTGAGCAAAGAAGCTGCCCTTCTTTGCTCAGATGACGCCTGGAGGCAGGGTGCCCAGGTAGATGCAAAGAATTGGAGTCTTAATGGTGGCCGTTCGTGGCACAACAATGGTATTAAAGCACACAATGGGCCTTAACAATGGTATTAAAGTTTGTATGAGTTTCCCAAGAGAAATCTTTCATACTCCACACACGCGGGGCTAACGTACTTGCCCTCCGTGAACACGAGCGTGCTCATGCTAAAATACTTTTGCCTGCCTCCCTCGGGTGTCCCAGGCCTTAGAAGACTCTTCACACTCACACCACCTGCCCAAAGAGCTCATGTTTCTTAGGGTGCGTCTAATCTGTCTTTGTGATATTTTCAAAGAGGAAGTGGTGGGTTGATTTACAGATGTGCCGACGGGACGGTGTGATGTGGCTTGTCTACACTTTTGCCCGCTCACTAGGCTGATGCCCCGGGGGCGATACTTGTCACCTGGCTCCCTCGTTTCTGAGGAGCCCCTTCCATCTCAGCAGGGCCTGATAACTGTCACCATCACTGACACCCACACTCCTGTCTCCGTAAGTGACCCGGCAATCTCCCCTCTTGAGACATCGACCTTGCGGGTCCCTGGTCCTTTGAACGTGGGTGGCAATGGCTGGAGCAGAAGCAGCTGCTCCCAGAATCCTGATGCACACGTGTCCAGAAATTGCCAGGCCGCCCTCCCTGGGGTCTCAGTGGCAGGGCTTTCCCCCCTGGCTCACCAGAGCCCCGTGACCTCGCCCTGCTCGGCAGACACCACGTCCGCCGGCCTCCCGGGTCCCTGCACCCACAGCCCTCTGCACAGTTAATCAGCTGGGCACACAGGCGCCCCCTCATTTGCTCCATTCCTGTGTCTCACAGCAGCAAGCTTCTGACAGCGCCTTCTTGTGCATACACACCTCAGACAGAGACAAAGGAGGTAGGAATACTTTTAGAACCTCACCTAAATGCCTTCATTGCGATGATCAGATTAAAATTATCCAGCGCTTTATGAACTAAAGCCCAGGAAAATACTGGGGAGGCTAAGACAGGAGGGTCACGGGTTCGGGGCCAGCCTCAGTTAATTAGTGAGACCCTGCTTCAAAATAGAGAATAAAAAATAGGGCTGGAGGTAGCTTAGAGGTAGAATGTCCCTGGGTTCCATCCTCAGTACCGCAAAAATAAAAATAAATAAATAAAACCCAGGAAAATAAAACTTCTCTAATATTTGCCTGCAGGAAAGAACACACCAGTGGGCTTGGTCCAGTGTCAAACAAAAGGGTTTGGTGCTGTGGCCCTTTGGCCCTCGTCCCTTTTGTCCCTGTTGTCTTCAAGAATGGAGGGACTGGTAGTGGTAAAAAGGACAGCCTGGAAGCAAGGCCAGGTCGTCCAGCGAAGGTCGAAACTCCAAACTTAAACTCTCAGGACAGCGAGAGACTATTTAGAATGCATAAGATATATATTTTAAAATATTTATTTTTATATTTATATATTGTGTTAATATATTTATACCATGTATTATTAATATATAATAATGTTTTATTGATATATTAATTATATATATAATGTGTGTGTGTATGTGTGTGTGTGTGTGTGTGTGTGTGTGTGTGGTACTGGCGGTTGAACACCGGGCAGTCTAACTCTGAGCTGCACCCCCAGCTCCTTTTATTTTTTTCATTTTAACTTTGAAACAGGGTCTCACTAAGTTGCTGACGGTCTTGTTATGTTGCTGAGGCCGGCTTCGAACCTACCATCCTCCTGTCTCAGCCTTTCAAGTACTAGAATTATAGGTGGGTGTCACGATGCCCGGCTATTTACAATTTTTTCAGGAGGTCGACACTGGGAGGGACGAAGGAGGCCAGGTAGAGGCTGCAGACCTGACTTCAGTCACTCTGCATGTTCAGAATTGGATTCTTCATAAATTACGGGCTGTTCTACTTAGCGGGCCCTCAGCTGAGTACAAGGGTCAAGTAAAAACGGGCACGAGTGCATGGGTTCTACCTTGTGTGGCCTGATCTGTGGGTCCTTGATAATGCCCTCTGGGCATTTGTTCAACTCAGAGCGGCTTTTCACTTGCTTATATGGCAAAATGTGTGTTTGGGCGATGGGTCACATCTGGGCCCAGGAGAGCTATGCCAACACAGGGGCGCTCCAGCGCACGGTCACTGCCGCACAAGTGAGAGCATCTCTGGCAGGGGACGGTCACCTTGGAAACAGCAGAGAGAAGGATCGGTGCTTTCTGGACTGTGCAAAACGGAGGAAGGGAAGAGCTCGCCGGACGCCAGGACAGCCACGACCTACCACCACCGAGCTCTCTCGCTGGCTCACGGGTATGGAGGGGACGGGAGCGGGCCGGAGGAAGAAGAAAACACCGAGGACGGTGCACCTGTGTGTTGGTTACATCGAGCCTCACAGCCATGCACTGCTGCCGCGCGTTAACAACAAACTTTGTAAAATATACTAAAAATAAGCTGGGCGTGGTGGTGCACGCCTGTAATCCCAGGATTCGGAGGCAGAGAAGGGAGGATGGCGGTTCGCGGACAGCCTCAGCTACTTCTTAGTGAGGCCCTTCGCAATCCTGTTTCAAACATAAAAAAGACTAAAAAAAATAGGGCTGGGGGTGTAGTTTGGAGGTAGAATGCCCCAGTACCACAAATAATTTAAAATAAAAATGAAAGAAAATTTGGATAATAAAAATAAATCCCACTTTTGTGTGTGTGTGTGTGTGTGTGTGTGTGTGTGTGTGTGTGTGTGGTGGTACTGGGGTTCCTGGAAACCCTTCTACCTCCGGGCTACACTCCCAGACCTATTTTATACTTTTTAAGTTTGGAAACAGGGTCTCTTAAACCAGCGCGGCTGGCTTCGAACTTGTGTGATCCTCCTGTCTCCGCCTCCCAAGCGCGGGGACTACAAGTGCGCACCACCACGCCCGGCTAAATCCCACTTTTTAAAAACGGACATCAGAATTGCTAGCACACCGGGCTCGCGAGGAGTTTTGCAAGAGAGTTTATTTGAAAGGCAGCCAGGTGTGGAGCTGAGAGACCCGGGGGTGAACCCTTCCTCTGTGAGGACAAGTTTGGAGACAAGCTCGGGACGAAGGAGCGGGGCGGAGCGATGGGGCTGCCGCAGTCAGGGGGCTGAGCACCAGTCTTCCGAGCTCCTCGTGGGTGCTGTTCAGAAAATGGCGCCAGTAGCCTGATGCCAGGGGGGCTTCTGTGCAGGCCCACAGGAAGCAGTGGTTTGCAGATCTCTGAAGAGCAGCCAGACAACCTTTCCCATCACCACCCACGGGTCAGAGGTGTCATCTCGACCATGCCAGTGGGAGTCTGCTCATCTGCTGTCCAGCTGTGTGACTCCAAAAATACCACTTTTAAAAGTCAGCGAAGCGAGGGGGTTCACTGGGGTCCCCCATGGTTTCTGGACGGCAGTGGAGAGGGGAGGCCCTGGTACTGGCTCTGCCGGGCCGGGCCTCACTCACCAATCCACATCGGCACAGATATCGGTTCTCTTCATTCCTAGACTTATTGGTACACTGCAGTCTCACACCGCGATGTGGTTCAGAGGGATAGGGGCACACCTGCACACACTTGGTGAGCTTCCCTGCCCCTCCTCTCCTGCATCAGAATAGCCCTGAGGGCCATTTATTTATTTATTTATTTTGCAGGTTTGGGGATGGAACCCAGGGGCATTTGACCTCCGAGCTATACCCCCAGCCCTATTTTTTATTCTTTATTTTGAGACAGGGTCTCACTAAGTTGCAGAGGGCCTCACTAAGTAGCTGAGACTGTCTGCGAACCGCGATCCTCCTGTCTCAGCATCCTGAATGCTGGGATGACAAGCGTGCACCACCACGCCCGGCTCCCCTGAGGACCTTTTAAAATGGAAAGTGCTAACCTGGGCTTGGTGGTGGCTCAGCCTTGTAACCCCAGTACTTCAGCAACTTGGTGAGGCCCTCTGCAACTTAGTGAAACCCTGTTTCAAATAAATAAATAAATAAATAAATAAATAAATAAATAAATAAATAAATAAATAAATATGGCTGGGGTGGAGCTCAAAGGTAGAATGACCCTGGGTTCAATCCCCAGTGCCAAAAAAATAAAAAATAAAAATGTAAAAAAATAAAAATGCAAAGTGCTGGGTTCTGCCCCAGAGTTCCTGTGGTCTCTGGCAGGACTGAGAACATGCATTTCTTATGTGGTGCGGGGCTGCGGGGCTGCGGGGCTGCTGGCCTGGGGCGTTGTTCCCTTGGTTTACATTTAATTAGCAAGCTTCTGCACAGAAAAAGAAATAATCCATTGAGTGAGAAGATCACCTACCTACGCCATGTGGAAAAAATATTTGCAAGCCCTACCCTGATAAGGGGTAATATTCAAATTGATAAAGAACTCAGATAACTCAATTGGAAAATAAATAAAGGATCTGAATAGACGCCGCTCAAAAAAAAAGGAGAGGTGTAGAATATATGCGTAACAGTGTTAATCAGCTGAGGGGTGCAAATCCGTAAGTGTCAGTGATGATGTAAAGACGGGACGCTCTTGTACACTGTGGCCAGAGATACAGAGGAGCGCAGGTGCGGCAGTCAGGGATCACGGTGGAGGCCCGGAGGCTGGACAATCAGATAAGCTCCGGGGCAGGCGCGGTAAACTCTCCCCTGCAGCCCTGCAGACCCGTAACCACAAGACCTCACGTTTGCTCACACAAGGCGAGACTGAGGCCAGGGAAAGAATGAAATAAACCCTCCCTTTAGCGTCGCCCCCTTCACTGCCGCGGGTCACTGATTGGGGAGGTCCCTGGTGGGCAGCACAGTATCGGCCTCCCACTAGCCTGGCTGCAGGTGACAGCACTGGAGCATGGATAACAGGAACAGAACACTGATGCTTTTACCCCTCTGCGGCGATAGCAGTCCAAGTGCCCAGGTCTTTCACGGCTATCAAAGGGCCCGAATAAAGATGTTTGCGCCGGATGGTGGCACCAGCTGCGGGCGTGACTCAGCAGTGCCAGGATATGTTGACTGTGACCAGCCAGAGGCCTGAATCTCATGCTAGAAGAAACATCTTTTTAGTACTGTGCCTCTGGCCAGTGGAAAATTACCTCTCTAGCCCATACTAGCTGTTATGGTTTGGATATAGGATGTCCCCTGGAAGAGCTTATGTATTAAAGCAAAAATGTTCAGAGGGGTGATTGAATTATGAGGGTTCTAATTTAATCAGTGAGTCAATGCATTAATGAATTAGTAGATTTATTGGGGTGTGACCTTGGGGACTGTGTGTGTGTGTGTGTGTGTGTGTGTGTGTGTGTGTATATGAACCCTCCTCTCTCTCCTCTGTATCCTCTCTCCTCTCTCTCCTCTCTCCCTCTCTCTCCTCTCTCCCTCTCTCTCCTCTCTCCCTCTCTCTCCTCTGTCTCCTCTCTCCCTCTCTCTCCCTCTCTCCCTCTCTCTCCTCTCTCTCCTCTCTCTCCTCTCTCTCTCTCTCTCTCTCACTCTCTCGCTCTCTCTCCCCCACCCCGGCCTCCATGATGTGACTGCAGGGTCCCTCCACTCTTGTGCTCTCCCTGCTTCCAAACGCCATGCCCTGAGCTCCGCCAACACGGTCTAGCATGGACTGCAACCTCTGAAACCTCCAGCACTGTGAGCAAGTACAACTTCCTTTCTCTACATTGTGGTCGTCAGGTCTTTCAACCACAGCAGCAAGAATGCTGACTGGAATACCAGTAAATCTAAAAGTTTGCATTTCCCTTTGTTCAAGGATATGATCCTCCAATCAGGTCTCTCTCTCTTCAGGGGCTGACACCGTTTGCCTCTGGTGTTAGCACCCATTATGGAAAACAGTAAGGATGTTCCTCAAAGCAATCAAAATCGGATGATTGCATGGTCCAGTGATCCCACCACTGAGTGTATATCCAGAGGAAAGGGAATTGGGACCTCAGAGAGGCGTCTGCACCCTGTGTCCACTGCGGCATTGCCCACTGGAGCCAAGCTGTGGACCACCCTGAGCGTCCGCTCGCAGGTGCCCGGATAGAGCCGGCGTGGAGTGTATACAGAATGGAGCACTGTGCAGACCTGAGAAAGAAGGGAACGCTGTCATCTGTGAGCACACGTGGGAGCCCAGGGGATCTGATGTGAACGGAAACAAGGAAGGCACAGAAGACAAATGGAGTCTAAAACCGAGGAGCTCTCAGATGGAGGGCGGAGCAGAGCGGCCCACGCTGAGCGTGGGGGCGGGGAGATGCTTGTCCGGGCAGGTGGAGCTGCAAGTGGAGAGGAATGTGTCCCGGCCATCTACTGACAGCACGGCGACTTCAGCCAGCGCTGCACTGGACACCTGAGAATCGACCAGAGACTGGATCTGAAATGTTCTTGCCAGAAGAAAAATAAAAGAGAAAAAGATACTGGCAATTATGTGAGGTCGTGGATACATTAACTGGCCTGATTGAGTCATTTCACAACATATACCTAGGTCAAAACAATAGGTCTGAAGCAGGGCGTGGTGGCGCACGCTTGTAACCCCAGCATTCGGGAGGCTGAGACAGGAGGATCGCGGTTCAAGGACAGCCTCTGCTACTTAGGCCCTTTGCAACTCAGTGAGACCCTGTTTCCAAATAAAGAATAAATAATAGGGCTGGGGGTGTAGCTCAGAGGTAGAATGCCCCTGGGTCCCATCCCCAGTACCACAAACACACACATACACACAAACAATGGATCGTACACCATAAATATACATACAGTTTTTACTTGTCTGGCAAACCTCATAAGCTGGGGAGAGATAGGCATTAGAGTTACCACTCTCCTGCGTGTGAGGACCCCTCTGCTGGGATCTGTCACCCCTGCCTGCCGTTACACACAGCTGCACCCAGCGGCCCAGGCCTGGGAGGAGAGGCCCCTGCGTCCAGGTCACGGGGGAGGGAGGGTTTCCCCACCAGACCCTTCAAAGCATTTGGCACTGATTTGTGACACTTGTTCCCGGTTTCTGGTCCTAATTCACTCCCTCGCTGCTTGGTTTTCTGGATTGCATTGTCTTGGACTATCATGTCTGAGCACCTTGAAAGTTAATATTTTCTAAAACGGAACTGTATTTATAGTATCGGAGAGCAGTCTAAAGCTTTCCCCTGTGCTATTTTGATTTTGTTTTGGGGGGTACTGGGGATTGAAGCCAGGAACATTCTACCACCAAGTTATACTCCCAGCCTTTTAGTTTTTATTTAGAAACAAGGTCTTGATAAGTTGATGAGGCCAGTCTCGAACCTGTGATTCTCCTGTCTCAGCCTCCCGAGTCCTGGGATTCCCATCATGCACTGTGACCGGCCCTGCTGATGTTCAATATTAATACGATCATCCCCTCTGAGAAGGAACTCCAACAGCCCACTCGCTGCAGCCCGCGCCATCCAGCAAAGGCATGGACCTCGGCTCCTGGCAGCCTGGGAGGGGCAGCATCCCTGTGGGCGCTGGCGGGGGCAGGAGACCCCTGCGCTTCCCTGGCAGCCACTCAGGGTCTTGTCATCAAACCCCACGTGGTGCTTGGGAGCTGAGGCAGGAGGATCACAAGCTCGAGGCCAGCCTCGGCAACTTAGCGAGACTCTGCTTCAAAATAAAAAAATAAATTTGAGCTGGAGGGATAGCTCGGAGAAAGAACGCCCTTGGGCTTCATCCTCAGCATCACAGAGAGAAGAAAAAGTCCCACAAAGCCAGTGAACCCCATGGCAGAGGGTCCCGGTCCTCCTGGCTCTTGCCGCAAACACTCTGCCTTCACCCAGACCTATAACTCTCCCACCGGCCTGCCGCGGCCCAGTGATCCGCAGGGTCTGGGGGCCCCTCGCGCCCTGCCCCAGGCCCACATCGGGGCCACCCGCCTGTCCCTGTTCCCAGGGCTGTTTGCCATTTGTCCTTTTGGGCTGAGGCACCCTAGGGGCGCTCGGGTCCTGCGCTGGGGCGCTGCCTGGGCTTTTGGTCACCAGCTGTCCTTCTGAAGCCATTGTTAAGGCCTCACAGACTGGGCTCTTCCTTGGATATTCCTGTTAAGAGCACCTATAAAAGCAAATGGCCCTCTCTCTCTTCTCTGTCTCTGTCTGTCTACACACACACACACACACACACATACACACACACACACACACACAATTTTGGTACTAGGGATTGAACCCAGGGCCATTCTACCTCTGAGCCACATCCCCAACGCTATTTTACTTCGAAACAGGGTCTCATTAAGTAGCTGAGGCCGGCCTCCAACCTGTGACCCTCCTGTCTCAGCCTCCCAAGTAGTGATATTACCTACGTGCACCACCACGCCTAGCTGACTGATAGCTGACTGATACTCCTTGATACTCCAGTATCAAGGCCTCTCCAGACCCCAGGGTGCAGCACATGCGGCTGCCCTCTTGCTGCGGTCCCACAAGACCCCCTGAGCCAAGCCTGGCTCCTCTCCAGGCCGCCCTCCTGTGAGCTGCAGCCTCTCCCCATGCCTGCCCTGCGGGAAAGCTCCACCTCCTTTTGTTTACTGGAAGCTCTTACTTTATCTTGAAGAGTGAAAGACACGTTTGTGTTGCCTCCCTGAGCCTCAGGCCCTGTGAATCAGGCTCTAAACAGGAAAGCAAATGTCCAGAGAGTAAAGGTGTTGAGCGGGTGTGGTGCACACCTGCGATCCCAGTGCTTGGGAGGCTGAGACAGGAGGCTTCCAGGTTTGAAGCCAGCCGCTGCAACTTAGCGAGATTCTTAGCAACCTAGTGAGACCCTGTTTCAATATTAAAAAAAAAATTAAAAATTAAAAAAGGCTGGAGGTGTAGCCTGGAGACAGAATGGCCCTGGATTCAATCCCCAGTAACACACGCTGCCTGCCATCCTCAGACTCTGAGCCTCCAGCGGCTCGGAGGGAAGGTGAGCGTGCTCCAAACTCAGCCGCTCTGGCTGAAGGAAAGCGCTGCGTCCAGCTGGAGACCTCGCTCCAGCACGCAGACACCTCGGGAGCACGTGCACACCCAGCACGCCTGCTTGCACACAGGTTCACACGTGAGCGTGCACGTTCGCATGAACATACACTCACATCACAAGCAGGCATGCACACGTGTTTCTGCACACGTGCATATGTGCACATGCCCAGGAGCACACACGCCCCTGTGCACACTCAGGAGAGACAGGCGCACTCTCCACTCGCTTTTCCAGGCTCCTGTCGAGCTCCAGGGCCGCAGAACCGAGGAGCCCCCATTTCTACCGCCTCTAGGTCTCGGGATCCAGCCTCAGTGGCTGTCTATTTTCCCAGCCCTGGATCCTGCCCACTTATATGAGTGAACATTTAAGCATGGTGAATAGAAAAACTGAACGGCTTGGAACCGTGCTCGCCTCCGCCCTGTCAATGGGCTGCACTCCAGGCACCTCTGGGCCCCGCGCCCACAGAGGGTCCTCTGGGCACCCAGCTTGGCTGTGGCCTGGACCCTCCCCAGGTAATTCCCAGGGCTTCCGCCCCACGCGGGGGTGGGCTGCCATGACATGCACACCCAGCGAGAGGTGGAAAATAGTCAACACCTCCAGAATGTTCTCTGCTCTTACATGTAAATTAGAGTTGTCTGAATTTAGAAAACAAAAATTGCATTTCAGTGAATAATTGAAAAAAATACAAATCCTCCACCCCACCCTGTATTCCCCCCACCAAAAAAAAAAAAAAAAAAAAAAAAAAGATCAGAAGCTGCATCATTTCAAAGCAGGCCATTTCGAAAAGTGAATGAAAATTGTTTCTGCTCCGTAGAACAGAAATGTTCTCCACTCTGCACTGGGACTGGCTGGCATCGTGCAGCCACACCAGAAAACTGGAACACCGAACTTGGGTTCCCCTAGCAACAACACCCACCTTAGTAGTCAGTGTTCCATTACTGTAGCACAATGCCAGAGATAACCGACCTGCAGAGAGGAAAGGTTTGCAATGATTCATAGTTTTGGAGGCTTCAGTTCACAGCGGGTTGACTCTGTCACTATGTCGAGGCAGCACGTTGTGGCAGAAGCCTGTGGTGGAAGAAAGATGGACGACTCCTGGTGGCCAGGAACGGGAGGAGAGGGAGAGCAGGACGGGTTCCAATATCCCCTTCAAAGGTGTGCCCCAGTGACTGGAAGGACTTTTCAAGCTTCCAACACCTCCCGGTAGCACCGAGCCGGGGACGAAGCCTTATCACACGGGCCCTTGGGAGACACTTCAGATCCACACGCATACATGTGAACAGGAAGGCAAGACCGCTGTCTGACAGGGTCCCCGCTTGGAAGAAATGAATGTAACGATGGAGAGGGATTCAAGATCTCAGGACAAGTAATATCCTGCAAGGAAGAGACGCAAGCCTTCAAACAGTCACAGCTACGGAAAAGTCTTGCCACAGTGAAACACGAACAAGCGTGACGAAAAAGGAAGAATCTGAGAGAAAGCCTCAGAGGATGGGGAGATAAATACGTACGTGTGTGTGTGTGTGTGTGTGTGTGTGTGTGTGTGTGTGTGTGTGTGTCCTTATGACCCAGAAAGACAGAGAAACATACACACACATATATATTATATATACGTATTTATATAAAATACTGAAATCTGATTAATATATTGGATAGGATCTAAGGTGAATACGAACACAGTCCAAATATTATTCCGGGAATTAGAGGAAAAGTCAAAGAAAGTTTAAATAAGGAATAAAGAAAACAAAAGAATAGAATAAATCCAGGAATTCAACATTCCAAGAGAAAAGAGAGGGGAGGAAATTTCTGAAACGGAAAGCTCACAAGTTGCCAGACTGAAAAGACCCCCAAAGGGCCCTGGACAATTACTGACAGAATTCCACACCAAAGATCGCAACATTTCGGAAGTTCAGGGGAAAAAATGACCATAGAAGCTTCCAGCAAGAGGAAAGTTAAGACAGTCAACGTGCCAGAAAAGGATCAGCAAGTAGTGTCGATTTCCTCAACCCTAGATACAGGAGCACTTTTAAAATTCTGGGGCCAGGTGGTGCATGCCTGTACTTGGGAGGCTGAGACAAGAGGTTGCTAGTTCGAGGCCAGCCTTGGCAACTTAACGAGCCTCTCAGCAACTTAGCAAGAACCCGTTTGCAAATAAAACATAAAATAGAGCTGAGGGTGTAGCTCAGAGTTCGAATGCCCCAGGGTACCCAAACTAAATAAATACTTAAAATTTTTATTATTTTTATTCTGAGAGAAAATGATTTTCACCCTGGAATTCGACACCCAGACGAACCAACCTGCAAGGCTGAGGGTATTAAAATAAGTTTTTAAACTGCACAAGGATTCAAACAATCACCTTTGATCCCTTTTGGGGGGATGAAGTCACTGGAAAAGGGGCCCTGGCAAAGAGCGTAGCCACGGTTCCTGAAGATGAGGTGCAGGGTGTCTGCCCGGGAGGGCACACCCGAGGCCAGGGCACAGACGAGCCGAGAGGAGGTCTGTGGCTCTCCTCTCCCTCCTTGGCTCTGTACCCCTGGGAAGGCTGCAGGCTCGGGCCTGCAGAGCGGCTCCCGTCTGTTTCCGGTCTGAGCTACATTCCCATGATTCCCCGGCGCTGCTGATTTTTGCAAACCACATCAATCAGTGCATCTCCTGGGAACCGGTAAATATTGTGGCTGGCTGTGAAGGAAGGCCTTGGTGAGCAGGGAGGCCAAGGGCAGCCGGAGTTGGGGCAGGCAAGAGGAAAGGTGCTCATTCGTGCTTGTTTTAGGAAGAGGGAGGGCCTGGAGGAATTACAAGGAACGTATCAGTCTCTCTCATACACAAGGGACCCTCTTGTGTATGAGAGAGACTGGGTGGCACCGGGGATGGAACCCCAGGGTGTTGTATCTCTGAGCTCCATCCCCAGCCTTAAGTCATTTTTTATTTTGAAACAGGGTCTCTTTAAGTTGTAGAGGCTGGCTCCAACCTGCACTCCTCCTGTCTCAGCTTCCCAAACCCTGGGATTCTAGGCATGAGCCGTCACGCCCAGCTTGAACCATTTTTAACTACAAAATGACCATTTTTTTATGGTACCCACTAAAAAGAATATTACCGCAGGGCGTGGTGGCGCACGCTCGTCATCCCCGCGCTTGGGAGGCAGAGACAAGAGGATCGCGCTGGTTCGGAGCCAGCCTTGCTGGCTTAAAAGACCCTGTTTCCAAATTTAAAAAAATATAAAAAATAGGTCTGGGAGTGTAGCCTGGAGGTAGAAGGGCTTCCAGGAACCCCAGTACCACCAAAAAAATTAAATAAATAAATAAATAAATAAATAAATAAATAATAAAATAAAAATAATATTACCAAGAAATATAATTTTGGTGTAAATGGCCTCCAGGTTCCTGAAAGCGAGCACACAAACCCACCAGCCTCCTCCTCAGCCATCTGGCTCCCCTTGCCATCCCAAACTCTATGGAAAGAAAGAAAGCCACCTCGACCCCTTCTTCAGGACCTCAGGGCTGAGTGGCCCCATTTATTAAGCCAATCAACAGTCCCAGATTTCCACTGCCAGAAGCCGTGGTTGCCTTAAGATCTTAAAGACATTTTTTAAAATCTAAAAGCAGAGAGGTAAATCATAAACTAGAAAACAACTCCTGCTATCTTAAGCTCCACAGATAACTGGGAACCCTTTCTAATCGCCAGGGGAAAGAATTCCATCGCACCAGAAGAAATCGTTGTTGTCAAAGTGGAGGGGAATCCCTGGCAGACGCCCTTCCCTCTTTCGATTGAACAATTATTTTATTGGATTCCATTAAACCAGAGGAGGGAGGGGAATCTACCAGGCGGTCACCACACACAGACACTGAGCAGACGAATACCAGGGGAAAATCAAAGACCCTTGGACTGTTATTATTTAAACTTAGAGGCAGCCGGGCGTGGTGGTACACGCCTGCGATTCCAATACTTGGGAGACTGAGACAGGAGAGTTGTATGTTCAAGGCCATCCTCAGCAACTTAGGCCTTATTTCAAAGTAAAAAATAAAAGAGCTCTGGGGGCATAGCTCAGAGATAGAGTGGCCCTGCGCTCCATTCCCAGTCTCACAATACACACGTACATGCAAAAAAAAAAAAAAAAAAAAAAAAAAAAGATTAGATGTGTAGGCTGACCAAGAGAAGAGAGAAGACAAGTTCACACACCCAGGAAAACTCAAATTTCCAGCTGGGAACGACGCAGTTATCTAAAAGGTGGAGACGGCAATTTGAGGACTAGCAGGAACCACGGAACCGAGTTCAGGTCCTTGAAGCAGGAGGCTGCCAGCAGCGCCCGGCCTGGAGCACCTCTCTGGGCACCGAGCGCTGCAGCCCGGACCTCCCTCCTGCTTCCCCACGACCCCGGGCCCTGGCATGAACATGGTATGTTTCTCTGTCTATTTAGATCTTTGATTTTCTTTTCAGCAGGTTTTATTAGATTTGTACCCTAGAGATTTCTCTTGTGTGTGTGTGTGTGTGTGATTGTAAGATGTATTATATTTCTCATTTTGCTTTCCATATGTTCTTCGCTAAAATATAAAAGTATACTTGATTTATATGTGCTGATATCATCTCCTGAAACCTTACTTATTAGTTCAGGAATATTTTGCTTGTTCTTTTTGCCTCATTTTTGTAGAAACCTTGACATTTCCTGCGCAGGTGACCACAACATGCCATTGGCAGGTAGGGGCGGTTTTGTTTCTTCCTTTCGGATTTTACTTACACCTCTCGCTTCCTTGCCTTTCCTACTGGGCTGGCCAGAACTTCCCGTATGGTGCTGTAACACAGTGCTGATAGAAGATCGTTGTCTTTTTCCAGATCTTAGAGGGACACGGCCGTTCTCCATACAGTATGACATCATCCGTGGGCTTTTGCAAGAGCTCTTTGTTCAGCTGAGAAGGACCCACTCTGTGTCCAGTTTCCTGGATTTATTCTCATAAATGGAAGGTAGATTTGGTCAACTGCTTTACTGCATACGTGGATATGATCCTGAGATCTTTTCTCATTTAGCCTAAGAATGTTTGTTTATTTAACATCATGTGATGTAACATTACAAACGTAATGTTTATGTTTACATTAGAAAGTGTCCTCTTCGACGCCAGGCGTGGTGGCTCCCCGCGCTCGGAAGGCGGAGACAGGAGGATCGCGCAGGTTCGAAGCCAGCCGCGCTGGCTTAAGAGACCCTGTTTCCAAAATAAAAAAAAGCATACAAAAAATAGGTCTGCGAGTGTAGCCCAGAGATAGAAGGGCTTCCAAGAACCCCAGTACCACCAAAAAAAAGAAAGAAAGAAAGAAAGAAAGAAAGAAAGAAAGAAAGAAAAGAAAGTGTCCTCTTCTCTTTTCTGAAAGATATTATATAGTATTGATATTAATTATTATGTGTTTGGTACAATTTTGGCGAAACATCTGGGTCTTGAGTTTTTCTTTTTCTTTTCGTTTTTATTTTGGTACTGGGACTTGAACCTAGGGGCATTCTACCTCTTGAGGTACACCCCAGCCCTGTTTTAGCTTTATTTTGAAGCAGGGCCTCTGTAGGTTGATGGTCTCACTACTTGCTGAAGTTGTCCTCGAACCTACGATCCTCCGATCTCAGCCTCCCAAGTACTCGGATTACAGGCATGTGCCGCCACACCTGGCTCTTGAGTTTTTGCCTTACTAACGTTTTTAGAGAGTGTAAGTTATTCATTTCCTCAGCACTTAAAAGGCTATTCAGTTTGTTTATTTAATATTGGAAGAAATGTGGTATAAATTATGTTTTTCAATTAATTGGTCCATTTCATCTAAATTGTCAAGGGTTGTTCCCAGCATCCTCTTAGTCTCCTCCTTATGTAGTCAGGGTGTGTGGGGACACAGGAGCACTCTTTCCATTCATGATATTGGTGATCTGTCTCTCTCTCTCTCTCTCACACACACACACACACACACACTCACACACACACTCATACTCACACACTCAACTTTCTAGAAATCACACACACACTCACACACACACGCTCACACACACACACTCTCTCACACACACACTCTCTCACACACACTCACACGCACTCACACACACTCACACACTCAAACACACTCACACTCACACACTCTCACACACACACTCGACTTTCTAGAAATCTGTCAATTTATTGATCTTTTCAAATAAACCTTTGTTCCATTGATTTATTTTACTTTTTAACTAATTCCTGTTCTTTGTATTGTGTCCTTCCTTTTGCTCTGAGTTTATTTTGTTGTTTTCAGTTTCTTTAACAGAGTTTACATATATGTATATAAATGTGTGTGTGTGTGTGTGTGTGTGTGTGTGTGTGTGTATTTTGGTGTGTGAACACTGGGGATAGAATCCAGGGATATTCCACCTTTGACCTACATCCCCAGCCCTATTTTATTCTTTATTTTAAAACAGGGTCTCACTAAGTTTCAGAGGCTGGCCTCGAACCTGCACTCCTCCTGTCTCAGCCTCCCAAGTACCGGGATTATGAGTGTGTATTGACATGCCTGGATGAGAGTTTAAATATTTATTGGAGACTTTCTTTCTCTTACATCGGCTTTTTAAAAAACTTTTAATCAAGAAGCTGAGATTCCTGCATGGTTTCAATTCAACTCATATAGAAGGAAAAGCCTTTTTAATGTTTCTAGCAGCTTTATTTATAATTACTCAAAATTTGGAAGCAACCAAGATGTTCCTCAGTAAATGAATAAACACCCAAAGAGTGCTACATCTTGATAATGTGATATTACTCAGCACTGAAAGGAAATCAATCCACTAAGACATTCAGAGACCTTAAATGCACATTTCTGGGTAAATAGCCATCTAAAAGGCTGCGTCGTGCTACACAATTCCAAAAATATGGCAGACTTGCCATGCCTACCCGTGCGTGTAGAGCTGTAGAGCACTCGTGATCCTCACACGTGCCTGGGTGTTTAGCACCGTGCCCAGGTATAGAAAGCAATGTTTTCCAGATAAGGAGGCCAACATTGCAGAGGCGAAACGCTTGTGTTTGTTACTGATTGTTGGACTCAAAAGCAGTTTTACCTTTGAGCCAATTTGTATTTTTATCTTGACACGGGCTCTCTCTTAGTTGCTGACGCTGGCCTCAAACCTTCAATCCTCCTGTCTCAGCCTCCTAAGTACCGGGATTACAGGTGTGCACCACCAGACTTGGCTAGCCTCTATTAATCAAGGGTGGTGTGGACACAAAACGGTACTGTTCTCCCCAATGTGGCACCCCAGCCCGTGAGGGCTGTCCCCAGATACAGGGTAGGAGCCACCCAAAGGGACCCTGTGGCTTCCACTTGGCCTCCCCCAAGCTAGTGCATGCTGATCAGAGCCGAGAGACGTGGGGAGAGGCAAGATGGAGAGTCAACGACAGGTCATCCCTTCCCTCTCCTCCTCTCCTCTCTGCAGGTGCTCCAGGTGGGTCACCAGGCAGGAAGAGGACACTTTCATCTTCCAGGGGAGTCGCAACTTCCAAAACTCTCAAATCGATCCACAGACTCCAGCTGGGCAAGATCCCAACGGGTTTTGATTTATTTATTTATTTATTTATTTATTTATTTATTTATTTTTGGTGGTACTGGGTGGAACCCAGAGGCTTTCTACCTCCAGGCTATATACTCCCAGACCTATTTTATTTATTTATTTATTTATTTTTATTTTATTTTATTATTATTATTATTATTTTTGCAGGTCTGGGGTGGAACCCAGGGGCATTCGACCTCCGAGCTACACCCCCTGCCCTATTTTTTATTCTTTATTTTGAAACCGGGTCTCACTGAGCTGCAGAGGGCCTCACTAAGTAGCTGAGGCTGTCCGCAAACCACGATCCTCCGGTCTCAGCCTCCCAAATGCTGGGATTACAAGCGTGCGCCACCACGCCTGGCCAGACCTATTTTATATTTTATTTGGAAACAGGGCCTCACTAAGTTGCTGAGAGCCTCACTAAGTAGCTGAGGCTGGCTTCGAACCCGTGCGATCCTCCTGTCTCAGCCTCCCAAGCGCGGGGATTACAAGCGTGCACCACCATGCCCGGCTCCCAATGGGTTTTGAAGCTGCCGGAATCCAGTCACAGCTCCCCGCTTTACCAGCTGTGCGACTCCTGGCGAGAAGATGAAGGTCTCGGTGCCTCCATTCAGGTCTGGAGAACAAGACCGATCCCCCAGCACTGCTCCGAGCGAGTCGATGCAAGTCAAGTGGCTGAGAAGCACCAGGTGGGCGGGTCGGTATCTGCTGGTATTGTTCTTGCCTTTCAAGACTTCACTTATTTCGGCAGGCCCACAGCCTTTGATGGAAGCCGGCGAGCACTGTTTACCTTGGTCTCCACCCGCACCACCGGGCAAACCACTTTGTAGCCAAGGAAAAGCGAACTTCTCCGGAAACCTTGCAGACACTTGTTCAGAAATCCAGGGCGCAGCAGGGAGACAGCAGACCTGTCCAAGCAGAATGCAGACGGGCTTGCGAGCCGTCGAATGAACAAATAAGCAGAACCGGGCTGTTTTGCTGATGTACGTGGCCGTCCGCCATGTGCGGGCAGTTGGTTAACGGAAAGCGCTGCTCCGGCCTGCTGCCCCCCGCCCGCTCACAGGTGCAGCGTCCACGCGGCCACACTTTGCGGTCAATGTGAAACTCAAGGCCGTGAAACTCGGATGTCAGCACCGCAAGCCTTCCAGTGACTTCCTCCACCCAAACAGCAAAAGCGATGACGCACGGTCTCCTAGCCCATTTCTCTGCGCGCTTTCAGAAGGCTCTGAAGCCAACCACGCTTGTGCTCAAATACGTGCCATACCTACTCTCCTCCGGACTTCTCGGTTCCCTTTCTGTCTCCTCCTTGCATCTGGAAGTCCCCACCCCCACCTTCACTACGTTAGAAGTTGTTTTTGTTTGTTGGGTTTTTTTGTTGTTGTTTTTTTATCTTACTCCTAAATGGGTGCTGCCATCGCCAGGCCGGAGCTGACCCGGGACTCCAAGACACAGCTTGGGGACAAGGCTGGATGGCACTGAGGCCCCCAAGGAAATGTGGCCAGGCAGCTGCTTGCGCAGGACTGTGGGCCCTGCTTGCTCCTGTCCCTCTCACATGGTGATTAAACATGTTTCCTGGCGGGGTCACTGGGAAGGGGCGAAAGGTAGAGTCAGGATGGCCCTGGGAGGCGGGGCTAGGTTCTGTGACAATCAGTGACTCTCGTTTTTTATTTTTTTTGGAACTGGGGATTGAACCCAGAAGCATTCAGCCTACAAGCTACACTCTCAGTCCTATTTTTTTTTTTTTTTTTACTTTGAAACAGGGTCTTTCTAGGTGAACTCACAACTTGCTGAGGCTGTCCTCGAACCCGTGATCCTCTTGTCTCCGCCTCCCAAGTACTGAGATCACAGATGTGCACCATGCCCGGCTTCGGTGGTGCTGTCATTCCTGGGCCATGTGGGCCCTGAGTTCCTCTTTCTGAGCCACGTTTTCTCATCTGCAAACCACAGTAAAGTTTCACAAAAGAGCTTGTGGGGGAGGCAGCACAGTCCCCAACGCAGGCACTAAGTCGGGTTCCTTCTCTGCCCCCAACATGTCTGGGTCCTTCCCCAAGTGTCTTGGTTATGTTTAAAAGTGTAACTGCTTCCTGTGCCTCTGGGTCCCATCCAGAAAACCACTGCTCACACCCATGTCTTGAAGTGGTTTCCCATGACAACAAATATAAGAAAAATTCTCAGTACATCAACCATCAGGGAAATCAAAACTACAAGGAGATTCCATCCCGCCCAGTTGGAATGAGTCTATTACCAAAAAATAAAAACAAATACTGGTGAGGATGTGGGCAAAACGGAACTCTAAGACATGTTTGGTGGGAATGTAAATTAGTGTCGCCATCATGAAAAAGTGTTCAGGTTCCTTAAAAACCTCAAGCCCGTCATCCCAGTACTTGAGAGGCTAAGACAAGAGCATCTCGGAGGTTCAAGGCCAGCCTCGGCGACTTAGCGAGGCCCTCGGCAACTCACTGAGAACCTATTTCAAAATAAAAAATAAGCCAGGCGTGGTGGTGCACACTTGTAATCCCAGTATTCGGGAGGCTGAGACAGTAGGATGGCAGGTTCACGGCCAGCCTCAGCTACTTAGTGAGGCCTTTGCAACTCAGTGACACTGTTTCAAAATAAAGAATAAAAAATAGAGCTGGGGTGGAGCTCAGAGAGAGAGGAGAGAGAGAGGGAGAGAAGGGAAGAAAGGAAAGGAAAGGAAAGGAAAGGAAAGGAAAGGAAAGGAAAGGAAAGGAAAGGAAAGGAAGGAAGGAAAGAAAGAAAGAAAGAAAGAAAGAAAGAAAGAAAGAAAGAGTGTTCAGTGTTATAGCATGGACCTGGGTCAAGGGCTTGCTCCCAGCTGGGGTGCTATGGGGAGGTGGTAGAAGATGGGGGGTAGGTCCAAAGGGAATATCTCATCCCCAGCCCCTTCCTCCACCTCTGCTTCTCCTTGTTCCTGCTGCCCTGGGGCGGGCAGTTCTGCTCCACGCCTGCAGCCCCAGGATGCTCAGCCTTGCCAGAGACGACGGTGAAGAGCCAGGCAGCCACGGCGGAGACCTCCGAAGCCATCAGCCAGAAGAAGTCCTTTCAGCCAGGTGAGGTGGTGCAGGACTGTCACCCGGGTACCAGGGAGGCTGAGAGGAGCATTGCAGGTTCAAGGCCAGCCTTGCTAACTTAGCCAGACCGTGTTTCAAAATAAAAAGTGCTGAAGGTGTAGCTTGGAGATAGAACGCCCCAGTTCAATCCTTGGTATGACAAACAGAAAGAAAAAAGAATAAAGAAAGAAAGAGAAAAGAAGGAAGAAAGAAAGAAAGAAAGGAAAGAGAAGAGGAAGAAAGGAACAAAGGAAGGAAGGAAGGAAGGAAGGAAGGAAGGAAGGAAGGAAGGAAAGAGAAGAGGAACAGGGGAGGGAGGAAGGCAGGCACAGGAGACCACAGGGGTCTCGGGCGCCTCCCTCAAATGCTGTCCCGGGCAGTGGGAGGCTGGGGCCGCCCAGGACCTCCCCTTTTGAATGCTGTCTTCCTCTGCCACAGCTCTCCAGACCCCTCATCTAGGATAAATGTCTTCCAATATGGTTTTTCTTCAAGTATATTTGTGCACATGATAAAACAAGTCAACTTATAAAGCAAAGAATAAAGTAAAAAGTAAGTCACTCTACACAGCCGCCGAAACCTACTCCTCAGAATGCGTGCCGTCATCTGGAAATTTTCTGTACAGACCCGTAGAAAAATATTTTTGAGGGGTAGGCACTGGGGATTGAATTGCAGGGAATTCTACCTCTTAGCTACATCCCCCAACCCTTCTTTTTTATTTTGAAATAGGGTCTAAGTTGCTGACAATTTGCTCAGTTGTTGAGGCTGGCCTCAAGCCTGTGTTCCTCCTGTCTCAGTTTCCCAGTCCTGGGATTACAAGCATGTACCACTGCCCCCGGCTTCATTAAATAATTTTGACCACTTTAATGCAATACAATTCCTACTGTACAGTTAGGTCACTTTTTAAAGTGTACGGTTTTGTAGTTTGGGGCATATTCAAAATGGTGCAAACAGCGCCTCAAGTTCATTTCCGATTATTTTCAGCAGCCCCAAAGAAACCCTGTACCCGAGGGCAGTCGACCCCCGCTCACCCCGTCCTAGAACACTCCTGGTCTTCTTTCTGTCTCTATGTATTTGCTTGTTCTAGATATTTCATATACAGTTGGCCTCCATATGCCCTGATTCCACATGCACAGATTCAAACAACTTTGGGTTGAAAATATTTGGGAAAAGTTTGCAATTGTACTGAACATGTAGCAGTCTTTCCTGTCATTACTCACTAAGCCGGAATGTTTAACAAGTATTTACGCCGTATTTAGATTGTCTTGGGTATTATATATCACCTAGAGATGATCTGAAGTCTATGGGAGGATGTCAGTAGCTTCTGTGCACAGACTGCTTCATTTTGTATAAGTGTGTGGGGGTGCTAGGGATTAGACCCAGGGGCATTCTACCTCTGAGCTACACCCCTAGCTCTTTTTATTGTTCATTTGGAAACAGAGTCTTATCAAGTTGTTGACTCAAAACTGCAATCCTCTTGTCTCAGCCTCCCAAGGACTGGGATTACAGGTGTGCGCCATTTTATAAAGGACTTTAACATGTGCAGGTTTGGTACCATCGGGAGTTCCGGAACCAATCTTCTTTGGATACTGAGGGGCGACTGCGACAAGAATCCTGTACGGTGATGGCGTTATGTACACGTGACCGCAGGTGGGATTAGGCCTTACCTGTCTAGCTTGAGAGCTCGTCCTAGGAATTTTGTGTTGTGCACGCATACAGATCTATCTCATGAAGTAAAACTCCTGCCGCCTAACGACCGTGGATGCTCTTCTTGCCCGAGGGTACGGCTTGTAAATGAATGGCTCTTGCTAACGTTTTCACATATAAACGTGGGGGACTCCTCTGGCGAAACGGCTGAGGAAAGGGTCTGCACGGTGAAAGCTGGTCACACCAGACTCTTTCCCCAGAAACGTGCCCCTGCACCAGGAGCCGGAGACACCCAGACAGGAAAGACCGAGAGACTGGGAGACGTGAGAAGTCGCCCGAACGTGGAGCAGTTGATGCCGCCGAGGACGCGCAGCCTGCCTCCCGTGGGGCTGGTGGCCAATGTGGAGAGGGAATGGGGCGTGGCGGGGCAGCGGCTCACTGTCTCCGGAGTCACGGCCTCCCGCTGGCTCTGCCACATCTCCGGGTGCTCCTCAGCTCAGGCTGCAGGCCCTGGGGCCAGAGACATCCGTGGTTCTTCCTGGCCGCGGCCGGTGGCTATTTCCCACAACAAAGTCATCGTTCCTGGCCAGCTCTCAGTACAGCCGAGCATCCGACCCTGCAACTCTATTCCGAGCACACGTAGCCAGGGTCCCGCAGAATCCAAAGGCCAAATGAATTTATTCCTTAGACTTTGAGGTCCTGGAATTTACCTTCCATGAAGGGCCAGACACACTCTTTCCCTCTCCAGCACACACACACCATACACATACCACATACCACATACACACAGATACATACACACATATACACTCACCACACATACACACAAAGAATATACACACGCATACACACATGTACCACACACCACACACACAGATACATACACCACACATATATCACACATATACTCATGCCACACATGCACACAGAGAATGTACACGCACATACACATATACATACACATACACATACACATACAGGACGGGAAGAGCCACGGTGCTAGCCCAGCTCTGGGAGACGATACCTCTGCCACTGGGCGCCATCTTCCTTGATGGATTCCTGTAGCCATTTGGTCTTCGGTCCAGACAGGATTCCTGCACCACAGACCCAGCCTCATTCTGAAAATCCACATCGGGTCAGCATTTTCAAGCTTTCTCTACCAACTTTTGTGTAGAGCCAGCCAGCCAAGAGGAAGTGGCTTTGGGCTTTCCACCCAGCTGAGACAGCCCACGGGACCCGAGGCCCCGACCTCGCCCGGGCTCCTGTCCACCATGGACGCCCTGTCGGCAAAACTGCCCCTGACCTCCCTGCGGCCACCAGGTCATAAATGAGCGCTCCCCAGGGAAGCATCAATGGGAGGTAGACATTATCAC
Source organism: Muscardinus avellanarius (assembly GCF_963383645.1). Lineage (NCBI taxonomy): Eukaryota > Metazoa > Chordata > Mammalia > Rodentia > Gliridae > Muscardinus > Muscardinus avellanarius. The sequence continues at coordinate 95,140,164 of NC_137799.1, forward strand.
ACACACACACACACACACACACACACACACACACACACACACACACTCCTGTAAGGGATTCGCTTACCCATCGTGGAGTCCAACACGTCCAATATCCAGAGAGCTGACGCCCCAGCCGAGCCCAGAGCCGTCTGCCCCGTCGCAGAACCAGGAAGGGGCCGTGTTCTGAAGACAGGCAGCAGGAGAGTCCTGAACCAGGGGGAGAGGGGCCTTTTTTCTTCAAAAAAGACCTCTCCAAGCCAGGCACGGTGCCACGCGTTTGTAATCGCAGTACTTGGAAGGCTGAGACAGGAGAATTGCAGGTTTGGGGCCAGATTCAGCAACTTAGTGAAACCCTGTTTCAAACTAAAAAACAAAATAAGGCTGAGGGTGTAGTTCAGAGGTAGAATGCTCCTGGGCTCACCCCCCAGCACGAGTGCGCGCGTGCACACACGCACGCACGCACACACACAGTACCTGATTGGATGAGCCCCTCTCCCCCCGGCTCTAGGGAGGCCCATGAGCCTTAGTCTGTAGACTGAAGCTTTCATCTTATCTGCAAACACCCTGCTCACCTGCTCAGAATAATGCTTGATCAAATAGCTGAGCACTCCAGGCCCCAGTCGGGTGCACACAGATCAACCTCCCACCTGCCCTGTGTCTCCACGGCAACGGGGAGCCCTTTCTCCTTTCCCAGTGCACACCAAGCGATCCACCAGCCACCACACAGTCTCCCCTAAGGCTCCCCACCTGCCTCACTCAACTATTTTATCCTTTGGAGGTTGAAGAAAGATCTCCTAATTCCCTTGTCCCTCCTTGTATTTAAGAGCTGACGCTAGCTGGGCATGGTTGCGAACCCTGTAATTCCAGTCCTTGGGAGGCTGAGGCAAGAGGATTGCAGGTTTGAGGACAGCCTCGGCAAGTAGCGAGGCTCTCAACAACATAGCAAGATGTCCCCAGCACCAGAAATAAATAATAATAAGTGAATGAAGAAATACATTTGAAAAATAAAAAAGACTGGGCGTTTAGCTCAGAGGTAGAAGGCCCCTGGGCTCAATCCCCAGTACCAATAAATAAATAAACAAATAAATGAGCTAGCATTCACTACACCCCCAACCCTTTTTATTTTTATTTTTATTTTTTTATCTTGAAACAGGGTCTCAGTAAGGTGCCGAGGCCAGCCTCGAGGTTTCGTTCCTCCTGGGCGGGCCTCCCAAGTACTCCTGGGATTACAGGAGTATGCCACACCATGCCTGACTTCCTCCCCAGTTAAACTGTTCCTTGTAAATCAGGGACACAGAGAGGATTGTTGATTTCTAACAGGATTATCAGGAGAGCCGGTTCTCCCAAGAGAAGCCCACCTCGAGGGGCTGGGGGGCGGAGCGCGCCCTGCGCGGGCTCGTGCCCGAGCTTTGAAGTGGGGGCAGGAGGGCAGACGGCCAGGGAGGGTCCAGCACGGGGAGAGCCATTCCAGACCGGGAATATTTGGGGGAAAGAGGCCACCTTGAAAGAGGACTTTTTTGGGGGGGTCTTGACCGATGCTGGGTGTCAAACCCCTCTCCCTCAGGGAAGTCTTATTTCCTGAGTTTGGGAGCGTCCCGAGTGATGCTTTCGGGGAGTCCAGACTGATGTCAGACCCCGTCTCCCTTGGGAACCCCTATTTCTTAGGGCTGCTGGAGTCAGATCCCTAAGGCTGATTTTGGAGGCTTAACCAGGACTTTTATATCAGGGTTACGAATTTATATAAGGGTTTATATTATAGCCATTTGTATTAGGGTTACATGCTCTCCATGAACAGAAACATGGGTGCTGGTCAAAAAGACTTCTGCCAGTACCCCACCAGTGACTTTTACATAGTAACCAGGGTCTCGCCAAGTTGCTGAGGCTGTCCTCAAACCTGCCATCCTCCCGTCTCAGACTCCCAAGTACTGGGATTATAGGCGCACGCCACCACACCCAGCTTCAGAGCAGACCCGTTGATGACCCAACCGACCTTGGCGAGGTGTAGACACAGGGGTGGGGATGTGGTCCGGCATGGCTGTGGTGAGCGGCCGCAGAGGTAGGTTCCCTCCTCTTTTTCTGGACATTGTGGGAGTCAACCAACTGGAGGCACCTCGGGTCAGTCCCACTTGCAATTTGAGATAGAAAGGCTTCCCAGGGCTGTGCCCGAATTTGTGTCAGCAAATTTAGAAGGCCAGGCGAGGTGGACCAGGTGGGAGCCCTGGGGAGGACCGAGCTCAGGGGCCTGTGAGTCCTGGGGAGCAGGGCGCTGCAGTCCGAGGGCCGCAGTGCTCCCCGGGGAATGAAGGGCTGCCACCCTGCTGCCTGTGCTGTGCCAGGCGTGCCCCCAAACAAGTGTGTGCCCCCTAAAGGAAGGAGCCTGGGCTCATCCTCCGGAGGCAGCAGGGACTCCAGGCTCTCCGCGGCGGGGAAACTGAGTCTCCTAGGTACTGCAGGCCTCCGCTCGCCCTCCTCTCCTCTTCCTCTGCCTCGCCTCTCTCCTTCCCTCCCTGCCTTCTTCCCTTCCATCCTCCCTCTCTCCTTCCCTCTGTTTCCGTGCTGTGTCCGGCAATCAAGGCCTTTTTGCTTTCTGCTTCTAATAGACATTTTTAATTCAAGGATCTCCCGAGTCCTGCGCCATGCGGGCACCCCGAGGCTCACAGACGGGAACAGCTCGGTCAGGGCAGTGACGATAACGCCGACCTCATGCATTAACGAGAGTCACGATGGTATCAGTACTCAGCAGCCCCGGGGTCTGCGGGGCTGGGGTGCAGTGCCTGGGCGCCCGGGGGGCGGGGCCTGGAGGTGGGCGTGGCTTCTGGCGGGCGTGGCTTGGATGGGGAGGGCGCGAGCTGGAAAAGTTTGCTCTCCAGCGGGTCTGGACAGAGGCTGAGCCCGCCGGGCGCAGGGACTCCGGACTCGGGCGGCGCTGCGCGGGCCCGCAGGACCAGCACGAGGGGACCCCGGCCCAGGAGCACCCCGGCCCAGGAGCACCCCGGCCCAGGACCCGCGCGGGAGCCGGGGGAGCCGTGCCCGGGCCCCCGCCCGCCGGGATGCCGACGCCCAAAGGCTCTGGGCGGACCGAGGTGAGCGGGAGGGTCTGGTCCCGGGCTGGGTGGGCCGGGGGCTCTCAGGACCACTATGGGGGCAAAGCCTCAGCATCCCGGGCTCTCAGGACCACTATGGGGGCAAAGCCTCAGCATCCCGGGCTCTCAGGACCACTATGGGGGCAAAGCCTCAGCATCCCGGGCTCTCAGGACCACTATGGGGGCAAAGCCTCAGCATCCCGGTCTCGGGAGACCCGCCCTGGGGGGCCGGGGCGGGTTCCTCCAGCTGCCCTGGGAGGCTTACAGGAGCAGGACCCGAAGCACCTCCCCAGGAAAAGCGCCTGCAGTCCTTCTCCTGGGACAGCTGAAAAGTTAGTCGTGGGGGGCAGGGGCGGCCGTGGTCCTCTGCCTGGAAAAGTCGTTCTTTTAGGTACCAGTAGCCACGAGTTCTAGTTTTCCTAACATTTTTCCAACAAATCAATTAGGGTTGTCGGGATGGAGCTGGAAGACAAAGTCCCCACAGCACAGTAATGACATCCTTAGAGAAAACTGGCGCGTAGGAATGAGTGCTTAACCAATCCATCCTGCCGGGTTTCTCTGGCCCTGGCTCTGGCTGCAGACACTCCCCGGCCGTTTCTCTGTGGTGTTTTTATATTTAGATGTAAGAGAGGGACTCCTCGTTGGACATCACAGTAAGAAGGGGCAGCAGCTGCTCCCACGGCTCCTTACCACCCCACCCGGAGCGCTAAGACTTCAGGATTACGTGGCGTTCTGAAGTCTGGACAGTGTTACATAGCATCCCATGCGCATAATTTATCTTTTCCGTAATATTTTCTTCACAAATGAAAATACTGCGGGCAGAGGAAAGAAAACTATAATTTCCAGAGAGTCCAGGGAAGGCGCATATTCGCAAGCAACCAGCAGGATGTGGGTGGCCAGGATGGTCTTGGGCTGGCTGCTGCAGTGGTGCGTGCGTGTGTGTGTGTGTGTGCGTGCGTGCGTGTGTGTACACGTGTGTGCGCACACTGTATTCAGGAGTCATGGAAGTGTCCAGATGAGTCTATGCAGCTTCTTAATAGATGCAGAACTCAGAACTAGGACAAGTGGTTTTGCTGCCGTAGAAGACCCATGCCTCGGCTTTTTAGAAACCAGCGCACAGGGACAGATTCACACTGGGCCTGGGTCATTCTGTTCTCTAACCTGCAAAGTCAGCCCTCAGGAGCCTCCCCCTGAGAAACAGAAAGAATCAAGTCACAACTATTTTTTATTCCATCTGAGAAGACCATATTCCCTCTTTACATTCGTGAATTTTTAAGTGCATGACTCTTCGTTTTCAACCATATTTGGATGGCAGAAATTCTCCTTTCCTGTAGAAGGCACTTCACATATTAGCCTAGTGACCCGATTCCTCAAAATTCAGGGACTGATTTTCCTCTTTCTGGAAATTATGACACTTATTTCCATGGTATCTCTTCCTTCTTCCTCAGTACCTGCGGTGTATGCATATTTTTCTTATAAGAAGTAGTGAGAATTCAGGCATCTCACAGTCTGGAAACACTGGGGGTTTCCTGTGTGGAACCCCTTTTCTTCTGCCAAAGCCTGGGGTCACCCTCGCAGCTGTGGGCTGCCTGGGACCTCCTGTCTCTTTGTCTCTCTTTATAATGCCTTCCTCATCAATTTGGAATCATTCCCTAGTATTCGCTTGCCATGCATTATCTGTCCAAATAATTGTCTTAAGAGATTTTACCAGAAATTTTTGGAGATAATGTGTTTTGGGGAAAAGAATATCCCGAGTGAGGTCCTATCGAGTTTCAGTTAATAATACATTTCAATTATTGTTTCTGCTCTAGCCACCAGGCATAACGTCTCCTTTATTGTTACTCTTTGCTTTTTTTTTTTCTTTTGAGGAATCCAAGCTGTGTCAATAAGCCAGGGCCAGTTAGGTCAAATCAGTGAGAAGGCTGTGGGGTAGAGAGCGGCCCCCCGTGGGGAGGCTCCTGGGCCCTGAGCGGAGCTGTGACTGGTTGGTACAGTGAGCCCGAAGGGGCCGCTCTGTGGCCTTGGAGCTTCTCTCTCTCTTCCTGGCTTTGAATTTTTATAAATATTTCTGTAAATCCCCCAGAAAGGTATTCTAATATTTTCCTAGAGCTGCAGCATAATCAACTGTAAGACACACTAGAAAAGACATACTAGAAGAAACACTAGAAGACATACTAGAAGAAACACTAGAAGACATACTAGAAGAAACACTAAAAGACATACTAAAAGAAATACTAGAAGACGTACTAGAAGACGTATTAGAAGACTACTAGAAGACATACTAGACATACTAGAAGTAAGACATAGCAGAAAACCTCTATGGCCTCCTAGGTAAAGACCAAGGGACAAGGTCACAGCCTCCCAAAGAGCTCACTCCTGATGGGGTGTGGTGGAACCACGCAGACATCCAGCCCAGCCAGGCTCTACAACTAAGGACAAATGACCCCCCAGCCTCACTTTCCTCCTCTGTACGTTCAGAAGGCTTGTGTTCCTGTGGGAGCTGGACACGGCACAGAGGGACCACAGGTGGCCTCCCTGGGCAGGGATCCTCTTGTTGGCATTGCCTGTGGCTGTCTCTGGGAACCTGTTTCCACACACCTGCATTTATTTTGCAGAAAGCTCTGTAGTAATTCAATCCCGCGCCCTTACTCAGAACGAGCAGAGTAGAGAAAGCCTGAAAAGTTGGTTGCAAAGAAAAGGAGAACGGAACAAAACAACAACAACAACAACAACAACAACAACAACCACACCCTCGTGTGGAATTCAGTTGCCTCCCCATGGACAAGTCTGGGAGCCGAGGAGGATCCACAGCGCAGACACTTGGGCAGGGACCTGAGATTCCTGGGACACAAACCTGCACATCTTGGGGTGCTCGGCTCCACAACAGCACCCCAGCCAAGCCGCCGGGAGGCAGGAAGCCCGCCAGGCAAGCGGTTTGCTTTCTTGCTTCAAGGAAGACGGGGGAGGGAAAACGCAGGTCTCTCTTTACCTGTCTTGCCTGGAAGGGTTGGTTGGTGTTTCCCAGACACAGCAGCTCCCCCAATGGGCCTGCGTCAAAGTGCCCAGGCGTGAGGCTGCAGCTTGCAGTCCTCGGCCTCTGGAGGCAGAGTGAGGTCACCCAAGAAAACCCAGCAAGGAAAAAGACTCATTAGCAAAGGAATTTAGCTGGAGCCGCAGAAAGGCCAGCTCATTATTTCCTTTTTGAAGTTCTTTTAAATGAGAAGAAAGAAAGAGAAGAAAGGAGGGAGGAGGAAGAAAGAATCCTTGAAAGAAAAGAATTCTTGCTGTCCAAGAAGTTTTGCTTGCTGGGAAGACATGTCTTTTAAAAAACACAGCACTGTACCTCTGACAAGGAGAGGGTCTTTCTGTCTCATCATCTTCTCTGGGGGTGGGGGGAGAGAGACTAGACTGTAGAAATATTTCCCTCCATTTTCTCCCCTTTCGCTTCTTTTTATAGTTTGTTTATTTTCAAGCTGACGTGTAGAGAAAGTGAGCTGCTAGCTAGCGTGCACATCTGGAATCCATCTGGCCCCTCTCCCAGGCCCACCTCCCCCTAGGGGGTGCTCCATTTGGGATGGGGGAAGGCAGGCATCCCCAGAATTGGCAGGGTCGGACTTGGGGTCATCCACCGTGGAATAGCGACTTACCCCTTCTCTGCAGGAAAAAAAAGTATGCTGGTGTTAAAAAGCCTTGAGTTGGGCTGGATGACCGCAGCCCGAGGTGGCCCGGTGCCTACTTCTGAGCCTCAGGTGTGACCGGTGGCACTCCTGATAGTGGGATGCCTCCAAATGCACAGTGGGCGGACAGTGACGTTCTCCAGTCCTGGCAGGGCCGGGCCGGGTGAGGGAGGAGGGAGGGTCTTCGGGGAGTGCCAGGGGGCTTGTTAGTGCAGGACTTGGACGTGAGCGCTTTGTGCTCCCGAACTTCCAGCCAAAACTCTGCCTGAGTCCAGTGAGGTGGTGCACGCCTGTCATTCCAGTACTTGGAAGGCTGAGACAGGAGGATCACACGTTCAAGGACAGCCTCTGCAAGTAGTAAGACTCATCAACCTAGGGAGACCCTGTTTCACAAATTAAAATAAAATAGGGCTCAGAGTGTAGCTCGGAGGTAGAATGCCCCTAGGTACAATCCCCAATACTAAGTAAAAAAAAAAAAAGAAAAAAAGATTCTACCTTGGAGTCTGAACCAGTTAGGGATTGCCAGCAACGGTGGAGACCCAGGAGTGTGTCCCTGTGTGGGTGTCCCGTGGTGGAGACCCAGGAGCGTGTCCCTGTGTGGGTGTCCCGTGCAGCACGTCCAGCTTTCTGAATATACCCAGGATCAGTCTGCACGTCACTGTGGCTCTGGACACTTCTCCTTTCGTGCAGAGCGGAATGTGAGCTTCCTCTGTGCCAGTCTTGTTCTTGGGGCGGGAGCACCTCTGCCCCCCACTCTCAGGCAGGATGAGCTTGGAGACCACTCTTCCCGGGGTGCAGCAGGGCAGCACTGAGCAGGGCTGGCCGGGGCAGAGCTTTCTTCCTGCAAACTCGAGGTCTGTGGACCCTCAGGAGCGGGGGCAACGCTTGGCGTTTGACCGTGTGCAGTAAGGTTTAGGCCAATCCAAAATCAATAGGGCCTTTTGGCTTCGAGCCCAGCACTTAACTCTCAGAATGGGGCCGGCTTCGTAAGTGTGATAATCCAGAGAAAACGAGCCTGTGGATTCCAGCAGGGCCAGGTAGCTTCCATCTGTGCAAATGCAGAGAGTCGAATTGACAAAAGGCGTCCTGCAAAAATTCCAGTCCTTGAGAGATGAATATTGAATCAAGGGAGATAATGACTCAAGCCGTAATGGGAAAGCCTGCTCACCCTCTGCGCCGTGGTCTGGAGGGGCTCTCCGGAGTCCTCCTCTCTACTGTGTTGCTCTTGCTGGTTGCTGGTTGCTGGTTTTTAGTGTTGGCCTGTGTTTCTTTTTTCTCTCACGGGGCGAGAGGGAGCTAGTGGATTGCAGGGTCTGTTAACCCTCTCTGCTCTTTCTTCCAAGAGTGGTTCTAGATCTGGCTGTTGTAAAGGCTCGTTTCCCTTTTTCTTTTCTTTTTCGTTTTTTACAGTACTAGGGATAGAACCCAGGAGCATTCTACCTCTGAGCTACATCCCTACCCCTATTTATTTATTTATTTATTTATTTATTTATTTATTATTTTTATTTTGCGGTACTGGGGATGAAACCTAGGGGCATTCTACCTCCGAACTAGCCCTATTTTATTTATTTATTATTTATTCATTTATTTTGCAGTACTGGGGATTGAACCCAGGGGCATTCTACTCCAAGCTATACCCCCAGCCCTATTTTTTATTCTTTATTTTGAAACAGGGTCTCGCTGAGTTGCAAAGAGCCTCACTAAGCAGCTGAGGCTGTCCAAGAACCCGGATCTTCCAAATGCCGGTATTACAAGCGTGCGCCACCACGCCCAGCTTATTCTTTATTTTGAAACAGGGTCTCACTAAGTTGTGGAGGGCCTCACTAAGTAGCTGAGGCTGGCTGCGAACCCGTGATCCTCCTGTCTCAGCCTCACAAGCCCTGGGATGACAAGTGTGCGCCACTGCATCCAGAGGGACTCACTTTCCTTCTACACACGCTTTCTGGAAAAATCCAAGGCATGCGGACCTTTGAGGGGACGGTAAGGTGTAGAGTATGGGGCAGAGGGTTACTGTGTGAGAAACTGAAGGGGACCAGCTGATTTAGTGCAACAATAGCCAAGAGGCCTGGAATCGTGGCGCACACCTATCATCCCAGGCAACTTAGCGAGGCTCTCAGGAACTTAGCAAGATTCTGTTCAAAACTAAAAATAGCCAGGTGTGGTGGTGCACGCTTTTAATCCCAGCATTCGGAAGGCAGAGACAGGAGGATCACGGCTCACGGACAACCTCAGCTACTTAGTGAGACCCTTTGCAACTAATAAAAATAAAAGACTAAAAGATGGGGGTGTAGCTCAGAGGTAGGATGCCCCTGGATTCCATTCCCAGAACCGCAATCAATCAATCAATCAATTCATAAATAAATAATAAATAAAATAGGCTAAAGGTGTAGCTCAGAGAGAAAATGACCCTGGGTTACAAACACACACACACACACACACACACACACACACACACACACCAGTCTGAGTTCCTAACAGGACAAGAACGTGGAGCTTCAGTTGAACTGCCACCGACCCGAGCTGGGAGACGGGCCTCCAGACATCAGCAGGGACGACGCTCTGTCTCTGTTTGTCAGACTTTGGAATGGAAAGCCTGGTGGTGGAGCAGCTAGCCCGGGCTATTCTGCACAGTGGTGTCTCTCACAGCGCAGCCGTGGGGAGGGCGAGGGCAAGGGCCGGGCAAGATCCCTCCATCCCTGTGCAGCAGGGTGGAGATGGCTGGCGCTCCTGTGGGAGGGACAGCCCCGCAGGGCCAGGCTCTGCCCACTGACAGCGGCCTTTCCTGCATCTGCTCTGCGGTGCCCACGAGACGCTCCTCATTTGGGGTGGAAATTGAGCAGAGTGAGTGTGTGGAAATTCTCCAGTTAATGGCTCACAGATAAAGACATGGCCAGCTAAGCAGGAGGGAAGGTCCCAGCAGCCCTGGTCACCTGCCGGTGTGCAGAGACCGGGAAGACAGTGGCGTGCGGCTGGAATGGGCCGCCCCGGCCAGAGCGCCACTGTGTTAAAGGGCTTCCAGTCGGTGCTCAGGAAGTCCCAGCTGCTTATTATTATTTCCGGTTTTTTTTTTTCAAAAGATAACTTGCAGGGAGGGGGCAGGGAAAGAGGTGGAAAAAAATAAAAATAAAAAATTCTGGGCATAAGTGGCGCACGCTTGTAATCCCAGCATTTGGGAGGCTGAGATGAGGATCGCAGTTCACGGACAGCCTCAGCTACACTTAGTGAGGCCCTTTGCAACACAGTGAGACCCTGTTTCAAAATAAATAATTTTAAAAAATAGGGCTGGGGGTGGAGCTTGGAGATAGAATGCCCCTGGGTTCCATCCCCAAAACCGCCATTAAATAAATAAATAAATAAATAAATAAATAAATGGATAACTTGCATTTGGGTGGGGGTGGTACTGGACAGTAAACCCAGCATGATTGACCACTGAGCCGCATCCCAGCCCTTTTCATTTATTTATATATTTTTTATTTTTATTTTTGCCGTACTGGGAATGGAACCCAGGGGCATTCGACCTCCGAGCTACACCTCCAGCCCTATTTTTTATTCTTTATTTTGAAACAGGGTCTCACTGAGTTGCAAAGAGCCTCATTAAGTAGCTGAGGCTGACCTCAAACCGCTATCCTCCTGTCTCAGGCTCCTGAATGCTGGGATGACAATTGTGCACCACTATGCCTGGCTCCAACCCTTTTTATTTTGAGACAGGGTCTCGCTGAGTTATTCAGCCCCCCGATAACTGGAAATACAGGTGTGCACCACCATACCTGGCAACTTACAGCCAATGGGAAAAGTCACGGGGGCCGGGCTGGTCCAGGGAGATGCTCCAGAACAGATACAGTGACTTGAAGCTTCCGGGGCAGATGAGAGATAGATAAAAACGATAAAAACGAGAAGCCGCGGAGTGGAACGGGCCAGTGGGGAGAAGCTGCGGCCCTGCCGGCTGGTGGGAGCGCCCTAGGGAAGGCCGGGCTGGGTGGGCGGGCTTGTGAGCGACAGGGCCAGCAGGTGACCCCCTCCCGGCCTTCATGGCCAGCCCAGTCTGGGAGCTGGGCAGCTTTTCTTTCTGAAGTTAGATGAGGACTCTGGCCAACATATAGAGGCTTCAGCCAGCATGTGACCTTCAAGCTGACCTTGACCCAGCCCTTCTGTCCTCCCCGGCTCTCACAAAGGGACAGGCAGCTCTGGGCAGAGAACAGACCTCAGCTCAGAGGCTCCCAGGGCTCGCAGAAGAACCCACCCTCCCGCCTCCAGGACACTGGAAGAAATTGGGGACAGTCTCTCCCCATCTCAGAAAACCCAAGTCCTAGCCAGGTGTGGTGGCGCATGCGTGTAATTTCAGTATTTGGGAGACTGAGACAGGAGGATCATGGGTTCTTGGCCAGCCTCCACTATAGTGAGGTCCTCCACAACTTAGTGAGACCCTGGTTTAAAAAGAAAGAATAAAAAATAGGGCTGTGGGTGTAGCTTGGGGGTAGAATGCCCCTGGGTTCAAGGTTCAATCCCCAGGACCTAGAGAGGGGGGAAGGGAGGGAGGGAGAGAGAGAGACAGAGACAGACAGAGACAGAGACCGGCAGACAGGCCAAGTCCTCCAACGCGAGGTGGGGAGGGCGAGGGGGCCTACATGTCACCTTGGCCTGAGCCCCAGCGCAGCCCCCCAGGGCCCGGATTGACCCACAGGAGGGAGCTCAAGGTGGGGGCCTTCGGATTCTCTGGAGCCCCAGAGCCAGCCCTGCACTGCCGCGGAGCGGGTTCTGTCTCTGAATTAAACTTAGGGCTATGGCTGAAATATCAGAGTAAAAAAAATCTTCACTATATATGTAGTAACCCAGTTTAAATGAACACCATTTGCTTTCATTAGATATTTAAATACTTGAATGATTTGAGGGGTGCTGAGGACTGAACTCGGGGCATTGTACCTCAGAACTGTACCCCCAGCCCTATTTTTATTTTTTTGTTTTGAAATAGGGTCTCACTAGATTGCTGAGTCTCACTAAGTTGCTGAGGTTGTCTTCTAACCTGCAATCCTCCGGTCTCAGCCTCCCAAGTACTGGGATTATAGGCATGCACCACAGTGACTGGTTTAAAGTTTTGTTTTGTTTTTTTCCTTCAGTACTGGGGATTGAACCCAGTATCTTGTATGTGCTTGGCAAATGTTCTACCACTGAGCTACACCCTTAGCCCTCCCAGCTAATTTTATTTATTTATTTATTTATATTTATTTTTGCGACACTGGGGATGGAACCCAGGGGCATTCTGCCTCCAAGCTACACCCTCAGCCTTATTTTTTTTTCTTTATTTTGAAACAGGATCTCACTGAGTTGCAAAGGGCCTCACTAAGCTGAGGTGTCCACGAATTGCGATCCTCCTGTCTCAGCCTCCCAAATGCTGGGATTATAAGCATGCGCCCAGCTTTTTTTTTTTTTTTTTTTTTTTTTTTGAAATAGGGTCTTGCTAAGTTACTGGGGTTCTTGCTAACTTGCTAAAGCTGGCCTCAAGCCTGTAGTCCTCCTGTCTCAGCCTCCCAAGTACTGGGATTAAAAGTGTGCCACCATACCTGGCTAAGTAATTTTAATTTAAAATAAGTGAGTCTAGAAAGATCCTACCTGATCTCATCTACGTGGAATCTAAAAATATTGACTTCATAGAGTAAAAAAGTGATCGCTGGAGGTTGGGAAGGGGGAGAGAGAGGGGGGGATGGAGGCTGGATCCTGGAAGCCAAGTCACAGACACAGGAATATGTTCTACAGCGCAGCAGGGTGTCTATAGCTTACAGCAATTGATTATAGTTTTATTTATTTGTTTATTGCGATACTGAGGATGGAACCCAGGGCATTCTACCTCTGAGCCACACCCCCAAGCCCTATTTTTTAAGCTCAGGGATTACAAGCATGCGCCACTATGCCTGGCTTTATTCTTTATTTTGAAACAGGGTCTCACTGAGTTGCAAAGGCCCTCACTAAGTAGTAGATGAGGTTGTCTGAGAACCGAGTAGTAGATGAGGTTGTCTGTTTCAGCCTCTCAAATGCTGGGATTGCAAGCGTGCACTACCAAGCCAGTTTGTTATATATTTTATAAAGAGCTAAAAGAGGGCAATAGAAAACTTTCCAACACAAATGTTAAATGTTTAAGGAGATGGAAAGGCCCGTTACCCTGATCATTACATATCGTATGTATGTTATCAAATTATCACACTAGGCCCGGCGTGGTGGTAAACACCTGTAATCCCAGTGCTGGGGAGGCTAAGACGAGAGGATCTCAGGTCTGAGGCCAGCCTCAGCAACTTAGCCAGATCCTGTTTCAAAATAAAAGATAAAATAGAATTGGGGGTATAGCTCAGAAGTTCAACTCAGGTGTAGCCCCTAGGTTCAATCCCCAGTAACACACACGCACACACACACACACACACACACAATCATACTATATTCCAGAAAAACGTACAACTAGTATGTGTCAATTACAAATAAGTGGGTCTACTGGGAGCAGTCTTTGCATCCTGGCGCTTGGAGGCTTGCCTTCACCCTCTTGGGCGCAGCCAGGGGGCGCTCTTCGGCTCACCGGCACTGATTCAGTTACGCTCAGTCTTCAGGCCGGATTTGGTTTTGGAGGTGCAGGGAATGGAAGGCCAGGCCTCCAGCGTGCTGAGCCCACACGCTAGCGCTGAGCCCAGGCCTCTGTTTTAAGCCGCGCAGCCGTGATCTCCCTGGCTTCCTTCCTTCCTTCCTTTGACCTGGGCGGCAGCTGGCGTCGACGGGCTCCCGTCCCTCCTCAGTGAGCTCAGACTCGGCGTGGACGTGGAGTGGCCGCGGGCCAAGCTCAGCCTTAGGCCGTCTGCCAGGGATGGCTGCCCGGTCGGGCCTCGGGGCTCTCTGCCAGGCAGACCCCAGGGGAAGCCATCCAGGGGCTACAGTACTTCCCACGGTGGCACCCCAGAACTCGCCAGGGAGGTCTTGGAGCGCAGTTATCCTGCATGCCAGCCTGCCCGTTGTTTGTGTGGCTTTGGGTTTGTTTATTTCTATTTTATTTTGTTTTTGCTTTCCTCGGGTTTGGTTTTGTCCCAAGAAAGCCCTATTTGTCTCTAATGGTTTACCAGCTCGGAATGATGGCTTACCAGCTCCCACGTGGTAGTGAGGACTAACCGGCTGCAGCTCCCTAGTGACTTCCAAGTGGAACCTTCCTTGGGGGCTACACGTCTCAGTCACAAGATGAGACGAATCATGCATTGGGGTTACCCAACCTGGTAACTTCAGACCCCAAGTAGCCTTCTCCAGCGCCCTTCAAACACTTAGAGAGTTGCCCTGTGGTGCACACCTGCAATCCTAGTAGGCTGAGACAGGAGGATATCAGGTTCGAGGCCAGCCTCAGCAACTTAGTGAGATCCTTGACAACTTAGGGAGACCATATTTCAAAATAAGAAAGTAAAAGCGGCCGGGAGTGTAGCTTGGAATGCCTCTGGGTTTAACCCCCAATGCCAATAGAAAAGGAAATAAATAGCAACTTTTAAAGACTGCCTGCCTCCCGGCCTCTCTCCGGACACAGGCCGCGCACGTTCACGCCCTGGCCAGGTGGCGGTCGCTCTCCCACAGGCTTCCTTTCTCCTTTTTCGTGCAGGAACAGGTTCTGAGCATCCTCGCCGGGGGCTGGCCTGCCCGCGGTCCTGAAGCCGCCGCCTCTGGGCTGGTGGTCCCTTGACATGGACGTTCCCTGGGCGCCCTCTGCTGGACCGCAGTGCTAACCGCCGCCCATGCCCAGCGATGGCCGCCTGGCTCCCGCCGCGCCTGCTGCCCGCGCTGGCCAACGAGACTCTGCGGGAGCACTACAGCTACGTGGGGAAGCTGAAGGGCCGGCTGCGCGACCCCTCCGAGGGCGGCACGCTCACCACCGTCCTCTTCCTGGTCGTCTGCAGCTTCATCGTGTTGGAGAACCTGATGGTGCTGATCGCCATCTGGAAAAACAGTAAGTTCCACAACCGCATGTACTTTTTCATCGGGAACCTGGCGCTCTGCGACCTGCTGGCCGGCGTGGCGTACAAGGTCAACATCCTGATGTCGGGTAAGAAGACCTTCAGCCTGTCCCTCCGGGTCTGGTTCCTCAGGGAGGGCAGCATGTTCGTGGCCCTCGGGGCGTCCACCTGCAGCCTGCTGGCCATCGCCATCGAGCGGCACCTGACCATGATCAAGATGAGGCCCTACGACGCCAACAAGAAGCACCGCGTCTTCCTGCTCATCGGGATGTGCTGGGTCATCGCCGTGTCGCTGGGCGCCCTGCCCATCCTGGGCTGGAACTGTCTGCAGAACCTGCCCGACTGCTCCACCATCCTGCCTCTCTACTCCAAGAAGTACATCGCCTTCTGCATCAGCATCTTCACGGCCATCCTGGCAGCCATCGTGGTCCTGTACGCACGCATCTACTTCCTGGTCAAGTCCAGCAGCCGCCGGGTGGCCAGCCCCAGCAACCCGGAGCGCTCCATGGCCCTGCTGCGCACCGTGGTGATCGTGGTGAGCGTCTTCATCGCCTGCTGGTCCCCCCTCTTCATCCTCTTCCTCATCGACGTGGCTTGCAAAGTAAAGGAGTGCCCGGTCCTGTACAAGGACCAGTGGTTCATCATGCTGGCCGTCCTGAACTCGGCCATGAACCCCATCATCTACACGCTGGCCAGCAAGGAGATGCGGCGCGCCTTCTTCCGCCTGGTCTGCAGCTGCCTGGTCAGGGGCCGGGGGGCCCGCGCCGCGCCCATCCAGCCGGCGCTCGACCCCAGCAGAAGCAGCAACGACGGCAGGCACTCCCCGAAGGCCAAGGAGGACTCGCCGCACACAGCCGCCTCGTCCTGCGTCACCGACAAGAACAGGACTCTTCAGAACGGGGTCATCTGCAAGTGAGTCCGTCCGTGCACTCTGCTCCACGGCCTGGCTCTTATTGATGGCCCGGATGGCTCTCTGAGGAGCTCCTTGGCTGCCCGGGGTGGGCTTCCCCGGAGAAGGGCACCCGTACCAACATCGACGACGTGTCTTGTCCTTTTCGGGGTCCGTGAGTGTACGGAGCTGTGCGTCGCCCGCACGACGTCAGGTGCCTCCTCTCAGTCCTGGACGCTGCTCCTGTCCTGCCCAGCGAGGGAGGCCGTGGGCTCCGCTGGGCCGGGCGTCTCTGTGCCGCTGGAGACCTTTCTAAACTTCACACTACATTGATTTGCAGAGAAAGGGTGCTTATATAATTTGTCTGTTTCTGTGTTGCATGGAATTTGCCTTCCAGGCGTCCGCCAGGGGTAGGTCCATAGACTCAGCGCCTCACGCGGTTACGTAGCTGGCTTTCGAAACGTGCTGTGACTGTGGCTACAGGCTCCGGTGTGGATGGGGTGGACATGCCTCTTCTGGTCACCTCAGACTGAGATGGAATCTTGGGCAGGCAAGTTTTTAAGGCCCAAATTCCCCAAAGAGGCGTGGGTGGGTCTGGCCCTAGCCAGCCCCGTGTCTTTTCTGTCCTGTGTCCCTGCGTGATTATAAACACATTCAAACACCAGATCACAGGATCCTTTGGGGGCTTCTGCAGATCACAGGAAAGCCAGCCAACCTCTCAAGAGCCAGTGCTCCACAGCTAACCAAGGAAAGCCCACGAGGGACGGGCGGGGGTGTTTCCAGCCAAAGAGGGCTTTACGAGGAAGCTCTGGTGGTCTGCTTCTGTGTTGGCAAAGCACAGAGCCAGCACCCACCACCCCCCCACCACCGCTGCCGCCACCACCAAGTAGCTGGGACCCCCCCCCCAGCAAAGTCCCCAGCTTCCTGAGAGCACACACTGACCAGGACGGCTGGTGGGAGTGGTTTAATTGTCCGGTTAGGAAGTACGGACCGGCAAATTCATGCAGCCGTCAGAGAGGGGTTGTCCTCATGCCTACAGGAAACTGGAATGTAGCTTTTCGACACCAGCGGCACCTGCATGTGTCCGTTTAGCTTACTGAGGAATTACTCAGAAGACATCTCTACGTGTTCCTCCCCCAGGATTCCCCGTGCAGTGCACACAGATGGAGTGAGCACGTCTGTAAGCTCGCGTGCACGTGGTCTCGGTGTTGAGTTCCTGGTAAAACACAAGAACAGAGCCAGACCTGGTGGCACACACCTGGAATCCCAGTACTTGGGAGGCTGAGGCAGGAGGATAGCGGGCTTGAGGCCAGCCTCAGCAACTTAGCAAGACCCTGTTTCAAAGTAAAAAAAATAAATAAATAAATGAGGGCTGGGGGTACAGCTTGGAGGTAGAGCTCCCTGGGTCCAATCCCCAGGACTTAAATAAATAAGCAAACAAAAATGGCCTTCCCGAAGAGTCTCACATGGGTGAACTTCATGTCAGCCTCTAAAATGTTTAGGTTTACTGAGAATTCTACCCTACTAATGCCTAAAGAGTATTCTTCACACCTGAAAGATGCTTCGAGAGAGAAGTTCCTTCCTGGCTGTCCTGTGATCCGAGCTGCTTTTATCGAGGTCCATTTCACATGCTGAGCAAAGTTTTGTTCCGGATAAGAGAGAGCCTGCTGGTAAGGAGCCCATTTGCCACGGCCTTCTCCCCGTCACTGAAAACTCACTTCTCTTACCAAAGAGCATGAGAAACCCCACCCAGGGCATTGCTAGGAAAGGAAGGCACCGAGACTCTGAATGTGTACCAGGAGGTTAATGCGTCTTCACATAGGAAACAAAATTCTTTTCAAACCTGTTCTTTCACAGTTTTGAGCTGCTTCTCACATCTGCCCGTCACTACCACTAATAACGCGTGGCTCCCTACCCCTGACTCCTCTGAGGCCTGCGCACGCCAGCTCTCATCCAATAGTCCTTCCCGGGACCCCACGGCTATTCCCGGGAGGAGGTACCTATGTCTGTGACTTGGCATGAGGCTCCTTGGAGATAACCCCAAACTTTTAAGCAATCTGAATTAAAAGCACACTAAAAAAAAGTAATTGTGCTAACTTGATGTATACAAAACACAAAAGAAGAAAAAAAGGAAAGCAGTCGCCACCTTTGACACCCGTACACTCCTGGCAGCTCGCTGCACTTAGGAGCTGAGTGTGGACAGTGGAGACGGGCACCTCACAGCTGCTGGGAACCGAGACATTTGATTGCATCACAATTAATAACCTTGACTATTTCCAATGTATGTTATTTTGAAGAAAAATAAAACCCGAAGCCTTTCCGTTCCCGGGCCTTGGGGGTCCGTGTGAGGGGGTAGCCTCGAGGTCTTCGCCGGCGCCTCCCTCGTGGCGGGCAGTGGTGGGCTCTCATCTGTGCCTGTGCCGCCCTGCGTTTCCCAGAGGAACGCCTTTCAGGACCCAGATCGCCTCCCCCCTGCGTGGCCACGCCTATAGATGTGTCTGGATGGAGCGGTGGTGTGTTGGGTGCTGCTCACATTTGGCCGAGTCGCCTGTTGTTAGGAAAGTATCCGAGGGCTCTTTTCACGGGGAGAAGAGCAGCGGAAGCCGTGGCCAGAGACTACAGCGCAGAGAGGTGGGACCTCTGCTTCTGCTTCGTCTGCTGTTTGAGAGGACTGGATGAGGAGCCAGCCCGAGATTTTGTTGTGTTTTGTTTTCAGGTCTAGGGATGGAACCCAGGGGCATTTGACCTCTGAGCTACACCCCCTGCCCTATTTTTTATTCTTTATTTTGAAACCAGGTCTCACTAAGTTGCAGAGGGCCTCACTAAGTAGCTGAGGCTGTCTGCGAACCGCGATCCTCCTGTCTCAGCCTCCCGAGTGCTGGGATGACAAGCGTGCCCACCGTGCCCGGCAGGGTCCCATGTCCAGTGACAGGTTACAATGCCACACCCCCCAGAGAGGAGCCTTCTGGGCCATCTGCCTTTCTTCGATTGTGCCCAAGGCCAACCAGGCACTGGGTGATGAGATTAACATGAGGTCCCAGAATCCTTTCTGCCCGGCCGCCATTTTGCCTTCTGGGGAGAAGCTGAGAATACCTGCTTTCTAGAAAAATGTTTCAAACTCCCTTCCATTTTGTAAGGCAGCGCAGGGCCCATCATTTGAAGGAAAGAGACTTTTCAGAGCAGCCTTTATTGCCAGCGCTTACATTATAGTCATTGAAACAATACACTGGTTTAAAATGGTTGTTTCTCAACCTCCAGCCATAGTTATTCTGTGCTGGCAAACAGCCTTTCACAGGAATGTGACAAGGTACGTCTTATAGAAAATGTCTAATTACATTACCAGTTCCATGCTTTGAAATTCTATCTACAAGTGCAAAACCTCGACACCCCAGTGGTCCTAGTGGCTAAGTCACATGTCCAAAGGGGCTGCTACGTCATCAAGCGCACATACCACTACTCCCATAAAAGGCACGTTTTCCGATGACCAGTTTTCACGAAAGGCGCAGCGTCACCTAAGTCAGGCCGCCTTTCACACCTGGGGACGCTTTGGGTGTGCCGCCCCCACCTGGTCACCCCAGGTACAGGGTTGGTCCTAACTGGAAACCACGTTTCCAGAAAAAATAATACGGATTCGGCGAAAGTGAGGAAGGAATCTGAGCCAGTGAATGAGCTTCACCCACTTACTGGCAGCTCTCCAAAGTGGGGGGCGAATAATTCGGTTTTGTCATTTTTACAGAAGATTAGGAGACTTGAAGTCAGTCTGTATTTTCACTCCTCGGGGATGTCCGAGAAGCCACTTCTATCCCGGTATCAAGGAGGCGAGGGCGAGGCGCCAGCACCCCCAGGCAGGCTCACGGCAGTTCTTTTTGTTTCACAAGAGCGGGTGGGAAGGAGCACAAGAATTTCAAACACTATTCGTTTACAGCTGTGTGTGATTTGCCAACCAGATGCTTTTTCAAAAGTAACGAATGTTATTTATTACACATGAAATTTACATAGAGTTGTCCCCTGATCCTCAGATTTCAACACCAAGTGTTTAATTCTGCATACAAAGACACATCCACATACTTAATTCCACAATATTCTGGAACAAGGTAGAGTCCGCAGTCAAATGAACAGAACACTCCATTCGTGACTGCCAACACAAAGCGCCTCGACATTCCGAGGGGGACTTGTCTGCTCAGACCACTTCATGTCTCCAGAGTCGCACTAGGGGCTGGGGTTGGGGTGGAAATGGGGCCTTGTGTGTGATTCCAGAGCTCAGAGCCAGCAGCCTCACTCCACATTCCAAAGCTTCCTATCCACAGCAGTTCAAGGCGAGACAACCAGAGAAACACTTGAAACAGTACGAGTGTTGATTTTCTGTGGTTTCTTCTGCAAGAAACGTTTGAGCCCTGGGGCGGATCCTGTGTGTTTGGGGTTTCAGGGATTCTGTTATTCAGGACGTCGGGAGTGTCAGAGAGGGAGGCTGGGAGCTCCTCTTCTCTTGCCTCCAAATGACACTGGCTCAATTGCGCCAGATGAGTCCTGAACCTGCCCTGTCTGACTTGAACGCACCAGCACGTGTGAGGCTTGTGTGTGTGTGTTGATCTCCTGCTAGATTATAACCTCAGGCAGTAACGCTGTCTGTCCTCCTCTCCATCCCATGAGCCCAGCACCAGGTCTCCACATAAGAACGAAAGCATAAATGGGGCCAAGATGACTGGGTATAAAAGCCAAAGGGCTGTGCCAGCTGTAGCTAGGAAACACAGCCCTCGCTCCAGAGCAGGCTGCCCGGGGAGCAGCCTCCCTGCCTTGCAAAAGCATCATAAATACAGCTGTGAGAACCTTCTGCTTGCACTGCTTCTATCTCTGCCCTTTCCTTTCCTGCCTTCCCCCGCAGGCTTCTCTTCCTTCCCTACTGCCACGACCTGCAGGGGGCGCTCGGCCCCCACTGAGCTCGCGTCTCACCCCTGCCCCTTCTGTGCTACAGTCCCTGAGAAGGACCCGCCTCCTTGTGTCCCTGGATGCTGGGCCTGTCAATCCCCAAGCTCTTGACGTGTGTTTGACTTTCTAGTCGTCCTTGTTGGTTACACAACCCAGGGAGGAGTCTGATGGTGAACAGCACAGGACTAATGTGTGCACGCGCAAAGGCGCACAGAGGTCCGTCCCCATCTTAATCAACATGAGTATATGCATATATATAAACACACACATGTGCAATTCACATTCACAAGTCCTGGTATAAAGTCACAATTTTTCTGGTTGCTCTAAAATGTGCCAGTTTTAAAACTGTGCAATTGTTGCTTGCAAACTTCTAAATATGCATGGACCCCATTATAAATAAATTGCGGCTGGCAGATGACATTTTATCTGCCCGCAAACGGGTGCATGGAGTTAGAAGTGCTTATTAATCCTCCACTTATAAATTCACAGCCTGGACCCTGGGAGCTATGACACGGAATGGCACGAAAACTTAAACCCTAAAATAGAGAGGGGTGGGCCACCCCTAAAATAGAGAGACAGGAAGGAAGGAACTGAAGGCGCCCGCCAGTCAGTGGTTCTCAAGAGTCGAGAATCCTTGAGAAGCCGCGGCCATCCACACTTGTGCCAACTTGCAATGTCACTGAAATGCAAATTCTCAGGCCTCGCGTGTGCGTGTGCGCATGTGCACGCATGTGTTTATTGTGTTTATTTCCTGCTAGATTAGAACCTCAGGCAGAAACCCAGGCGAGTCAGGGGCTTGAGTTGCGCTGATCCATCAGTTTCCATCTGACGGTATGTGTAGCCGCCTGTCGGCAGACGGGAAAGCCAATGCACACTTTTGTAAATGGAGAGCAGCTGTTCACACGTGACACGTCTAATGTTCTCACACGGTGGGAACCGCACAGTGTGCACCCAGCCACACCTGGAGAAACCCAGCTGCCAGCCCACGGCCGGGCCATTCTGGGCGCGCAGACCTGAGCTGGACACAGGCGTCCACTGCGGCTGGCTCTGTCCCAGGGAAGCCTGGGGTCCAGGCGTCTGCCCGACAGGAAAGGAATGTGGCTCTGGCCTCCCTGTGGTAACCAACGCAGAGCACATGGGGACAGATGTCTGTGCCGCGGCGTCACTCAACTAGGAAGGTATCCACATGTCTACGCTACCGGGAAGAAAGGCCCCGTGCTAAGTGCCGGACATCTTCACGACCCCAGCAGAGGCAACGAGGCGGGACATGCTTTAACAGAGACACCAAGCTCTCTCAGGCCCGCGCCGCTGCGGCCGGTCCTTCCTTCCAGGGTAAGCTTCACTTCTGCTCTTGGCTTACCACTGTCTATCTTCATCCAGGATTACCCACAACGACCTCTGCCCCGGGAGGCCCTCAGGGACGCCGTATGTGGCGCGACCGGACCGTGGTCCATTTACCCCAACATCCAAGGTGGTCTGAGACAGAAAAGCTGCTCATCAAGGCTAAGCAGGTGCCAGCCTTGGGTCCTCCAAATGTCAGAGGGGTGACCATACATAGCACAGCAGCCTAAGTGTAGGATCTAAATGGCTGAGGCCGGCCTGTGGGGGGGCGGGGACTGCAGCTCAAACCCAGGGGCATTTCACACATGAGCTATATCCTTGCCCCTTTTTAAAATTTTGAAACAGGGTCTAAGTTGCCTGGGGTCTCATTAAGGTGCTGAGGCTGGCCTTGGACCTGCAATCCTCCTATCTCAGCCTCCCAAGTACTGGGATTGCAGACGCACACCACCACCGTGCCTAGCTCTAAGCATAGGACTTAATACTGAGTTGCTTGATGCCTCCTTAGCAGCTGCTCACCCGATGCAGCTCAAAGCCCTTCAGGGGGAGCCTGACCTAAGCCGCGACCCCAAAGAGCCCCAGCCAGCTTCGGTAGGACAGAGATGTCTGTCGAAGCATGGACAATCACCCGGGAGGGTGGGGGTAACCAGGGTGGGCATGGGTCTCCGGGGCCACAGGGCAGTAGCCGAGAAGCAGGCCCTTTGAAGACTGCTGTCCTGGTCTTCACTCCCTGCAAGGAGAGCTCTGGGTGAAGGCCACGCACTCTGAGACCCAGGGTGGCCCAGGGCGCTGCTCTGCCTGGGCCTACTGTTCAGCAGCCCTGCCCAGCCCAGGCAGGAATGCAGGCTAAGGGGGCGCCCAGGCTGGGACAGAGGAGGCCCTGCCGGCTTCCCCTCCAAATTCTAAGCTCCAGGCGCAGCAGGAACGCCGCAGAGCGAGGAGGCGCTGAGTGAGCACTGCGGTGCTGAGCGGGCCTCGGTGTCCCCCGGTCTGAGGGAGGCGTGCAGGCAGGCCACACCAGCTGGCGTGTGAAGGCAGACACAGACAGCGCGAGTGCTCTAACCCTTTCCACGTGGAGGGGACACAGAGACCTCTGTCCTCCGCTGTGTCTGGGATCCCTGTGAGCGCAACAGGCGGGCCGGCTTTTTCATAAGGTGCTACTGCAGACAGTCCTGAATCTGAACCGAGATTGTATCTTTTGAGCTAATATTGCAAAGAAAAAATAAAAACTCACCCCAATACTTTTAATTTTCTAAAATGATTTTCAAGTGAAAAAAAAAATTACCTGCCATCCTTGAAACGGATGCTGACTCCAGAAGACAGAGCTGTTATCGAGGCAGATGACGCGTTTAACTTCCCTTGACGGGGAAATAGAACTCATGGTGGTTTTTTGTTTTTTGTTTTTTGTTTTTTTACTGGGGATTGAACCCAGGGATGTTCCATCTCTGAACTACACTCCAGCCTTTTTCTTTTTTTTAACTTTGAAATGGGGTCTTGCTGAGTTGCTGAGGGCCTTGGTAACTTACTGAGGCTGGTCTTGAACCTGCAACCCTCCTGTCTCAGCCTCCCAAGTGCATGCTTCCTTTCCTACGCTGCTCACCCCCTGAACGCCTGCGCTTTGCACTTACACAGGCAGGGACACAAGAACACCGACCTCATGGATTAGTATATGCACTGTGTATTCACACACAAGAGGACCAGGCCTGTGTGTGTGTGGTGTGTACAGGGTGCTGCTCCCAGGAGACGGGAGGGCAGGGGGCCCTGGGAGTCCACACCAAGCCGACAGCTGCTAACAGTATCCCCGCTCGGGCCCAGGATGCTGCAGTTGGGGCTCGGCATCCATGCCCAGCACCAGCCAGAAAGCGCCAGGTGCTCCACAGTTCTGATCTGCCACAGAGCATTCTGGAAGATGGACTCTTTGCCAGCGTGGACTCCTCAGACCCTCTATGGCCAAAACCTCTACAGAAGGCCTCCTGTGTGAAGCCTGGTCCCTCCCGCTCTTCTGACCCATGAGCCCCACTCGGTCCCCGTGTGACCGCAGACCTGCAGAAGCAGTTCACACGCCCCCGCCAAGCTCTGCGCCATCCTCTCCCTGGCACTCTGGGCCCCTTCAGCCTGCTCAGACCACTGATCCAGCACCTCCCAACTGGACAGGCCCGGGTGCCATGTGCCAGGACCTCCATGGCCAGAGCCAGCATGCCAGCCAACAGTGGATGTGGGAAGGACAGCCGCCGCCAGGTGCCGGCGCTTTTAGGTCACATGCCCTGTCGACCTCGGAACACCCGAGGGTGGTCAGAACGTGACAGCGTTTGAGCTGGAAGAGACGGACAGGGCCAGGGGTCGCGCGGGGCGCCTGGGAGCCTCTACAGGGTCATTGAGGGCTTCGCCATCCCGCTGGCCCAGGAACCTCTCACACAGCTCCTCCCAGGGGCACGCAGACCGGGGAGCGACGGCCAGAGTGCGGCCCGGGGCTGGGCCACGCGTGTACACGTGTGTGTACCTCTGCACCCACCTCACACGCTCTTTGCTCTACTGAGGGGTGGGCCAATCACACTCACAGCCGCCACCAGCAGCCTGTGGTCAACCTGCAGGCTGGAAGGACAGACAGATGGAGCCGCTGCCACACCAGCCTTCCACACGCACACACACGTACACAGGCGGCTGTTCTATGGACCGGGTGCGCGTTCCCTCCAAATCTCTGTGGGTGAGACTCACGTTGTGCCATATTTGGTCTCAAACAAATTTTAGGCGTGCACACGCACACACACACATACGCACACACACATACACACGCACACACACACACACACAGTTGGGGTCAAGAGTGACAGTTCTCAGCTCAGAAGGACCCAGAGGAGCTGAAGACCACCGTGTGTGTGTGTGTGTGTGTGTGTGTGTGTGTGTGTGTGTGTGTGTGTGTGTTTTGGGGGTGATGCTGGGGGTTGGCCCCAGGGCATTCTACCTCTGAGCCAGCTCTATTTATTTTTCATATGAAGGAGTCTCCCTACGTTGCCGAGGGTCTTACTAAGTTTCTGGGGTTGCCCTCACACTTAGAATCCTCCCGTCTCAGCCCCCCAAGTACCGCCGTGACAGGCAGGTGCGCCAGCGCCTGGCTCACCCAACACTTTAAGTGCAGGGTGAGACACTGGTTGGGCAACGTGCTGCGCCACTCTGTTACAATTTCGTGTTTATCACCAGATCTCCAGTTTGCCTCCAACCCCCTCGTTTTGTGCTTATTAGGTAAAACTGCAGGTCACCTTACCCCGTGAAACTTCCCAGCGGGATAGGTCAGTTGAGTTACATTTTTGCCGGATAACTACAATCAAACTTTGTTTTTCATTAAAAACATAAAGAATGGGGACGTTAGTCTCACCTCTTTCTTAGTCTTAAAAAATATAAATATAGAGGGCTCCTTTGTACAGGGTGTATACGTATGTACACCTTCAGTACGCGTGCGAGGAGCGGGACAGGCTCGGGAAGCCTGAAGGAGGCCTCCCGAGGGGCATCTCAGGAGGCGGGCGCCCGCAGGCCGCCCAGCTCCCTCGGCCCGGCCTCACTGCTTCCTCTCCACGGGCTGCTGGAGGCAGAGCTGGCTCCCGGCGGAGACGATGGGCAGGCCGCTGTCCAGGTGGTAGCTGATGAGATGTCCAATGCTGTCGAAGACCCTGTCCTTGGTCCGGATCTGTGGAGGAAGCAAACGGAAGGTCTAGTACAGCCCACGGGCAGGAAAAGAGAGCTGCTGTGCTCCACGTCCCTGGGCCATTTCCACTGGTCCAGAAGGCCCGGGGCAAGGGGCCGGGCAGCCTCCTCGGCCCCTGGGGGTCACCATGCCGCAGAGACACTGTGGCCATCCACGGAGGCCATTCCCCTTTGAGGCCGAGCCCCTCTGTCCCACGAACCCCCTTCCTGTACCTTCCCTCCCTGGTCACTCTGAGATGGGCCCTAGAGGCTCAGCCTCCCTGCCTTCACAACCAGAGGCAGCACACCTCTCTCCCTGCCCTCCCTGGGCTCCGTGGTCTCGGCCCCTCTCACCCGCTGGCCTTTGCACAGGTGTCCCTGGCCTGGAATCTCTCCTACTAGGAACCTGGCTCAGCCTCAGCCCATGCCAGCCCCTCTCAAGCCTCCGTTCTCAGGTGCCGAGGGACGGCTTGCTGCCCCCCATCGCAGAGGGAGCCTTACTGGCGCTCTGGCGGACATCGTTGATTCCGTAGTCCCAGCACAGAGGCAGCTGCTGCTTTGAGAAGCCCCTAGTGATCGTTCCGTGGTTCCTGCCACGGAAGGTCACTGCTCTCGGGCAGCAACACAGCATGAAGCCTGATATAATAATTTTAGGAGAATTTAATAACTGGGGATTGGGGAGGAGGTAGATGACAATTCTCCCACCCATCTGCAGCCAGCACCTTACTTTTATAGAAACTCTAGACGAGGCGTCATAAAAGTTAATCAAACACAAAAGCTCACGATTGTCACAGGTACAATAAAGGAAATCAGCCAGGCAGGCCCGTGACAAGCTTGGAGGAGTCTCTGAGGTGACATCAAAGATCACACCTCAGAGATGACACCAGGGCCCTTGGAATTTGTCCGCTTGCGGGCAAATCCCACCCAGCCAAACTCCATGGACTCAAACTGAGCTGGCCCAAGATTTCAGTGTGCATTCCAAGATGGCCCTCGACTGAGCCTGGCTGGGCAGAAGGGCCGCGCTCCGTGTCCCTGGGCCTCCAGAGTCCAGCACGCCGTGTGCCCATGAGCTTTCGTTCACTTAGTATAGGGGGTTGATCCCAGGCTCCTTCTATCTCCGACCTATACCCCGGCCCCCTTTTTTGAAGCAGGCTCTTGCTAGCCTGCAGACAGTCTTACTCAGTTGCTGAGGCTGGCCTCCAACCTCAACTCTCCCTCTCAGCCTCCCAAGAACTGAGGTTTTAGCCATGTGCCGCCAGGCCCAGCTTCCATGGATTTCTTTTCTGAATGGACAGATGAGAGGTAGAGGGAGGTTTGATGCCAACCTGCTCACAGGTCTGTGCTGAGGACCCGGGGCACCACTGGCCACTTCCACCCGAGCTGGCACCCACACCCAAAGAAGGCATGTGGGCTTGTGTCTGGCAGTCACGAAAGGGGCTGTCTGCACATAACCCCTCGGTTTGCTCATCTGAGGAGGGGAGAGGGTCTGGAAGTGGACCCCGGCTCAACCTGTCTTCAAGGGTCATGGAGGCTGAGTGTCCCCATTCACCTCCTTCTTCCCTCAAGACAACCAGCTCTCCACCCTCCCACAGGGGCCCTGCTGTCCTCCACGCTCATAAATGCCCCAGCATTCTCCACCCTTCAAATTCATTCATCAAGGCGCTCTCTCTCTCTCTCTCTCTCTCTCTCTCTCTCTCTCTCTCTCTCTCTCTCTCTCTCTCTCTCTTGTACTGGAAATTGTACCCAGCTGCATTCTACCTCTTTGCTATGCCTCCAGCCCTATTTTATTTTTTATCTTTAATTTTGGAACTGTCTTTGTTCACAGACTGATTGATTGTATAATTGCCGGGCACGCTTGTAATCCCCGCGCTTGTGAGGCAGAGACAGAAGGATTGTACAGGTTCGAAGCTTAAGAGGCCCTGTTTCCAAATAAAAATGTATAAAAAAAATAGGTCTGGGATTGTAGCTCGGAGGTAGAAGGGTTTCCAGGAACCCCAAGTACCACCACAAAAAAAATATATTGCAGCTTAAATGTAAAACAAAAATTGTATATTCAAAGAAACAGCAGGCTACAGGGACCCACCGTATTTGATCCAAGCCCCCTGAGAATGGATCAAAACATCAGCTTGGCAGCTGCATGATGCGAAGGAAGGTGTGGGAGGCAGATCCTCTGGCAGCCAGGGAAACTCAGAAATATCAGCTTTTAGATAATGAATAATAAAAATAGATTGTACTAGCTAAGGGCGCTCAGAGCTCAGTTGGAGGGGGTCTCCTCTCTAAGGAGCCAAAAGTTTCCCAGTGAGTTTAAGAACAGCAGCCCACTGTCCAGCAACCCCCCTGATTGCAGATGACGCACTCCCATGCTCAGAAGATCCTATAAACCCCAGTGGAGCTTCTAGAGCTGATGAACAACTCCAGCTAGGCAGCAAGCCACGAAATCAACAAATAAAAACCAATAGTTTTCTATATGCCAAAAATAAATCTGCTGAGGAAGGAACCAGGAAAACAATCCACTCATAATAGCTTAAAAAAAAATAAAAACCACAAGCCGGGCATGGTGGCACACTCTTGTAATCCCAGCATTTGGGAGGCTGAGACGGGAGGATCACAGTTCTCAGCTACTTAGTGAGGCAACTCCTTGAGACCCTGTTTCAAAATAAAGAATAAAAATAGGGCTGGGGGTGCCACTCAGAGGTAGAGCCCCCCTGGGTTCCATCCTGAGAAAAACGCACACAAATGTGAGTTCACTGTACCACAGTGGGGCACGAGACTCAAGTCTCCGCAGCGAGGTCACAATGGTTTCAATCGTAGAATACCATGAAGGCAGGAATGGCCTCCTCACGGGAGCCGCTGGTGTCTTAGGAGAGGTGCTCTGGAAAAGTTGTTGAGGTCACATCCTAAGGTGATCTCAGTGTACATTTTGATGAGGCAGAAAGCTGGGCAGACACCCCCAGAGCTAGTGGAAGCAGGAAGAAGTCCTCAGTCGAAAGCTCGCGGACAGACCGAGAGATAAAAGTCCAGATTTTAGAGAGAAGATCATAGCAATTAACAGCGAACTCACTCAACCAACTGGCTCTTCGTGAAGGAGATAAAGAGGTCATCAGAGAGTCTACCAAGAGTTTGGTACAATCTCCATCATATATTCCACTGTGCAGCTACAGTAAAGTTGAATGAAAATGTAAGAGCTGCTGTTCAGTCCTATGTGATTGCTACATGACAGCGTATTCTCCTTGGACAACCAGTCAAGAACCTGGAAGTGTTGATGTGTGTGTCGACAGCATGTGACTCCTGCAGTCGGAAGCATGTTGATGAAGTGGTGTGTCCACCTCCTGTAGGCCCCAAGAATCCGACTGAGTCTTTAGAATGGCCTAGTAAACGATGTCACTCCAAAATCGATAGGAGACAGACCCGGGGCACAATACACCAATACACCAGCAGAATATGTCGTACAACAAGGAATAAAGCGAAATGTGGCGCAAAGTGTGGTGCCAGTTGGAAAGCACCTTTCCCAGGATGGACTGCCAACCTTTAATGGAACAAGTAGTCTCTTTATTGGGGTGGAGAAAGGAATTCTTTGAACAATGCCCTGGCAGATCTTGTTCCGGTAGATAGAGTTGTGGACATGAGTCGTGCGGCTGCCTGGTATTTTGGAGTTAATAAACCAAGAAACATCAAGTGAATAATTACGTGCCGGCAGCACTAATCCTTCCCGCTGGGGTGAAGTTGAATACCATGTAATTTCCACTTTCAAGAAGAGTCCCCTCGGACAGGCCATCAGACACCTCTTATATCATTACCGGACTGCGGTGAGCCACAAGGCCCCAGCATTCCCGTGTGATGTCTACCTCGGGGTGACTGTAAGAAACCCCAGGATGACAAAAACAATAACTTGTCTTCACAAACCTATGGTGTTTCTTGAATATTTCACAAGTAATCCTGGGTTTTGGAATACTATTAATGTCAATATGTTAATGAATCAACTAAACCCTGAAGATAAAAAGACCTTCAATATTGAAGTTCCACAATTACACTGGGCAGAATGTATAGAGAACTAGCACAGGGGAACTAAGAAATAAGCATTGAATGAAGAACTGCCCGGCCTCCCTGCAGCTAGAAAACGTCGGGACAAGTTACGGGACTTAAGTCACGTTTTAATACCATCCTCGCGATCCTGGTCTGGTGCATTGTATTGCAAGATCGCAAATGGCAAGAAACACCTGGCACTTTGTGTTTAATCTGTGTGACGTTTCTGTCACACCTCCAGCACTATGGGGTGCTGAGGACCAAGGATGGAGTATCATCACAGCTGTGCACATGGTGGTCTAAACGCACAACGTGTAACACGAGCCTAAGTCATCTCACCTTTCGTCAAGACATTAAACCATCTTAAATCGGAAGGTGGAGTAAATCAGGGTACGTTTTATGTAACATTTTAGTGTTTATGCTCGTAAAGCCTAAAGAACACACTGCTGTGCCATCTCAAATCTACAACAGCCACTCAAACCATGATTAAATATTTTGATCCCCTGGAAAGGAAGAGAAAGGAAGGAAGGAAGGAAGGAAGGAAGGAAGGAAGGAAGGAAGGAAGGGAGAGAGAGAGAAAGGAAGGAAGGAAGGAAGAAAGGAAGGGAGAGAGAGAGAAAGGAAGGAAGGAAGGAAGAAAGGAAGGGAGAGAGAGAGAAAGGAAGGAAGGAAGGAAGGAAGGAAGGAAGGAAGGAGAAAGAAAGAGAAAGGAAGGAAGGAGAGAGAGGAAGGAAGGAGAGAGAGAGAAAGGAATGAAGGAAGGAAGGAGAAAGAAAGAGAAAGGAAGGAAGGAGAGAGAGGAAGGAAGGAGAGAGAGGAAGGAAGGAGAGAGAGAGAAAGGAAGGAAGGAAGGAAGGAAGGAGAAAGAAAGAGAAAGGAAGGAAGGAGAGAGAGGAAGGAAGGAAGGAGGGAAGGAAGGAAGGAAGGAAGGGAGAGAGAGAGAGAAAGGAAGGAAGGAAGGAAGGAAGGAAGGAGGGAAGGAAGGAAGGAAGGAAGGAGAGAAGGAAGGAAGGAAGGAGAAAGAGAGAGAATGGAAGGAAGGAAGGAAGGAAGGAAGGAGGAAGGAGAAAGAAAGAAAGAAAGAAAGGAAGGAAGGAGAGAGAGGAAGGAAGGAGGAAGGAAGGAAGGAGGAAGGAAGGAAGGAAGGAAGGAAGGAAGGAAGGGAAGGAAGGAAGGAAGGAGGAAGGAAGGAAGGAGGAAGGAAGGGGTAGGGTGAAGGCGAGAGTTGGGAAACACTGACCGACTGGCATTCCTATGCAGTTCTGTAGCATGTTAATTAAAATAGACCTTAACACATAACGCTGGTAGTATAATCTTTAGCATGTATTTGGACAGGAATCTTAGCTTATTTGGTTATACCTGATTCTTTAGTTTTTCTATCGGTTTGATTTTTAATCAGTTGCTAAAACTAGAGCCAAACTATTTTCATTCATCCTGTGAGTTACTGAAGCCATCGAGCATGAAGGACACGTTCTCACTTTTCTTCTGACCGGACATCTTTTGCATATCATTTTTCTATGAAGTAACCAGTTGCTTCTGTAATCGGAAGGCTATTCATGTATATTAATTCTAGAAACCCCACTGGATGTAAATGGGTTTGAGAATCCATATCAACATAGGCGATGTGTTTTTTGAAGGAAAGTCAAAACAAATGTATTAAAACTGTTGAAAGGATAGGAATACATTTTTTGTCTACATTTTAATCAAATAAAAATCCTCTGAAGCCGGGCGTGGTGGCGCACGCTTGTAATCCCCATGCTTGGGAGGCAGAGACAGGAGGATCGCGCAGGTCTGAAGCCAGCCGGGCTGGCTTAAGAGACCCTGTTCCCAAATAGTGTGTCTGGGAGTGTAGCCCACAGGTAGAAGGGTTTCCAGGAGCCCCAGTACCACCAAAAAAAAAAAAAATCCTCTGAGATTGAGTTCATGTAAGCAAGAGGATTTCTTGAGACTTTATTAGAGGTGGGAGTAGGGAAGAATTAACCATATTTGTGTGCTCCACCCTTGCTCCAACCTTTATAAATTTTGTCATAGGACTTTTTAAAGGCTCATACTGCCTTTCAAATTAAATCTGAAAGTGCATGACTGTGGAAGAATGCATTTGCAGTTACTGATGGTGTTAAGGTCCTCATGTGTAAAACACACGCTTATTTTGACCTTGAAAGCTGAATTCCTTCAAGAAAAATAAATACTGTGTAACCTGTGCATAAAATTAAATAGAGGACTTTATTTATAGACCACAAAAAAACCTATGAATTAATCTAACCAAAAAGGTAAAATACCTATACAAGGAAAATTACAGAATGCTGAAAAAAAAAAAAACTGAAAAAGACACAGCAGATTGAATGACCTCCCGCATTGCTGAGATTAGAATTAATTCTGCTGAGGCAGAATTAATACTTTTAAGATACCATACTAAGCCGGGCGTGGTGGTGCACGCTTGTAATCCCAGCATTTGGGAGGCTGAGACAGGAGGATCACGGTTCGCAGCCAGCCTCAGCTGCTTAGTGAGGCCCTTTGCAACTCAGTGAGACCCTGCTTCAAAATAAAGAATAAAAAATAGGGCTGGGGGTGTAAGTCAGAGGCAGAATGCCCTTGGGTTCCATCCCCAGTACCCCCAAAATTACTCATGATACCTAAGCCAATGTACATTCTAGGCAAATAGTTGTTATATTGTATTGTTTAGGGAATGATGACAAGAAACCCATCTCTGCATATTTAGTAGAGATACAGGTGTTTGTTTTTTTTTTCTTGAAGATTCATAGAACCCAAGGATAGCCAGGGCTGGCTGCGAGCCCTTTGTTAATACGGGCGAACCTGGTCCACTCAACCTCAAAAATTACGTCCCAGGACCTCTGCTACTGGCAGAATAGCCACCTGTCATCCCAGGACTATGACCCAGGGCTCTCCACCTGCAAAGCCCTGACCCCGCTGTAGAAGCCAGGCCACCTCGGGGGCTCAGCCATCACCAGGAAGCCTCAGACACTATCCGATGATCACCAAGACACCACAAAGAAGCCTTCTTTCCACTGCTACAGGGGTGGGGTGGGGTCTGTCCGCCCTGCGGAGTCCTCATCTGGGCCCGGCCAGGGAGAACACAGCTCCCTCTCACACTAACCCGGCACCTTGTGAAACTGCTTCCAGCGCAGAAGGAAGCCCGCGTTGGCTGGGCTGTCCCTGCCGGGCCTGGGCCTAGGGCTTCTCCTCCCACACCTGCCAGTTGATAACTGCACCTTCTGGCGCCTCCTTGTGACCAGACCAGCACAACGGCAGGGAATTAGAAATTCTCCAGGTGCCCCGAAAACATTTTCTTCTTAAGGAACAAGTCTGGCCCATGGAACCCTACGTGGATGCCCAGAATACTAATGGGAGGAGGCGGGCCCCGGGCTCGCCAGGAGCTCAGCCTCGGGGTTTTCCCAAAGCCAGACAGGGAGCCGGTCCTTCCCGCCGGAGGCTGTCCACCGTAACCTTGTATCTCTTCGGTAGTGGGCAAACTGCAGCCAAAGTCAGCAAATTCTCCAACACCCAGAGCAGAAGCCTCTTGTTCCTGCTGAGGAGAAAATGCTGCCTACCCAGAGCCCACCAGATGCCTCTGGCTTCAATCCCTAGTACTACACACACACACACACACACACACACACACACCTATAGTGAACCCTGGAATATTGAATTGGAGCTGGGAACATTGTAAATGAGCGGCTCCCAACATATACAGAGAGATAAATAAATGAACACAATACTGCTGTATACCTGTGTGTGCATGTGAGTGGTGGTGAGTGTGTGTGCACGTGAGAGTGTGTACGCATGTGTGCGCATGTGTGCCCTAACCCTGTCCTGTCCAGAGGCCTGGGGTCAGCCAGAGCCTGCCGTGGTCTGGACAAAGGTCTCCTGAGGATCCATGCGTTCAAACCGCGGCCCTCCATCCGTGGTGTTACTGGTGGAGCCTTTAAAAGGCGGGGCCCAGCGGGAGGAAGTGAGGTTGCTGGGGGCGTGCCCTTGGGGGTGTAAACCAAGCCCGCAACACCTGGGGCTTTGGGGGTCATGGGGATCCCCCTCGCACCAGGTCTGCTCCCAGCTAGAGGGCTAGAGACACTCGTCAAGGCAGGAGTGCGCAGGAGCCTTCTGCGGTGAAAGATACTTCTGGTGACCCCGTGGCAGCGCCATGTCTTGACAGCAAGGGGCGAGGCCCTGTGGGGGGCACTCAAGCCCCCGCGATGGTGGAGTCTTTGCAAATGACTCTCCAGGGATTCTAAAGATAAAAGCTCTGTGTCCTGTACTCTCAAATACTCCGGTGTGGATGGGCTGAGATGCAGGGGGAGCGAAGGCCTCCGGGGCAGCCAGGTCCCCTGGGTAGGGGAGGCACCGAAGAAAACAGACAGAGGAAAAATTTGTCAAAGACTGGAAGAAATAGCAAAGTGAGCCGGGCGTGGAGGCACACACTTATAATCCCAGTGTGTAGGAGGCTGAGACAGGAGGATCACAGGTTTGAGGACAGCCTCAGCAAGTAGTGAGACTCTCACCAACCTAGTGAGACGTTTCAAAATAAAAATAAAATATAAAATAGGACTGAGGGTTTGGCTCAGAGGTAGACTGTCCCTGAGTTCAATCCCCAGCACCACAGTATAATAATAATAATAATAATAATAATAATAATAATAATAAATAATATAAAGGAGAATAAAGAATCCTTTTTTCTAGAGTTTTTGAAATACAATATGTTGTTAGCTACAGCCACCCTACTGTGCAATAGAGCCACCTAGTTCTTCCTAACTGCAACTTTGTACCCTTTAACCAATCTCCCCAAACCCTCAAGACCTTTCCCTCCCCGGTCTATGACCACTGGTCTCCGCGTTTCTCCGACGAGGCCAGCTTCTTTAAATCACACATACAAGCGAGGTCATGCGGTATCTGTCCTTCTGGGCCTGGCTTACTTTATTTAACATAATACTATCTAGGTTCATCCACGTTGCTGCATATGCCAGGCCCTCATCCTTTCGATGGCTGAGTAGTATTCTGTTGTATAAATGTACCACATTTTCTGTATCCATGCATCCATTAGGCTGATTCCATACCTTGCCTATTGTGAATAACACTATATAAACATGAGAGAGAAGATGTGTCTTGGAAATACTGGTATGTTTTCTCTGAGTCGTGAGGTCGCTAGGTGACATGCCAGGGCAATGTTAACTTTGTGAGGAAGCTCCCTGCCGCACTCCTTGGTGGAGTACTGATTCCATTCCCACCAACAGGGCACGATGGTTCTCTCTCTGCATCTTCGCTGGCATTTGTTGTTTTTTGGTTGCTAGCCCCGCTAGCTGGGGTACCCTATCTTGCTGTGGTTTCGATTTGCATTTCCCTGATACTTAGCTGGTGTTGAGCATTTTTGCACAACCCTGTGTGCCATTTGTCTGTCTTCTTTTGAGAAAATGTCTATGCACGTCTTCTCACTTTGAATTTTTTTTTCCTACTGAGTTGTGTTCTTTTTATATTCTGGCTATTAGCCCCTCCTCAGACCAGTCGTTTCCAGACATCTCCCGTTCTTAGGTCACGTATGCCCTCCGCTGCCCCCGCTGCCTTCAGTCTCGCGCAATCCCGTTCGTCTGTTTCCCTTTCTTGCCTGAGCTTTGGAATCTTATTCCCAAATCCTTTCCATTTTTGGAGTTACTCTCAGCATAAAAGGAAAACCTAGCAACTGGTGGAAGCGCTGGGCTATGGTTGTTTAGTAAAAGCCCCAGTGTGAGCTCCGAAATGTGCAGGAAGCTGAGACACGTGAGCCGAGCCCCTGAGAGACGCAGCCCTCGTAGCCCATCCCCGCAGGCCAGAGGAGGGACCAATGACGGGCGAGTCAGGGGATAATTTTAGACACTCGCAGGCTGACTAAACGAGCTCAAGGGCGTTGGGAAGAAAACAAGGGGCTTCCAGCTACATCTCTGGGCTTCTCTGACAGGCCTGGCTGCCAGCGCTTTCCAGCGCCCCTTGTTGGTAACGTCCCACAAGCAGGCTGAGAACTTGCCACCGCGGCCTTCTCGCCCTGGCCTCCAGCGATCTCCACGCAGCGAGACGGCCCCGGGCTTGGCAGGCTGCAGTGGATTTAGACAGAGAACTCTTCCATCTTCTTTCTCTGAGTCATCTGTTCTGCCAAGTTTCCTCGTTTATAGTCAGGGACCAGCCAATTACCATGAAAATCAGAGGAATAAATATCGAAGAGAATGTGTTCGACATCTCTTTTGGCGTCCTCGCGGCAAGGAGGCGACTCCCATTTTTAATTAGGCCTCTCACTGGCATCTCTCCCTTCCACCAAAGCGCCCTCCCTCGGGTCAGTTGAACGAGGTAATCGGTCCCGATAAAAGGCCCTCCCAACAAAGGGTCACTTGTAAGTGGGGTTTCATCAATGCTCTCGGCAGCGCTATGAATTTCTCCTCCAAAATTAAAATTCTACAAATAGCATGGTTTGGGGTGTTGGCTTGCGTGACACCTGGATTGAACACAACTCCGTTCTCTACACCATCTTGATGCTGGCCTGTGAATGTGTAACAAATACGCTATTGGCAGCACACAGCCCTTTTATTTACTTATTTACTGGGGAGGGGGGATTGAACCCAAGGGCATTCTACCTCTGAGCTACACCCCAGCCTTTTAATTTTCTAATTTGAAATAGGATATCATAAAGTTGCTGAGGGTCCCAACTAAATTGTTGAGACCGGCCTCGAACCCGAGAACCTCTGGTCTCAGCCTCCCAAGCACTGGGATTACAGGCATCGCCACCGCACTTGGCATGTATCTCCTTTTAAATCATTCTTTGGTTTATTAAGATTACGTGAATAATAAAAAATAATTATCTTTGTTCTATACGATGGCACGTTTAACTATATTTAACATTCGGTGCTTTTTAACACTCCAAATTTTCAACTGAAATGTTTAATCGTCTCATAAAATGGCTTGCGTGTTTTCGCTCCTATTCATCCCCAAATTTTGTAAAATATAAGTAAAATAAGCATACTACCCTAGTCGTTTTATTATATTAGCGATATTAATATATTCAGTGTTGTGCGGGCATTACCACCAGACACCTTGACCATTCGCCCCGTCCTGTAAGACTGAAACCCGTAGCCATTTCAGAAGGGGCGGAACCCAGAACCTTGAGGCTTCAGGACTGGGGTTTCCCAAAGACAGCCACAAGGCGACATCTTCAAAGGCCCATCCAGGAGGGACATCGCAGTTCAGCCCACGCCAAAAGACAAAAGTTGCCAACGGCCGGGCGCGGTGGGCACGCCTGTGATCCCAGCATTCGGGAGGCTGAGACAGGAGGGTCGCGGTTCACTGACAGCCTCAGCTACTCGGTGAGGCCCTCCGCCACTCAGTAACAAAAAGAAAAGCATAAAGAAAGAAAATATTAGGCACCTCAATCCAACAACATATTGCACAATCACCATGCCGAAGCAGAGTCGTGTTTATGGTAGGATCGCCATATCGGAAAGATCATCTCTGTAATTCTTCATATTAATAGATCTAAGAAAAATAACACAGCAGAAGTAGCTAGGTAATTGCCATGTGTAGATTCCACCAAAGCCGAGGTTCTCTTTTTAGACTGGTTCACAAATGCACACCGGGTGCCAAAATGATGTCTGAATCCAGTACATGTTTTTTGAATGAATAAATGAACGAACTACTGTAGGCTGAGAAGGATAATGTACCAAAATCCTACTGCAAGCACCTTTTCTTTTCTTTTCTTTTCTTTTCTTTTTCTATTTTGAAACAGGGCTGAGGTCGGCCTCTAACTTGAGACCCTCCTGTCTCAGCCTCCCAAGTACTAGGATTACGGGCGTGCCCCGCCATGCCTGGCAAGCACCCTCTTAACAGGACACACTGCAGACTTTCCCTTGCAGGCTGGGGGGCAGACAAGGGTGCTTCTTCTGGTCAGTTCTTGAGGTGCCCTGGCCAGCTCAGAGGTGTGAGAACAGGTGTGAGGATGCCCTCCATCCTGGGCAGGAGAGAGAGCGCCAATGTCTGCCTGCACAGGGCCCAGAGAAACTTCGAGAATCAGCAAGACTTGTGCAAAAGAGAACACCACATTTCTCTTCCTGCAGCAGGTATTGTTGAGAAAATGCAACTGAAACAACATACCACTTACCACAGACACCTTAAGAAACGACCTGACAAAGAAAACAGAGGGAGGCTTTCAACTCCATCCACGGAGACCTTAAAAACCAAGCCGGAGGCGTGCGCCAGGTTCCCGGCATGGCCCGCTAATGCTGAAGAGGGTCTGTTCTCTGCCAAAATTCAAACCATAAATTCAAGGCAAGTTCTGTCAAAATCCCGGCACGTGTTTCTGGTGACTTAACAAACTGATTCTAAAATCAGGATAAATGTGTCAGAACAATTAAGACAATTCAGATAGGCGAATCGGGAAGAAGTCACACCACCAAGATTGAGACAGCCACAGAGCCACGATAATTAAAACAACACAGTCCTTACACGCGGAAGAAACCAGGCTAAACAGAACTACGAGTCCAGAAACAGATGCGGCACCAAGCACTCAGTGTGTTATGAAAGGAACTCCAGTATGAAAGAGAAAAGACGAAGAATCGGAGATGAAATGAAGGTGAAAAATGGGCTTACTTTATAGAAACCCAAATCACTGGGCTACGAGCTCGTACTGTATTCAGGCGTACTTCCAGCCGTGATTAAAGCCTAATTGTCAAAGACAAAACTATGAAACTAATAGAAAAAAATAATAAAATACAGAATACAGCGCATTTTGTAACTGGCGGGTGGGGAAACGTTTTAAACTCAAAATCCAAAAACCATGAAGGAAAAAATTGAGGGGTTCAGCCACATTGCAAAGAAAGACCCCTATATTTGATGGAGATTAACTGTTCAGAGAAGCAAAAAGAGAAGAAAATGGCAAGAGAATGCACGTGGAAATTTTGTTGCTGAAGAAATGAAGAAGAAAGCCTAATAGGATAATAAAAATAAAAAGAGACGCGGGACAGGAAGAGGACGCAGAGCTCACCGGCGCCGCACGCTCGCCGGCCCTGCACTCCCGACTCCTACACGTGAGCAGAGCTAGGAAGAAGCTTTGAGGAAAGGCTGAGGACGAGGGTCCCCTCGGGTGCCTCGGTCGTCCAGCTAGACTGGAAGCAAACGCCAGCCCTAGCGAGAGGACGTGTGTGCATTTCCCGTGACCATAAACTTCACTTCTGGTATCTGTACCGAAGACACTGCGCCCACAGAGCTCGTCTAGACAGCTCAGTGCCCGACCCTGGAAACGTGTACACCGCGGGCCCTGGGCGACCCCCAGAGGAGTGGCCCATCGCACCTCAAAACACTTGCCCTGGGAGGAGAAAGCGGAGGAAACCAAGAGGGGCGTGTGGACCACCATGCTCGCACATCTCTGAAAGACACAACAGGTATTTTTCAGGTGACATCTCTATAAAAGAGAGCGCGCAGACTGGATACCTTCGTTCCATCCCATCTTGGGAAGTGGGGAGGGAAGAGGAAGTCGGCAGAGACAGACGTTTCTAAAACCCAAGGAGCAGAGGCCTGTGGGCACCTCGGTCTGGGTCCTGAAGCACTGAATCACCCAGACGACCCCGGCCCCACCCCACACACATTTAGATTGTGTTCAAACTCAGCTGAAGATAAAAGCCTCGTTCCTCCCGGCCGATCATGTAGATAATCCAGTTTACACAATTTCGCCTGGCTTTTGGTTTCACTGGGGAAGAGATTTTAAACTACGGTCCTGGGATTTACTCCAGGATTAAGGTGACTTTGTTGCATTTGTTTATTTATTGTGTGTGTTGAAAGGGGAACTGTGGGTTGAACCTCTGAGCTACGGCCCTAGCGCTGTTTCACTTTTAGTCTGAAACAGGGTCTCACTAAGTTGCTGAGGCTGGCCTTGACCCCGCAACCCTCCTGTCTCGGCCTCCCATGTACTGAGATTACAGGTGTGCGCCGCCGGGCCGGCTTCGCTGCATATATTAACCTTGGCAATTAATTATTGGGCTCCGCTCAGAGTGGAGTCAGATATATATATTGATTGGAAGATGGACACTTCAGCGGAACACACAGGATTGTTCAGGCATGCATACACTGCCAGGGATGGCCAAACTCGGTATCCCAACACTCACTGTCTGAGCAGGAAAACCAGAGACCAATGAGTGGGAGTTTTGCTTTCTGTTCACTACATTTACAGCTTACAAATAACCTTAGCAATACAACTTTTGGGAATATTTAAGGTAAATATTTTCTTACCCATTGTGAATATATCTGGAAGAAAAATGTTCTTTTTAGAGATTTTCTCCTTCTAGTTGTCTTCATAGCTGTATAGTTTTATCTTTCACCATTAGGTTTTTTCTTTTTTTGGTGGTACTGGGGTTCCTGGAAGCCCTTCTACCTCCGGGCTACACTCCCAGACCTATTTTTACGTTTTTATTTGGAAACAGGGTCTCCTAAGCCAGCGCGCGCGGCTGGCTTTGAACCTGCACGATCCTCCTGTCTCTGCCTCCCAAGCGCGGGGATGACAAGCGTGCGCCACCACGCCCGGCTCACCATCAGGTTTTAATTGCAACTGCAGGTACTTCTGAATATGGTATGAGAGAAGTATCCAGCGTTTTAAAAATTTCTGTACTGTAAGCCAAATTTTCAGTATTTAACATATGTATACCTGTACTAGGGATTGAACCCAGGAGCATTCTACCTCTAAGCCACACCCTCAGCTCTTTTTTATTTTTTTATTTTGATACATGGTCTCAATAAATTGCTGAGGCTGTCCTTCAACCTACAATACTCCCATCTCAGCCTCCCAAGTACTGAGATGATAGGCATGCGCCACTACACCTGTACCTGATCATTTCTTCCCTTCCTTTTTTCTTTCTCATACTGGTAGTTGAACCCAGGGGTGTTCTATCTCTGAACTACAATCCCAGCCCTATTTTATTTCGCATTTTGAAACAGGGTCTCACTAAGTTGCAGAGGGCCTAAGTTGCCGAGGCTGGCCTCAAACCTACAATCCTCCTGTCTCAGCCTCCCAAGTACTGGGATTACAGGCCTGTGCCACTGCACCTGGCAGATAATTTTCCAAGTTTAGCTTGCATGAAGTTCTGACCATTGACACCTGTCATCCTGCTCTGGCCTGAAGCCAAGAGTCTGGTGGGTAAATATGGATGAAGGAGGGAGTATGGTGTTTGCCACAGCAAGTAGACATGGTTAAAGGTGGGTATGAGCGAATCGGAAGGCCCCGGCCCGCGCCTCACCGTGCCCTCGGGTCTAGCGAGTAGACATGGTTAAAGGTGGGTATGAGCTAATCTGAAGGCCCCGGCCCGCGCCTCACCGTGCCCTCGGGTCTAGCGAGTAGAGATGGTTAAAGGTGGGTATGAGCGAATCGGAAGGCCCCGGCCCGCGCCTCACCGTGCCCTCGGGTCTAGCGAGTAGACATGGTTAAAGGTGGGTATGAGCTAATCGGAAGGCCCCGGCCCGCGCCTCACCGTGCCCTCGGGTCTAGCGAGTAGAGATGGTTAAAGGTGGGTATGAGCGAATCGGAAGGCCCCGGCCCGCGCCTCACCGTGCCCTCGGGGTCCACCAGCAGCAGGTGCTTGGCTTGGCCGTTGTGCATGCCTGTGAGGACGAAGGAGCCAGGGTTGGTGGTGCTCTTTCTGACCAGGAAGTCTCCATCTTTCTCGAGCAGTCCCTCTGCCTCCTTCCTGCTCAGCTCTCCTTGGTACCAAGGCTCAGCTTCCAGTTCCTCCAGCATCCTGGCGTCCGGGGCTCTGGGAGAAACGGGGCTGATGCACTCTACAGAGGCGGCCTTGTTCAACAGGGGCCCCGAGGACTGGTTCCTGAGAGCATCTTCAAACGGCTCTGTCAAAAATAATATGTGCCAGCAACGAGTCAATCCCGAGAAATGCGCGTGGTAAAAATACAACATGAGAGATGAAAACGCCTGACAGCGGGGACTAGAGGGAAGGACTCATCATAACAAGCATGCAAACGCACAGACCAAATCTTGGCATGGTTTGTTTTTCTGTTAATCACATGTACAGCCCATGAATATATGAGTCTGCTTGCCCCAGCCAGCTGGGAGTTCTGCTCCATTCCAAGGATCCAGCGGCCCCCTCTCTCTCCATATATATGTTTTAAACCCGGGGCTGTTCTGCCTCCAAGCTATACCCCAGCCCTGTTTGACTTTTTTATTTTGAAGCAGGGTCTCACTAAGTTGCTGAGGCTGGCCTCAAACCTGCAGTCCTCCTGTCTCAGCCTCCCAAGTACTGGGAGTAGGTAAATGTGGTACTGGTGGGTAAATGTGGGTGGAGAAGGGCGTACAATGTTTGCCCCAGCATGTGGAGATGGTTAAAGGTGGGTATGAGCTAACCGGGCGGGTGCACCACCACACCGGTTTTCAAGCTCACTTCTTGTCCAACTGGGTTCAATGACTTCACTGTGGCACAATGCAAAACCCTATGCCCATTTCACACCACCTACTTTCCCTGGAATTTCAGCTGGCTTTCTTAACAATTTCTGAATAAAAACTTGCCAAATACTAAAGGGAAAGACGAGCTACAAAACCATGGTTACATGCCAAAGCTTACCAGACCGAGGAGTTATTTCAGGCTAGAAGCTCTAGCTCCTCTGGACCTGCACACATTCCTCTGCAGCAGAGGCTGTTTTTCTGAGTACCTGACGCCAAGCTTGACTTTATCCCAATTGGAACGTGCCTTTCTCTGGGGCGCCCGCGGATGGCAGGGCTGCTCTTTAACAGCATCGAATACCAGGGACAGAACATGTAGACGGGCATATCTAATTAAATTCCAACATTCAAGTTTCCACTAAGGTGGTATGCACAAAAACACTCAGAGAAATCCCCACGGGCTATGCAAATATAAGGTGCCGTGACAATGGTTTAGGCTCTCACCACAGTACAACTCACAAGGGGAGGAGTGGTCGCTCTTGCACACACTACATCGCCAGAGCCCCACTTACTTCTCGGGACACAGTTCGTATTTTGTCAGTATTTAATGTCAGTTGTAGAATAGGCCCAAGCTGGCCAGTCTTAGTAGAAGACAGGAAGGAGAGAGGTGAATACAGGAAACCTAAATGACATCTTTCAGACATTTGCTAACCCTTTTAGTCTTGGGAAGCAAACGTGCTTAAAACTATTAGTTAAAATTATGTGTGTGCACTTTGTTTTTCTGTTACTTCTTACCCGATTACCTGGAGTGATTGAAAACTTGCCTCCTACTGTTTCTGTACCATCCCTACCTCTGTTACTTCGGCTTCAGCAGCAGCATCCAGGTTGGGCTCACATCCCACTTGTGGGCGCCATCATCATCAGTACCAGTGCTGTCACCATCTTCACATCGCCATCAATACCTCCATCACTGCTACCTCACCTCACAGTCGCCACCATCGTCATCAATACCTCCATCACCGTCGCCACCACCACTCTCACCACCGCCATTAACTTCTCCAGCTTCACCTCCATCACCACCACCAATCACAGTCGCCACCATCGCCCTCCTTGTCATCATCACCATCTTATCATCTCCATCAGCACCTCTATCAGCAGCAGCAGTATCAGCACCATCTCCATCATCACTACCAGTGTGTTCTACCTCTGAGCTACGCCCCCAACATCATCATCATCATCATCATCATTATTATTATTATTATTATTAATTATTTGTATTTTGAAACAGGGTCTCACTAAGTTGCCATGCACTGTTAGCCTCAAACCTGCAATTCTCCTGCCTCAGCCTCTCAAGTACTGGGATTACAAGCCTGTGTCACCATGCCCAGCTAATACAAAGGCATCTGACACATTGAGAAATACCCAGTTTTTGGAAGGGGATAGGGAAAAGGAGAATGAAAGGAAAAATGAGAGAAACAATGAAAGAGAGAGAAGGAGAAGAAGCAGAGAGATGGAAGAGAGGTGAGCTCTGAAATGTCCTGTTTATACGCCGGTCTTGCTTGGCAGACTTGAGAGCTTGGTGCATACAGACCATTTCATCTTTGCATCCTCAGCAAATAATAACAAGAGTTGGCAATAAAAATAAACAAACTAAAGCCTAAACAGATAAATGAAGCAGGGTGTGGAGGCACACACCTGTAATCCTAGTACTTGAGGGGCTGACACAGGAGGAATACAGGTTCGAGGACAGCCTCAGCAAATTAATGAGACCTTGTTTCAAAAACTAAAATATAAAATAGGGCTAGGGGTGTAGCTCAGAGATAGAACGCCCCTGGGTTCAATCCCCAGTACTAAAAAAAAAAAAAAAAAAAAAAAAAAAAGAGGAGATAACTGAATACATTTATTTATGTACATCCTTTGTCTCAATACATTTGCAAGGTCTTCAAGAAAAAACTCAGACCAGGAACCGTGACAAGTGCCTGGAACCCCAGTACAAGAAGGCTGAGACAGGAGGATCACAGGTTTGAGACCAGCCTCAGCAACTTAGCGAGACCCTGTTGCAAAATAAAAAATAAAAGGGGCTGGAGGACATAGCTCAGAGATGGAATGCCCCAGGGTTCAATCCCCAGTATAATAAATAAATAAATAAATAAATAAATAAATAATCAATTCTAAAAAGGCAGGGAGTGGGCTTTGCCTGTTGACTGCAGAGAGGACTGTGTAAGTCCCAAAACCCTAAATGAGCCCTACTGTGGCCTAGGAAAACACAGCGAATTATCACTGTTAATCTACACCCTGCTAACAGAAAATTCAGTGGTCACAGATAGCAAGCAGACGCAGCGAGGAACGCCAGCTGAGCCGACAGCGCAAGGCGGCGGCCACGTACTCATGTCGAAGAGGTCTTTGCGCGGGCTGCTCTCTGCGCTGCTGGCCACGGCCGGGCCGGGCGCTGGGGACACGGGCTGCGTGTTCACATAGGTGGGGGCTGCTCCCGCCCCGGCCGTGAGCGGCTTCCCTTCCGGCATGCTGTAGACGTCCAGGGAGCCTGCAACAAGAAAACAAGCCCGCTAGTCTTAGATGGAATTAAGCCACACACCAGTCCAGAGCAGGGCTCCTGGGACCCTAGGACATCCCTCCCG
The DNA here is from genome assembly GCF_963383645.1 of Muscardinus avellanarius. Taxonomy (NCBI): domain Eukaryota; kingdom Metazoa; phylum Chordata; class Mammalia; order Rodentia; family Gliridae; genus Muscardinus; species Muscardinus avellanarius. Next base: position 95,184,766 of record NC_137799.1, read on the forward strand.
CAGAGGCCAGCGGCCTCCCTTCCGCCTGATGAGGACTGCTGGGTCTTGGCTAGGGCACCTTCTGGTCCTTTCTGTCAAAATGAAATCACCAAGTACTGGCGCACGCTTGTAATCCCAGTACTTGGATGGCTGAGACAGGATGATTGCAGGTTTGAGGCCAGCCTCAGCTGCTTAGTGAGGCCCTCTGAAACTTAGTGAGACCCTGTTTCAAAATAAAGAATAAAAAATAGGGCTGGGGGTGTAGTTCAAAGGTAGAATGCCTCTAGGTTCCAGCACCACAAACAAAAACAAAAACAAAATGAATCACCAGCCAACCCCAGGGTAGACAACATGACATGTACAGGCCTCACCAAGCATTCTGGACCGTGTATCCCAGGGTCCTGGGGGTCAGGCAGTCAGAGGATACCCTTCCCCCTTCCTCTCCTTCACAAATACTCCAAGATCAGACAGCTGAGGAGGGGCCATGAGATGTGGCTTAGTGTGTGTGTGTGTGTGTGTGTGTGTGTGTGTGTGTGTGTGTGTGTATGCGCGCTCATGCATATGTGAGTGTGTGCATGTGTGTGTGTGTTACTGAGGATGGAACCTAGGGTCGTTCTACCTCTGAGCTACACCCCAGCCCTATTTTATATTTCATTTGGAAGTAGGGTCTCGCTAAGTTGCTGAGGCTGCCTCCAGCCTGCCGTCCTATTGCCTCAGCCTCCCAGGCACTGGGATTCCAGGTGTGCACCACCACTCCCAGCTCAACCGTATTTTGGTTTGTTATTTCCATCCTGTTTTGAGGCAGAGCCACGAGGTGGCTGCAGCCGGGTCTGTGGGTTATTGATGGCCCGCACCGCAGTGCTCCCTCCACGAGGACAGGCAAAACCTAAGATGCTTCTGCACAGGGAAAATCAAAAATGCACTGCCATTTGCTCCCTGACACAGACGGCTATAATAAAAGGCTGAGCCTTCATGTCAAGACACTCAGCAGTTGGGTTTATAATCATCAAGGCAATCGTGGGCTCTGTCTCATTCAGACCCCACAGCCCTAGCAGCGCGACCTCAGAGGTCTTTAAAGAGCTGAAAAATGCTTTAGAAAGGAAATGTTTAAAATTAAAAGAGATCTATAAAAGACAGATTGGATGGATGGATGGAAAAATGATAGACAGACAGACAGGATAAATGGATGTACAGGAAGGAAGGATGGACAAATGGTAAAATCAAATAGAGACAGAATGGTAGAGAGGGAAACACATAAAATGTGTACAGATGTTACTGTGTAGAAGTTCTTCTGTGAGCAGTCAGCAGTTCAGAAATCACGATGTGCCTACATCACTCTGGACACCTAGCTTCTAGGTGGCCACCTCTGCATTAAAAGTGTTCGCAGCGAATCGGATGCCTGCGTCTCCGTGACCTGAGCAGGTGACGCGGGCGTCTGTCATCTCACTTTTCCTGTAAGAGCGACCGGGGCCTCGAGAGGCGTACACACAGTGAGACCTCTGCCGTCTGTGCCCAGCCTCGGGGTGTCCACGCCCCTCCCAACACTGCTCCTGAGCGTTGGCGGGGAGGGGCCCTGGGGCTACCCCTGCTGTGAAGCTTTGAGTATAAAACACACCTCAGCCGGGCGTGGTGGGCACGCTTGTAGTCCCCGAGCTTGGGAGGCTGAGACAGGAGGATCGCGCAGGTTCAAAGCCAGCCTCAACTACTTAGTGAGGCTCTCAGCAACTTAGAGACTTGTTTCCAAATAAAATATAAAATAGGTCTGGGAGTGTAGCCCAGAGGTAGAAAGCCTCTGAGTTCCACCCCCAGTACCACAAAATAAATAAGTAAGTAAGTAAATAAATAAATAAATAAATAATAGGTCTGGGAGTGTAGCCTGGAGGTAGAAGGGCTTCCAGGAACCCCAGTACTACCAAAAAATAAAATAAAATAAAATAAAAAAATAAATAATAAATAAAACACACCCCAGGCCTGCCCCGCCGAGCCCCGTTTAAGTTGGCGACGGTGCTCCCGGGCTATCAGTTCCTCGGCAGCCTAAGCACAGGCGCTGCCTGAGGCCGGCCATCCTCCAGGGCCGTGGGATGGAGCCCTGGGTGTCTAACGCCTCCACGCCTGTCCTGTCGTCAGCGCTCTCGTGTACAGGCTGGCTCTGCGCCTCCCCCGAGGCCGGCGGCCCACGGGGAGCACCCAGCACCTTACCTTGCCGCTGGTCCGGCCTGGCGGAGGTATGCGGCCAGTCCTCACCAAACGCATCACCTAGGTATCTTCCCTGGTAGTACGTTTGCTCTCTTCCTGCAAACTACAGACACGTGTAAATACACAGATGGGCTCATTCCCCGGGATGGCGGGTCAGCCGCTTCCTCTCTTGCGCCCTGTTTCCCCTTTGGGCCTCATCGTTTGCGTTGGAATTTGACAAGCGAGTTGGTGTGGGGGTGAAGCAAAGGCGTCCTCCACCTCGAGCCTACACACGCCGCCAAGGGGGGCGGCGCAGCCTGTGAACCAGGACTTGGAGGCTGAGGAAGGAGGGTCACAGGTTGGAGGCCGGTCTCCACAATTTAGCGAGCCCCTCAGCAACTTAGTGAGGCTTTGTCTCAGAACAAAAAGCAAAAAGGGCTGGGAGTGTAACTCAGAGGCAGAATGCCTCTCAGAGCCAAAAACAAACAAAATAAAAATCTATGCATGAAACCTCCTGGATTCCACAGCCCCTCCCCAGGGCAATCATAAAGTGAGCTCTTCCAGCCAGGCACGGCGGGCACAGGCCTAAAATCCCATTTTTAAAGAGGCTGAGACAGGAGGATCTCGGGTTCAAGACCAGCCTTAGCATCTTAGCAAGACTCTTAACAACCTAGCAAGACCCTGCTTCAAAACAAAAATAAAATAAAAAGGGCTAGCGGTGTAGCTCAAGAGGTAGAACTTCCCTGGGTTCAATCCCCAGTGCCACAAAATAAAATAAAAATAAAGTAAACTCCTCTGCATATAGCTGCATGACTCACAAATGAGATCTCAGTCCCAGCGCATCTGTGGCCGCATTCCCCTTCCCTGGCGACACGCGCGCCCATCACCACCCGCTCAGCGAGGCTGTCCTCTGAGGACCAGGGCACTCCCTCGCACCCTTAGGGCTTTGATTTCAGTGGCAACTTCTCATTTACATGAATGTCATTGCCACTCACATAAGAAGATTGTGTTAAAAACTGTCTGGGGCCGGGGTGTAGCTGTGTAGAATAGCGTGGGCTTAGCATGCATGAGGCTCTGGGGTGGATTTTCAGCATTGCAAACTAGAAAAAAAAAATCCTATAAAAAGACAGATAGGAGCTGGGCCTGGCGACACATGCTTATAATCCCAGTACTGGGAGGCTGAGACAGGAGGATCACCGTCCGCGGTCAGCCTCAGTTCTTAGTGAGGCCCTCGGCAACTTAGTAAGACCTTGTTTGCAAATAAAGAATAAAAATGGGACCAGGGGTGTAGCTTGGAGGTAGAATGCCCCTAGGTTCAATCCCCAGTACCAAAAAAATAATAATAATAATAATACAGGGACAGGAGGATCGCAGGTTTGAGTTTGAGGCCAGCCTACGTTATTTACCAAGTCTTAACAACTTAGGGAGACCCTGTTTCAAAATAACAAATAAAATAGGGCTATGGGTGTAGCTAAGAGGTAGAATGCCCCTAGGTTCAACACTCAGTTCCACACACACACACAAAAAAGATAATGTAAATTCTAAATGGCAATTTTGAGTTAAAGGGAAAATCTGAGTTGAAGTGGGAATGAAGAAAAAGAAAAATGCACAAGATTCTTCTAAAGCTTTGAGTTCTCCCTTCTCTCATTACAATCATGGTGTGAGGCCGGGCTTGGTGGTACACGTCTCTACTTCCAATGCTTGGGAGGCTGAGACGGGAGGATCACAGGTTTGAGGCCAGCCTCAGCAACTTAGGGAGAATCTGTTTCAAATCAAAAAATAAAATAGGCCTGGAAATGTGGCGCAGAGGTCGAACATCCCTGGGTTCAGTCCCCAGTACCCCCTCGTAAGAAAAAATGAGGGCGGGAGGTAGGGAGGCGGGGGGATTAAGAGAGGTCACAAGATCAGTGTGGGATTTATCCAAGGGTGAGCGGGCTTCCCAGATTGCTATCTCAGGAATCACATAGTGGCCAGGGCACTGTGACGGCAGCACGCCGTCTCTCACATGAACGCTTTACGAGAGCCAGTAAAAGCAGAGCTGTGTTTGTTTGTGCCGAACTGAAATAAAATTGCGCAAAATAAAATGTTCGGCCTGAAATAAAATGGCAGAAAATAAAAGGAAATCGAGCCCCGCGAGCCTCCACCGGGGGTGAGTGCCGGACGTACCTGGGCTGTGTCGGGAGCATGGGGTCTGTTCTTCAGTCGGGCGTCCAGAAAGCCCCCCGGGGGAGGCGCCTTGCTGGGAATGCTGTTGTAGTAGGGGTGGTCTGCGCCCTCCCTCTCCTCTTCGGCCCAGGGCTCGTCCAGGCTCTGCATTCTGTTAAAAGTATTTTTTCAAGGGCTTTCGAGTTTGCAGACAAATGTCACGCCAGTACCTGCTGTGCTTCCCCTGTGGTTTAAGAGCGACCGCTCCCAGAGACTCAGGTGCTGGGAGCTTGGTCCCCAAGGTGGCGGTACTGGGAGGCCACAAGATTCAAACGCAATTGAACTCACAAGCAATGGGCTCTCAGAAGGAGCCGGGTCCCAGGTCTCTGGGGCTTCCTGTTGCAAGGGTGGCCTCCTCCTCGCTCTCACCTGATCCCACCGCAAGGCGGCGCCCAAGAGGGCCCTCGGCAGAGGAAGTGTGCACCTGTGCCTCCAAACCCCAGAGCCAAGCAAACCTCTTTTCTTCATAAAGTTAGCCTACCTCCGGCGTTGTGTTGTATTAATGAAAATGGACCAATACAGTCCCTGTTGCCGAGACAGTCGGTCTCTACCTACGTCTATGTGAACCGTGGAGGGGCAGTCTGCCTAAAATCTCTGCCTTACTCAGCGTTCTACGTGTTTTTCTATGAAACACGTCCTTTTTGGAAACATTTCAATTGAGAAATAAATCCCTTTCTATCTAAAGGTCACCAGATCCTCGAGGTACAGGCAGGGTTTTCCGTATGTCATGAAATCTTTGTGATGGAGAGACCTCAGGAGAATGGGCAAAAATCTGATCATTCTGCCTTTCTTAAAAGCACTAATACAACTGGCCAGAGGGCAAGTCTGGTCACAGTCTGCCTTTTCAAAACTCTAGGGATTATCCAGATGCTTGAGACAGATACCCCAAGGAGCACTTATTAATAATAATAAAAACTGTAGGAACGGTATCTTTGTGGCCCTTTACACCAAATGTGCTCAGTTACTGAGACCCAGCACCCTGGAACCACAGGAAGAGGAGTTGTGTGGCGCCTTCAAGGCCCCACTCCCGGGGCACCACCACGATTTGACAGATGCAATCGACCCTTGAAAGACCCAACCCCGAATCCGTACACTTTAAATGTATACTTAGTGAATACACAGTAGCTGTGTATGTGTACAGGGCACAGTGTGACAACTCGATGCATCTGTGTGCTATGTCATAAGCAAATCAGAGCAATGAGCATTTCGTCTCCTAAAATACATATCATTTCTCTGTGTCTGCCAAGCTCTCTTTATTTGACCTGATTGGAGCCTGCCCAAAGAGACGAAAGAAAAAAAAAAAAGAAAAAAAAAAAAAACTTCGTTCCCAGGGCATTTGTGGGAAACTATTAGAGGCAGTTACTTAACATGGGTTCTCTGGGCAGACGCCTTGTGAACTAAATAGTGCTCTGAGCAAATGCTGAAAAGGAAAGGCTGGGAACAGAGTTTCCCACGGGGGACTTCAATAAGCTCCAGTGTGTTCCTGGGAACGCGGCGTGGCGTGCGGGCTCCATACACGCCCAGGCGGTGTGCCTGCTCAGGATGGGGCAAGACGCCTGAGCTCTCAAGGTCACCTGGCTAAGGCAAGTTGTCATCTGCGTGGCCACGTGTGGAAGAAGTGACCCGTCCCCCACCTGCCACACAGCCCTCAGCAGAGACTAGAGCCTTCGTGGTACCAAACATGTAAAGAAATATGTCTCCAGGTGCGGTGGGGCACGCTTGTAATCCCAGTACTTGGGAGGCTGAGACAGGAGAATGGCACAGTTCGAAGCCAGCCTCAGCTACTTAGTGAGACCTTGTTTCCAAACAAAATATAAAATATGTCTGGGAGTGTAGCCCAGAGGTAGAAAGCCCCTAGGTTCCGCCCCGAGTACCACACACAAAAAGAGAAATATGTCTCCATCATTAACAAAGCAATACAGTTAACCAAGCACATAGCCAGGCTTGATGACACATACCTGTAATCCCAGTATTTAGGAGACTGAGACAGGAGGATCACAGGTTCAAGCCCAGCTGCGGCAGCTTAGGGAGACCTTCAGAAATTTAGCAAGATTCTGCTTCAGCACAAAAAATAAAAGGGCTGGGAATGCGTCTCAGAGGTTGAATGTCCCCGGGTTCAATCCCCAGTTCCACAAAATAAAAAATAAAGAGTTAAGCAGGCACAGCCCTCAGTGGACATAGAAGGGAAAGAACACGGACTTCACACTAAGTACAAAAGTCACTAAAACAGGTCACCACAGAACACACAAAAACAGCAAATCCTGAAAAAGGGGAAAGCTAATCTTCAAATTGTCACATATTAGGATTTAAATTCCCAGTTTTACACACACCTGCAATCCCAGTACATGGAAAGCTGAGACAAAGATTACTGGTTCACAGACAGACTCAGCCGTGTAGATAGACTCTCAGCAACCTAGTGAGGTTCCCTTTCAAAACAAAAAAACAAAACAAAATTTTAAAAGGGCTGAAGGTATAGCTCAGAGGTAGAATGCCCCTGAGTTCAATCCCCAGTAACACACACACACACAAATTAATTAATCAATTTCTAATTTCAACACCAACAAAAAATATGAGTCATATGAAAATATAGCTCATCTACAGGGGGAAACCAATCAATGGAAACTGTTCCCAAGGAAACCCAGACTTTGGACCAAGTAAATAGACCCTAAATCAATTATTTTAAATATACCCCAAAAATGAAAGGTACCACGTGTGCAAAAACTAAACCGGCGAATAATGTCTCATGAAATAGAGAATATCAATATAGATTGAGAAAATAGAAATTCTAGAGCTTAAAAATTCTAAAAACTAAAAAATTTTAAGTCAGTAAGGATCTTAGTAATAGGTTTGAGGAAGCGAAAGAAAATAATTGTAGAATTTAAAGATAAAGATAGGTCAACTCAGATCAACCAAAGGAACAGAAAAAATAAAAGAATTCAGAGAAATGAAGAGCCTCAGGGGCCTGTAAGACTCCATTAAGCAAACCAACGTGCACAGCACAGAGACCCCAAGGAAAGGAGAGGCAGGAGACAGGGAAAAAAGAATTTCAAGAAATAATAATGAAAAAATAAGGACATTTGAAGAAAACAATATAACCAAATGGCAGAACAAAATCCTAACTTATCAGTAATTGTGTCAAATATAAACGCATTAAATAGTCTAACTAAAAAGCCAGAGATTGGCCAGAATGGATTTTATAATGAACTTTTTTTTTTTTTTTTTTTTTTTTATGAGAGACACACCTCAGGGGAAAAAACCTGAAGGGATAAAGAGGCAATCTGACAGCAATGCTTGGAGACACTAATATGCCAGTTTCTATACGAGATGGAAAACTGCGCAGAAGACTGAGAGGAGCCGAGCAGCATGGCAGCCAACCAGACCTGAGGCCCTGCGGGACGCCCCACCTGACAGCAGAAGGCACGCTTTCCAGAGCAGACGGGGCACGAACTGGGCCACAGAATGAGCCTCAAAGCACTTGAAAGGACTGAAACCATACAAAGTATATTTTCAATTAATATCAGAGTCAGGGCAGAAGCCAATGCCAGAAGGAACTTTGTGGCACTCATCTTCCCTAAGGAAGCAAAAGATGAAAAAGGGGATGACCAAGGACAAGAATGGGAGTAAAAACAACACACATAACTTATGGGGTTAAGCAAAAGAAACACTCAAAGAAAAATACCTGAACGACAAAACATCTAACGATAAAAGAAAGACCTCAAATCAGTAACTAACCTTCTATCTTAAGAAATTAGAAGAGAAAGAACAGCTCAGCCCAACGCAAGTAAGAGGAAGAGAATATTACTACAGCAGAAATAAATAAGATACACAGTGGAAAAACAACAAAGAAAATTAACAGAACCAGGAGCTGGTTCTTGGAAAGAGCAACAGAAATGTCAAATCTCTCACTGGGTTGACTGAGGAAAAAGAAAACTCAAATTATAAAACTCAGGAATGAGAGAAAGGACGATACTACCACCCACACAGAAATAACAATATGGTTATAAGAGAAATGACAGCAGATACTGACTTCACAACTGTATCACAGAATAAAATTCAAACATCTGGAGAGGGTAGATAGTCAACTTAAGAAAAGTAAACACACACACACACACACACACACACACACACACACACACACACACCATGATAGCAGGTTTGTGTTATATACGCCCATCCAGGACAGAAAGCTTGCCACCCAGTGAAAGACAGAACACACAGTCGCTGAATGACCCATACGTCTCGTGGGCTTTGTTTTGTTTTGTTTTGTTTTGTACTAGAGGTTGAGCCCAGGGGCATTCTACCTCTGAGCTACACCCTGCCATTTTTTATTTTCAAACAGGGTCTCACTAAGTTGCTGAGGCTGGCCTCGAACCTGTCATCTTCCTGTCTCAGCTTCCCAAGTGCTGGGCTTACAGGTGTGCGCCACCACGCCCAGTCCTGTATTACTTTTCTGATGCTTTCTGCCACATGGAATATTCTTATGTCCTAAAAAAAAAAAAAAGACTCAGAGTAGACACTGAACACTTTGTAAAATAAATAGGAACACTTACACACTGTTGGTGGGATTCAAAATAGTACAGCCACTGTGGAGACCAGTGTGGAGATACTTAAAAGACCGGGAACGGGGCCACCCCACGGCCAGCCACACCGCCTTTGGGGATCTTACCACAGGACTGACATCATATTACTCGAGGGACGCATGCACGTCCACGTTTACGGCAGCTCCATTCACGACAGCCAAACTATGGAACCAGCCTAGATGCCCACCAGCAGACGGACGGATTACGATATTATGGTATCTGCACACAATGGAATCTGCTCAGCCGTAAGAAGAGAACACGATGTGACCTTCGCAGGAAAATGGATGGAACTTGAGGATACTGTGCTTAGTGCGGTTAACAGTCACAGAAAGCGAAGGGCCCCGTGTTCTCGACTCATACGTGGATGCTAAAGAGAAGCTGGGAAACAAAGACGACCCCAGAGAAATAATGGGGACCCTAGGGGAGAGGGAGGGGAGGGGAGAGCTGATGGTGGAAACTGCAGGTGGTCCTCTGTGCAAACATGGAGCTATTTGCATTAATGTTAAGACTACCTATTGGGGGGAACTGCAGGGAAGCGCACCGTGGACACTGAGTACACGTGTGTTTGTTTAACTCTGAGCCTCACTACGACGCGTAACTATCAGGCACCAATTTTTTTAAAATCTCATAAATGCTGTTGATGACCCGCTTTCACTTAACACAGGAAACGGCGGCCAAGGCCCTGTTATTCCTGTTTCACAGATGAAGCTGCTGAGACTCAGAGCGTTTCAGGAGCGTGCCCAGGGCACCCAGCAGGTCAACAGGCCCCAGAGCCGGCGATGGCCCACGCCGGCTGGCGGCCAGTGGAATCCCCTGGAGCAGGACCCCGGCCACCGCCATGACAGGGACAGACGGACACGTAGAAGCTGGGACAGCACAGACATATGGGGGGAAATCACACAGCTGCAAGGAAGTGGCTCTGCGCTAACCTTGGATACCCTCACCAGCTTCCAGAAGGCTTTTGCGCACACTTGAGGCACCTCTGCACGTGACAGCGGTGTGTGCCGCAGTCTAGCCCGGGCCACGCGCTGTGAGCCAGGCGTCCCGTGAAGACTGTAGTTTTGAAAGACAATGTCCTAAAGCACAAGAGGCTGCCGCAAATGGGTCACAGAGCTACTCACCGGTCCTGCACGGCGGGGATCTTGGAAGGACACTGCAAATATTGCTTAAACCGGAGCTCAAAGGCTTGTCCGATGGCGCCAATGACGTCCTGGGCCAGTCCGTCACAGCATTCCAGGATATGACACGCTGGGGAGAGAGGGACAGGAGCCCTTGGGAGGGATGCTGGAGCTCCAGCTCCCCAGCTCCCGGCAAACAGTCCTTCCTGGAGCCAGAAGGGACCCAGACAGGAGGATCCCAAGTTCAAGGCCAGCCTCAGCAACTTGGCAAGACCTTGTTTCAAAATAAATAAGAGGGGCTGGGAGTGTAGCCTCTGGGTTCAACCCCCAATACAAACCAACCGACAAAAGAGGTGCAGCCTTGTCAAGTGACTATGGGGGTACCGTCCCAACAAGAAGCCGCCACATCTCCATAAAATGGAGACCTGGTTTTCATGCAGATCTCAGGAAGGCAGCTTTTTTTTTTTTTTACGGGCCTGGGGATGGAACCCAGATGCATTTGACCTCTGAGCTACTCCCCCTGCCCAATTTTTTTTATTCTTTATTTTGAAACAGGGTCTCACTGAGTTGCAGAGGGCCTCACTAAGTAGCTGAGGCTGTCCGCAAACCGCAATCCTCTGGTCTGCAGCCATACCACCCTGAACGTATCTGATCCCGTCTGATCTCGGAAGCTAAGCAGGGTCAGGCCTGGTTAGCACTTGGAAGAAAGGCAGCTTTCAAGAAAGAGCAGATGAAAGCCCGGGCTGTCCCAGGCCAGAAGCAGTGCTCAGAGGCGGGGAGAGGCCAGGAGGGGTGTCTGACTGCTCTGGGGCAGGCTGCAGCCATCACAGGACACGCTGTGCCGTCCTGGTGTGAAGTTTGTGGCGTGAAGTCACGGAAGCCCCCAGACAAGGAAGGCTGATGGGAGGAGGACGGCGAGGGCCTCCGTCTTGTGCGGACGTGACGCTTCTCCAGAGCCTTGGGAACTTCCTGAAACCCACCCCCAGCGCCCCTTCAGCGGAGTCTTAGCCAGTCACCTGTCTCCCTGGAGAGCTGCAGGTTGGCGACCTGCTCAGCGCGTTAAACACGACGATTGAGGTCTGTGTCTGTACGGAGCTCCTGCCCCAGGCCCAGCGGACCAGACCAAAATGAAGCCACTCCTGCTACACGCCCCATCATCAAACAAACCTCGAGAACAAGGCCAGTCCTTCCGGAAAACGAGAGGCCTCAGCCCCGGTGAGCCACCCAGGGCGGGCGCTGTGCCTTAGCCCCGACCCACCGACCGCAGGGAGGGCCTGAGGTCACCCTCGGGCTGCGGGGCTCTTTCTGTGATGCTCCATCTCTTGTTCCCAAAACCCGCGCCTCTGCCCGGGCCGCAGGAGCGCACATCCTGTTTTGAGGATGAATGGAAACCAGTGACATGCGGGACTCGCTCTGTCCTGTCTGTGCTGACAAGCACCTGGGGCTCGGCGCGAGTCGGGGCTCTCTCTGGAGGAGCACAGGGGCCGCCACATCTCACCTCTTGCTGCCATGTGGCTGTTTCCCAGGTGGCCTCTCCCAGGAGCCCCAGCGCTGTCTCCGTGAGGCGCAGGCTCACTTGGTCATGAACAAGCAGCGACTGCGGAGACGCCCAATGGTGCCGTCTCTGCAGGAGGAGCCTCGGGACCAGGGAGGCCGCCACCTCCACACGGTGCAGAGACCACGGCCGCTCTGCCTTCTCGGTGCACAGCGAGCACCCAGAGGGCGGCCGGGCCGCAGGCTCCTCCCGGCTCCAGGTGAACACGAGACAGGGCTTCCTAGGAAGAGCACGCAGGAGCGTCCTCTTGCCTCCGACTGTAATCCACTGGAGGTTTCCCGACAGCCAAGGGGTTCATCTTACAAAGACACAGGTGCTCTGGGTCCCTTTTTTTATTATTATTGCTTATTTTATTTGTTACAGATGTTATTTATAAAGTATCACCCTGGGCATTCACAGAGCAAGCCCATATGAAGCGGCTGTCACCGTTGCCTGGGTCGTGGACTGCTGGGGATGGAGGCGTTTTTCTGGCTAATCAGGAAGTAGGAATTCGGACTGAAAGGAGGCAAAGCCAGGACGACGCTCTGTCCCCGACCTGTCCTCTGGCTTCTAGCCTCGCTCACGGCTGTTCTGCAGCAACACACACGGCTCAGAAGAACTGACTGGTCAATACGTTGGAGAACCAGAAAGCAAGAGTGGGGAGGGGTCGAAGAGTATGGTTGTTTTAAGAAGAAAAGCTGTAGGTTGCCTTTTTTTTAAAAAAAAAAAAAAGTGGGTTTGTTTGCTTTTTTAAGAGATAATTTGCACAGCGAAAATTCTGCCCATTTTAGTGTACAGCTGTATGAGGTTTTTGATACTTGGTGCCCTGCAGTCTTGCTTCAGAAGGCAGTTCATGGCAATAATGACATACTGCACACAGTAGGTCTGCGTTTCAGGTAGAAGAAGGCGGCTCGTCCGAGGGGTGCCCGTTCTCACCACTCGCCTTCCCCACGTCTGAGAGCGGGAGGCCTGGGGAGGCGCCGTCGGGGAAGCCCAGGCGTTCTGGGGCAGCGTCAGGCCCCAGGTGCAAGGGCCCCGCTCAGCGAGGCTCGGGCCCTGCCAGGCCAAGTGATGGCAGGGTGACTGGGCCTGCAAGGGGGCGACGCATGCGTTCTCGGGAGTCCTGAGGCTTCACAGCCCCCGGGGGTGGACAAAGCAGTGCCATCGCCGCAAGTCTGAGGATTCCTTTGGTAACATGTGCTCTGCTCCAGAAACTCACTCCGTTCCCAAGTCAACTCTGGACCGTGCACCTCTCCGCCGGAGAGGTGGAGGGGTCGAGGCACCGCGGGGCCACCCTGGGCTCCTGGAGACCACCCAGCCCCTCGGTTTTCCCCTCACAACTCGGTAATCAGCTCGCCACTGCTGAGAAATGCAAACGCGACACTACAACAGGAGGAAGGGCTCTGACCATAGATAGACGCGCCCTGGCCCCCCACCCCAAAATGAGCTTCGTGGTGACGCCGACACTTGCGTGGGAAGAACAGTGGCCAGCGTCTGCTGTGTGGCCATGTCGTCTTCAAGCTTAAGACGCCACAGGAGGAGAGTCAGCCCAGCTCACCGCTCACCAGCCCAGGTGAGTGACGTTCCAGGCGGAGAATAATCCTCATCCACGTCCGTGGAAGGAAAGATTTTACAACCAGGTTGGGTTCACTTTGGGAGAGTCGTGGACACCAGCTGTCTAGCCTCCTCAGTCTGAAAACACTTCTCCAGGACAAGTCAGGAGCCGTGTGACGTCAAGCTGAAGAGTGATGGAGCCGGGAGTCCCTGCAGGGAGGGCCCCATCCTGGATTAATCTGTCTGTAAGTTGTCTTGAAAATACATCCTTGATAAAGGGCTCGGCAGAGTGTGGCAAGACAGAATGTGGAGATCGAATTTATATAGAATAGTAAATCGGGAGAAGCCAGGCATGTTGGCATAAGCCTAGAATCCCAGTACTTGAGAGGCTGAGACAGAAGGATCACAGGTTCAAGGCTGGCCTCAGCAACTTAGTGAGACTCTGTTTTTAAATTAAAAAAAAAAACAACAACAAAATAAAAGGACGGGGAAATATATGGAGTTCGAAATCATGCCGACTGCCGGGCGTGGTGGGCACGCTTGTAATCCCCATGCTTGGGAGGCGGAGACAGGAGGATCGCGCAGGTTCGGAGCCAGCCTTGCTGGCTTAGGAGACCCTGTTTCCAAATTTTAAAAATATTTTTAAAAAATAGGTCTGGAAGTGTAGCCCAGAGGTAGAAGGGCTTCCAGGAACCCCAGTACCACCAAAAAAAAAAAAGAAAGAAAAAAAGAAAAAAAAAGAAAGAAAGAAAGAAAGAAATCATGCCGAGCAACCTGGGAAATCAGCTGATTCGTGGGAGGGGCCGGAGGCGGCCAGGGCCAGCCGGGTAGTGGGAGATGCTCTTTTGTGGGGCTGCAAACCCACCCTCAGCCTTATCGAGGGGTTTTCGGTAACAGCAGTGGCGTGGACGTTCGGGAGGAGCGTGGTCAGCCCCACCCTCCAAATGTGTGATCATCCATCGGGTCTGGGTCTGTGAGTGACGTCCCGATCCCGCCTGTGGCTGGAGGCCCAGGCAGCCTCATGGAGGAAGCACCCTGCCATGGGCGCTGGGTGAAAGCTAGGCCAGGCGGCATTAGGGCTCAGCTGGCCCCGCAGTCTACACGTACAGAGAGCTGAGGCTGGGCAGGAGGTGAGCCACCATGGAGTCTCCGGGCATACCCCAGGACACCGTCAGCGCAGGTGGGCACTGCCAACGTATAAGTCAGGCATCTCAACCTGTCGCCATCTGGATACAAGTGTGCGTTGAAACTCAGCGACATCCGGCATCTCCTGGCTCGGCCAGGACACTGCTGCTCTTGCTGACCCAGTGACACCTCACAGCACTATACGGCACCTGCTTGTTCTGAGCCAGGTGCGCCGTGCGCAAGGACGCAGGCCACGCGGCGCTTACCTCTGCGGTTGACGGGGTCCTTGGCTACGTAGGCAACGTAGTCTGTCGTGTCCTGTTAAGAAAAAAGAAGTCTGCGTCACGCTTTGGCGGAGGCGGCTTCAGGGCTGTGTGCACTGCGTGCAGGCCGAGGAATATCTGTCCAGCGCGGCTCGAGAAGCAAACACCGCCCCAGAGAGCCCAGCCCAGACAGCCTCACTCTGGCATGCGGGCCGGAGGCCGGCCAGTGCAGACTCTGGGCCGGCACGTCCAGACAGGGCCTGAGGCTCTGCCTTTCCAGCCAGCCCTTGCTGGACTGACTGTCCGTCCATGCGTCGCTTGGAGCAGCCAGGAGCATCCCATCTCCTGGGATCCTCTAAGAGCACTGGCGTTGGAGTCCCTGCACAGATCATCCGGTTTAGCTGGCTTTGGAGGTGAGCCCTGGGCAGTGGAGATTTTAGAAGCTCCTGAGTGAGATTAGTCAGGCACAAAAAAGTAAGAAATTGGTTCTCTCCCAAATATGTGGAAGCTAGGGAGGCAATGGGTCACAGAAGGAGCTCTAGATGAAGAAGGAGATACTATAAATGAGCAAATAAGGCGACCTAGCTGAGGGGACGGGAGGGGAAGAGGGAATCCTCTAATGCACACGATGTACTTAACAAACATCTCAGTGTCAATCACTAAGCCAAGCATGAGAAGGAGGGAGGGGGAGGGAAGGGGGCCGGAAGCGGATAAGGGCTAAGTGGGTGGTGTGTGCATGTATGCCTCCACCATCTTGTACTCCATAAGATGTATGACTACAGTGCACCAATAAATATTTTTTAAAAAGCTCCTAGGTACATACTACCACAGTTGAGAACCCGCTCTCAATAATGTTGACACCACGGGCCCTTGAATGTGAGTCCGTGCCAGACTCCCCTGCAAGCCCCGTTAAGACAGACTGCTGGCTGCACCCTACAGTGCCCCATCCGGCGGTTCTGGTATGACCCTCAGGCCACACAAGTGACCGCTGACCCATTACAACTGCCACTGGACTGGGGACCACGCTCTGATAAGCAGCTGGTTCGGGGAAAAAAAACAGAGTGGACGTTGAAGGGTTAGTTGCAAACACCCCCTCATGGGCAACTGAGGTAAGATGTTTCTTTTCTTCCTATACATAAGTAATGATTTTAGTCTTTTAAGGGGAAACCTCAGCAAAACCAGGAAGGAAGGGAGAAGAGGAAGAAGGCTGAGGTTTACTCATGGAAAAGCTACATTTGAATATGCGTAGACATGTGAACATAACACTGTCGACCTGGACACTCGGTACTGGAGGAGGGAAAAGGGAGGCGGGTGGCGGGGCACCAGTACCGTGTGGATGCATGCCGCTGTCAACAGGATCCACATTGTGATGTGAGACTAGAGGGCTCCGATAAAATAAAATTTAAAAATAAACCTTAATGGTATGCTGGAACAGCCCTGCGCCAGCTCGTTTTTAGACAAAAAACAAGACAAGTCAATCATCATCCTAACTCTCTGTCAATCTGACAGTTGGAAACATCAGAAAAACCACCTCCCAGGGGCACTTGGTGAAGGCAGCCTAGTTTTGCTGCTAATTTCCCAAATAGTATCTAACGCCCCGAAGAGCTCAGCCGTGATTCCGCTACGCCAGCAGGAGGGTGGAGAGTCTGAAGGGCTGCCTGCCTGCTCATCTCCTTCCGGGAGAGGCCCGTGAGGATGTGAAGCCACTGGCAAAAACATGGACGGCGGCTGCGATGGCAGAGCCTTCCCGCTCCCTGCAGGGTGATCACTGGAGGCTCTTGGGGTCTCTAAGGCTCTTAAAGAGCAGCGGTGCTTCTTGGACTGAGAACCATGGCCCCCTGGGGTGGACTCTCTGGTATTTTAGATGTCGCCAGAATGCGTTGTTTGATTTTGAATTTTCCCTTTCCACGATAACCTTTAAAATTTAATATGACCCAGGCGCGGTGGCACATGCTTGTTATGTCAATACTCGGGGGCTGAGACTTGAAGAGGACTGCAGGTTCAGCAAGTAGTGAGACTCTCATTAACCTAGCGAGACAGTGCTTCTAAATAAAAATAAAAAGCAGGGCTGTGGGGCTGCGGTGTAGTTCAGAGATAGAATGCTCCTAGGCCCAATGCCCAGCACCAAAACAAACAAACAAACTTAATATGAGCCAGGTCTGGTGGCGCATACCTGTAATCCCAGTATTTGGGAGGCTGAGACAGGCCAGCCTCAGCAACTTATCAAAAATCTCAACTTAATGAAACCCTTATATTTAAAAAAAAATGTTTAGCCTGGTGTTGTGGTTCATGCTGATACTTGGGAGGCTGAGACAGAAAGATCGTAGCTTCAAGGCCACCCTCAGCTACTTAGTGAGGCCCTCCACAACTTAGTAAGATCTCGTTTCAAAATAAAGGAGAAGAAATAGGGCTGAGGGTATAGCCCAGAGGTAGAATGTCCCTGGGTTTGATCCCCAATACCAAGAAAAAAACAAAACAAAACAAAAAGAATTTCAAACGATGTTGCTGACATGGCCAGGTACACAGTGAGCCCACCAACTCCCACAGGGGCTCAAGGGCCCAAGGGGTTCAAAGCGCCTTCTCTGCACTTGTTCCAGCCCGTTCTCATCCCCAGGGGCCTGGGGGCCTAGCCACTGTTCTAGCACCCTCTGGGTGGTCTTTTCACAAATTTTTGCAATTTTAAAGGTTATCATGGAAAGGAAAAATTCAAAATCGAACAACGCTAATAGAACTGCTAATCGTGGAATATTATAAGTGTTATAAAGTCTCCTTTGGGAAGGATTAATAGTGTTTTCCAGGGTGTCTTTGTGGGCCTTTCTAGCTACCATTTTGCTCCTGGGTAGGCTGAGCAACCCGGCAATGAAGTGACGCACGCACTTACCGGGAGCACAAGGGCTACAACTAGAACTGTTGGTTTTATTGAAAGCATCTACCAGCTGGGCACAATGGCGCACACCTGCAATCGCAGTACTTGGGAGGTTGGGCCTGGAGGATCGCAGGCTGAAGGCCGACCTCAGCAACTTAGTGAGACTCTGTTTCAAAATAAAAAGGGCTGGGGTGTAGCTTTGTGGTAGAGTGTCCCCAGGCTCAACCTCCAGAACCAAAATAAGTAATTATCTACCATTGGGATGGGTTAAAATCATGGTTAAAAATCAATTTGGAATAGAACGCCATGCCATGCACAACCTAATATGTATTTGGGTTGAAATCTTGGAGGCAATTTTTCAGTATTTTTTGTTGTTTGTTTGTTTTAGTATTGGGGATTGAACCCAGGGGTGTTCTACCTAAGCTACACTCCCAGCCCTATTCTATTTTTTTTTTTAATTTGAAACAGGCCTCACTACATTGCTGAGGCTTTATGTAAACCTGCATGGTGGCACATGCCTGTAATCCTAGTGCTTGGGAGGCTGAGACAGGAGGAGCTTGGGTTCGAGGCCAGCCTGGTCAACTTAGTGAGATTCTCAGCAACCTGGAGAGACCCTATTTCAAAATAAAAAAGAAAGAAAGAAAGAAAAGAAGGGCTGTAAATATTCATAGCTCAGAGGTAGAATGTTCCTGGGTTCAATAACCAGTACTACAAAAATAAAAAACCTCAAGAAAGTCAATGCTTTCAGAATGTCTGACAGCTTTTGCCTAGTGAAGAAAAATTAATGGTAGGTTCTTGTCATAAGAAGGACCACTCCAAAAGAAATGATAAGAAGAAATTAAAAAACCCAGAGGGGAAAATAGCTGGCATCACAATTCAGTCTTTCATAGTGTCTTAAGGAGCGCACTTTAACTAGGCATCCCCTCACCAAAATCCCCAGCGAGAGGAGGAGAAACCAGCCCCAGGCACTTACCGGGTCTCCCCCAGAGGCGAAGGAGATGGACTGCATGCGGTGATTCGCTATAATCTGTCAAGCACAAAAGAAGAAGGAGATGTGCTGTTACTGCCCTCTCCACCGTGCAGAACCAACTGTTTGTTGGCAGGCAAGTTTTCCTGAAAACTGGGGCCACACGAACAAAACTGTCAGGTCATAACAAGAGAGCAGCTTCCATTCCCCCTTCCTGGTCCATGGCTGTGACCCAGCCAGCTGGCCAGAGCGACTTCACCAAATCCTCCCCAACTGCCAAATAGCAGCCACAGCAATCCCTCACAGGTGAGGCCCCGACGCCAGGAGGGACAAGCCGCTGCCCCCAGGAGGCGCGCAAGGCGGACCTGCCGTCCACGCGGCACCTGGGGCCGGTCCAGCAGCCTCACTCCTGGGGAGGACAGTCTCACCCACACACCAAGCCTGTTTCCAAAAATACACGGGGCCCCCAGGCAGGATGGGGCAGTGGCCCACCCGCGTCCAGGATTCCAAGTCAGCGCCACGTCGAGCCTCCTGACATTTACCAACCGAAACGCCAGAACGCACATTCCGAGTTAATTTTAAAATGGGAAATTTCCATTCGCCTTGTCAAGTGCAGCATACAGTGGAATTGGTAGATGCTAAGTTAGCGAGGAGCTGCCCTAAATTTAACGAGCCATATTAAGTCTCCTGTGCTATTTCTATCTTCTAAAGACAATGGGATGGCAGTGAAGAACCCTTCCGGGGGCGGGAGAGAGCGCTGGTCTCCATCCCCACACCAGGTTTATTTCTGCACAGGCTCCTCAGGGCCCCGTCCTCAAGCAGGCAGGAGAACTGACGCAGCCCTGATCATACCGGTAAGACTCAAAATATAACCGAATTATAAGATGAAAGAGCCCTTTTTAAACACCTACTCTGGTTGTTGGCATTTGTGAAACTTCAGGATCCGGGGAAACAGGATGGACAAATGACTAAGCTCCGAGGCTCTCCGGGTGGCCAGCGCCGGCCCCGGGCACTTACTAATAATAGTCGCTCTAGATATTGCCTGGAGACCGGACACAGACAGAGCCTGAGAGCCGGGAGGAGATGGACGGCCAATTAACGAGAAACGGGGCTCCCAAGGTTTTTAATTTTGCATAACTAATTTCCGTGTATTCAATTGTGTGCATATTTAAGTTTTGCTTATAAGGCAGCTCCTGAACTGGGGTTAGAAATTAAATGGGAAGCTGACTTAGGCGGACTAAGTGGAAATCACATTTGGTCAACACGATGCTGACCATTCGCACATCTCTGTACGCGGCCACGTCGAGTGGCAAGGTAGAAGTGAACTGACTCTTGCAGAAGCATGCGTTTTGCGTTTCTGCTTCAAGGGCTTCACGACCTCCGTGGAGTGGAGTGGAGTGGAGTGGGCGCCATCTGTCTGCTCCCTCTGGAGAAGGAGTGGTATGTCGTCGAAGCGTTCTCAATTGGCGACAGTCCCGCCCTGAAGTCAAGGGCACGTGGCCGGAGCCTCTGCTGGACCTGCCCCAGACTGCGCTGCCCCCTTGGAACTGGCAGCCCGGGTGTCTGGAGGAAGCACCCGGAGCCACACACCTAACCCAGCAGCAGGGAGGTGTGACGGATGCAGCCCTCTGGCCCCACGGTGCTGGGAGCATTGGCCCCGCTCCGTCCGTCCACCCTACCCCTTCTCTTTTATTCAGGTGGGAGTAAGGGAGAAAGGTACTCAGGGACGACAAGATCCCACAGACTCAAGGGCTAGAGTCTGAGGCCTCCCAGAAACAAGATTCCCAAGGAGCAGGAAGTGGAGAGGAGGGGAAATGAGTGGCCGTGGCTGAGTGGCCGACCGGAGTCACCAGGAGAAGGCGGAGCCGCCCAGCATTCATTTCTTTGCTGTTTTTAGGGGTTTGTTTGTTTGTTTGGGGTACTGGAGATTGAACCCAGAAACATTCCACCTCCAAGCTACACCCCAGCCTCTTTTTAAATTTTGAAACAAGGTCTTGCCAGGTTGCTGGGGTTGGCCTCAGCCTCCCAAGTACCAGGATTAAAGGCATGTGCCATCACGCCCAGTTTGCTCAGCATTCTTAATCCACAACCTTGGGGGCTAATCACTCAACCGCTAGAAGAATTAACGTGAAGAGAGAGGGGTTATCTAGGAGAACAAAAGAAAGGAGTGATGATGGCGTTCAGTTATGTTCAAACAAAGCCCAGATGCCGCTTCCCCTTTCCCCACCAGATCTAGAATCGATTTCTAATTCTTGGGTGGGAGTTGGAGGAAGAAGTGACGCTGGGGGTGCTGCGTGCTGACCTGGAGCTCCGGAAACAAGTACACGGAAGCCCACACAGCAGGATGGGTGACCACGGATGTCTCCAGTGACACGGCCACAGCCATGAGTGTGCCACACAGAGGTGACACCTGTTCCCTGCCCACCCTGCCAGGGCAGAGCGTGGACAGCACCCACGTCTCCCTTCACGTGGCCCAAATGTCCCCACATCCGTGGCCTCATCCGACCTTCAGAACTGTCCCGTCGGTAGCCGGGAGAGCTACTCATATGCCCATTTTTCCAGCTAAAGAAACTAATGATAGATCAGAGAAACATGGACAGATACTGCCCAGGAACACAAACATCCCAGATAAAATTTGCCTTAATAAACATGGCCAGACAGCTCTGTTGACTTGAAATCACTCCATCCCGTCTGTACCGTGGGTATGTTGCATCTCATCAGCTCTGCAACCCCGGAAGATACCGTGGAAGGAAAGATACTGTCAATTAAACCAGGGTGTGCCAGCCCCCTCAAAGCTGATAGAGCCGGGCGTGGTGGCGCACGCTTGTAATCCCCGCGCTTGGGAGGCAGAGACAGGAGGATCGCGCAGGTTCGAAGCTAGCCCCGCGCGCTGGCTTAGGAGACCCTGTTTCCAAATAAAAATGCAAAATGCAAAAATAGGTCTGGGACCCAAAAATAGGTCTGGAAGCCCGGAGGTAGAAGGGCTTCCAGGAACCCCAGTACCACCAAAAAAAAAAAAAAAAAAAGCTGATAGAAACATGCTCTTTATTTATTTACTTTTTGCAGTACTGGGGATGGAACCCAGGGGCATTCTACCTCCGAGCGATGCCCCCAGCCCTATTTTTCTTCTTTATTTTGAAACAGGGTCTCACTGAGTTGCAGAGGGCCTCACTAAGTAGTAGCTGAGGCTGTCCGCGAACCACGATCCTCCGGTCTCAGCCTCCCGAATGCTGGGGTTACAAGTGTGCGCCACCACGCCCGACCCAGAATCATGGTCTTTAAAACCACTGAAATGGGGTTATAAAAGGGAAAGGACATTAAGAGAAGACTTAGGCACAATGTTGTCCTTTTTTTGCCTTGCAAATAAACCAACAATTTCATCGGTGATACTGCACAAACCAACAACGAAAACAAAAAGGTAACATCGCAGAAGTAGAGAGAACGGATCTCATCACCCACTGTCCTGGTGACCCTTCCAAGTGGCCAACCAGGTGCACAGGCCAGTTGAGACTGGACGTGAAGGCATTGTGCAGGGCCTGGTAAAGCCGCGGGCAGGCAGCCGGGACCAGCCCTAGCTGGGTCTCTTGGAGGGTGGCGGGAGCTGGACGAGGCACACCTGTTTGGAGTCGGGGGTCCGCAGGTTGAGGCTGGCGGTGGAGATGGTCAGAGAGATGTTCATCCCGGCAAACTGGAGGTTGCTCTTCCCCAGGATATTGGACAGCATTTTGCTCGGAGGCTGTGAAATCCAAAAACATTATTTTAGCTTTTATTTAGCGGGGGCCACCCTGTTGGGAGTTCTGTGTTGCTCTCATCTAAAACGATGGAGACATGGCCGGGCATGGTGGCGCACGCTTCTAATCCCAGCATTTGGGAGGCCGAGACAGGAGGACCGCGGTTTGCAGACAGCCTCAGCTACTTAGTGAGGCCCTTTGCAACTCAGTGAGACCCTGTTTCAAAATAAAGAACAAAAATAGGGCTGAGAGCGTAGCTTGGAGGTAGATTGCTCCTGGGTTCCATCCCCAGAACCACAATAAATAGATAGATAGATAGATAGATAGATAGATAGATAGATAGATAGATGGATGGAGACACGGGTATCAGCCACACCCCAGACCCTCACTGACTGCTCCTCCCCCTTGGGCACAAAAAGACAAATAGAAAATGACAGCTGGGAGGATGGGGCTAACCTTAAGATATGCACTTTCTAGAATATGCAAGAAGCCGGGCGTGGTGGCGCATGCTTGTGATCCCCGCGCTTGGGAGGCTGAGACAGGAGGACCGCACAGGTTCGAAGCCAGCCTCAGCTACTTAGTGAGGCTCTCAGCAACTTAGTGAGACCCTGTTTCCAAATAAAATAGAAAATAGGTCTGGGAGTATAGCCCGGAGGTAGAAGTCCCTTGGGTTCCATCCCCAGTAAAACACACACACACACACACACACACACACACACACACACACACTAGAATATGCAAGATGCAAACTGTGAAAGACCTAACTAATATGGAAATACAGATGAGGGCTCCTCGGCAGCCGAGGTGCCAGTCTTTCTGGCTGCCTCTGGCCATGTGCGGGTGTTTCCTGGGGGTCCCTTGGATGTAAACCAGGCCAGAGACAGGGAGGCTTTGCAGACTCAAAATCTGACTTTAAGCCGGGCATGGTGGCTCATGCCTGTAAGCCCGGTACTTGGGAGGCTGAGCCAGGAAGATTACAGGTTTGAGGCCAGCCTCGGCAACTTAGCCAAATTCTCAGCAACCTAGCTAGACCCCGTTTCAAAACAAAAGATAAGAAGGGCTGGGAGTGCAGCAATGGAGGTAAACCCCCTGGGTGGGTACCACACCGAGCATGCCGAAAGTGATACTACCTCTCGAGGAAGCCTAAAGCAGACCCGCTCTGAGGCTTCTGAGCAATCCCAGAGGGTGACGGGCATGCTCCCTGCTGAAGGAAACGGACCACACATCCTTGGTCCAAAGCACCTTCCTGGCCAGGGCTCACGGGGAGAACCCAGAGAGAAGTCCATGGCCTGGGCCAGCGCAGGATGGAGGGGCCCAGGCTGGCTGCCACTGGTGTCCCCAGCCACTCAGTGCAGGAGTCTGAGGGTGGCGTTTCCCAGCCAGACGCGTTCCCCCAAGTCCCCGGGGAGCATGTCCAGTCATCCCTCCGCCCTGTGGACCTAACTACCCATCCTTTCAGCCTGGATTAGACAGGACATCGCCCTTTCAACATGATAGCTAGTTTCTAACCAGACACCTCCTTTTTAATCTCCTGGAAAAGGAGATAAAGCACGGTGGCGTATGCCTCCTAATCCCAGGGGTTAGGAGGCTGAGACAGGAGGATCTCAGGTTCAAGACTGGCCTCAGCAACTTAGAAAGACCTTCAGCATCTTAGTGAGACCGTATTTCAAAATAAGAAACAAAAAAGGGGGCTGGAGGTATAGCTTAGAAGTAGAACACCCCTGGCTTCAGTCCTCAGTACCATAAAGAGAAAAGAAGAGGAGAGGAGAGGAGAGGAGAGGAGAGGAGAGGAGAGGAGAGGAGAGGAGAGGGAGAAAAGTGAAGCTGGGCTCCTCTGCGGGCGTGGGAGACAGTGAGGGCCACACCCCACCTGCTGGAGGTCGAGCCTCAGAATGTCCAAGGGACCAGATAAGCCATGACATCAGTGTTCACGGCTTCTGTACTCTCAGTTGGGAGTACCCTCATTATCTGGTCCATCAGAATGAGTTTGAGGTTAGAATTTCTGCTCAGCCAGTGAACTGCCTCCAAAAACAACTTTTTATGGAAATCCTCCATTTAAAGAAAAAAAAAAAAAAAGACCTTTCCTGCGCTCACCTCGGGACACTACTGAGATCTGCCCTGGTTCAGTGTCCTGGACCACAGTTCTTTGCTTCCAGCTACATGCTACACCTTTGATCTCCGTGCCAATATATATTTGGTTAACACTCCTGAAAGAGATCTTCAGAAATAGCGATGCTGCCCACCCACGAGACTCAAGTGCGCCCCAGATGAGGCCCAGAAACCTGTGCTGTTTCCATCTCCTTCCTAGAGGCCCTTGAGGGCGTCCCAAGACCTGCTGGTACTGTCTCTGTCCTCAGATGCCTCCCAGGTTCCTGAATTGGAGATTCCAGAGCTTCCTTCGGGCTGGAACATGCCCAGGGGGTGGACCAGATAGAAACTGGCACACCTGAGCTGCCAGCCTAAGCTCTCTGCCTGAAACCCAGTTGTCCTGTGGGCGCATGGCTATCCCCAGCCAAGGAAGGGCCGAGCCAAGCTCACAGCTGCCCCGAGGAGCCAGACAGGAAGACGCTCGGCCTCGGGCAGAGCCAGAGCTCTCTGGGCTATGCTTCCCCCACGCTTCTGTCCAGGCCTAGAAGAGTCACTGTCCTGGGTACTGAGTTACGTGTTTACAAGATGTCTAACCAAAGAGGGCGTCTCTATGATTTCTCTTTATTTGAAATGTTTCTCCTAGTCCCACTATTCTTGGGATGGTAACTTGTAGATCACAGTAGAGCTCTCCTCCTCCGAGGCGGGTGGGCTGGCTCAGCCCCAGCTCCACCACCTGTTGTCGGCTTCTCATCTCTGCCCCTGCGTTTATCGCCTGCAACATGGAGTCCCACGGGTGCAGAGCTGGCTAGCACCAGATAACAAGAGCCAGGTATTAAGTTAATAGCTGATGGGTAAACACAGCTGTTATTAAATATCAGTTCAGGCAAACTCACAATTAAAGTTTAGATTACATTTAAAAACCAGATAATAAATACTCAGTGCACCTCCTATCCTAATGCTTTTGCTACATTAAGTACTAACTAAGCAATCCTGGTGGGCACGCCTGCAATCCCCGTACTTGGGAAGCTAACACAAAAGGATTGAGAGTTTGACACTAACCTTGAGAACTTAGCGAGACCCTGTTTCCAAATAAAAAAGTTAAATAGGGCTGAGAGCATAGCCAGAGGTAGAAGAGCCGTGGGTTCAGTCTCTAGTACCCCACTAATAAATAGTAACTCTGCTTTTCTGTTAATCTACCGGCCTTCGGGTTGGAGGTGCTATGTATGAGGCACGGCCGTGTTCTGCTTCTTCACTCTGTTCCAGAGACATCACACTGCTAGGAACGTAGGTCCAGAAGTAGTCACTACCCAGAAATGGGCAAACGCTAGGCTTCCGCGCCTCTCCCTCCCCTGCCAGCTCTGAGAGCTGGCTGCTAAACATTCTCTACGGATTGGGGCGGCTGGGGCCGCTGTGCGCTCTGCCTGCAGCCGCCTCCATCACAGATTTGACTGGGTGGCCTTCGTCTAAAGAGTTCTCCGGAGAGAGCGAGTGGATGTATTTGATAAATTTTAGTTATGAAGACAAAATGTGAGGATGTGCGCTCATCGCTATGAAGACACGCAGACGCCCTTTCCTTTTTGGGTGGGATTTTTCCTTTCTTACCTAAGAATGACTTTGGAATAATTTTCATTAACATCAAGTCAGCAAAATGAAGTGAATTTAAAAAACAAAATTCGCCCGCACACCTGGGATGCCCGCCATGAGCTGTCGTGCTTAAGGGATATACGTAAAGCGCTCAGCGGCACGCGTGGCCATGTGTGCGCCGGATAGATATCCGCAGGGTTTAAGCAGCTGCTTCTGACTGGCGGTGACGTTCCCTACCCCAGCCACAGGACAGAGAGCAATCTCAGTTCTCTTTGCTTTTAAAAAGGTCAAGGGTTGGCTGGGCGTGGTGGCGCACCCCTGTCATCCCAGTATTTGGGAGGCCGAGACAGGAGGATCACAAGTTCCAGGGCAGTCTTAGCAAATAGTAAGACTCAGCAACCTAGCGAGCCCGTTTCCAAATAAAAATAAAATATGGCCGGGGTGGGGGAACTCAAAGGTAGAATGCTCTGGGTTCAATTTCCCAGTGCCCCCCCAAAAAGAAAGGAATGAGGAGGCGTAGGGAGGAATGGTGAAGGGTCAGGCCAACAGCGTGCTCCTACGATGCATAGCTGCAATGCACTAATAAAGATGTAAAAAGAAATAAAAAGAAATGACAAGCCATTTATAGGTGGGTGCATTATAGGTGGGGTGCATACCTATAATCGCAGTATTCGGGAGGCTGAGACAGGAGGATTCCAGGTTTGAAGTCAGCCTCAGCAACTTAGCAAGATCCTGTCTCAAAAATAAAAAGGGAGCCTGGCATGATGGCGCACACTTACGCTTGTAATCCCAGCATTTGAGAGGCTGAGACAGGAGGATCGTGATTCACGAACAGCCTCAGCTACTACTTAGTGAGGCCCTTTGCAACTCAATGAGACCCTGTTTCAAAATAAAAAAGAATTAAAAAAATAGGGCTGAGGGAGTCGCTGTCGCTCGGAGGTAGAATGCCCCTGGGTTCCATCCCAGTACAGCAATAATTAATTAATTATTAATTAAAAGGGGTTTTTCTCCTTTCTCTCATTCTTTCTCCCTCTCTCCCTCTATCACACTCTCTCTCTCTTGAAATTGCCCACATTCTCCTTCAAACATGTATTGTATTCCTCACTTTCTTAAATAAACCTCTTTGTCTCCGAAAAATAAAAATATATATATAAAAGAATAAAAAGGGCTGGGGGTGTTGCTCAGAAGTAGAGAACATCCTGGGTTCAATCCTTTGTGTGTGTGTATATATATATATACTGAAATAACAATGTCGAGGCCACAGAACCTCGACAAAAAACCGCGGGTAGGAACAGGCCGGCCAATCAGAGACGCCCCGGCGCGCATGCGCACTCGAGCGTACCTTCCTCTTCTTGAAGGCGCCTTTGGCTCCCGGGACAGCTTCGCAGACTCGGCTGATGGCTTCCCTGGGGGGACAGGGAGAGAGAGCCATTTTATCACACCGTCAGTCGGCACTACATAAGCCAGAGACCCCCCACCTGAACGCCCAGAGAAAGCCGCCCCTGCTTCTTTCCGCGTGGACAATGGACACGCGGAGCGCAGCCAGCTCTCCTGCGAGGCCCAGGGCATCTCGGCCCCCGCGGGCTGTGGGCCAGGCCCAGGCGGCCCTGTAAGATCAGCGCCCTTGAAAGCGCTTTGTTTCAAGGCCCTTGGGCCAAGCCTGTACAGAAGCCACCTAGTGACCAGGATCCCGCGGACGGGGCTCGGATGGAGCAAGCCGGACCCTGTGGCTGGACCCCCAGCTTCTGCGGTGATAAACATGTCCCCAACTTCACCATGGCTTCATTTGCCACAGGTGTGAGAGCGATACGCACTGGCGAAAACCACGCTTAGAATTTTAAGTTCCAGTCTTGTGCTCTTAGAATAAACTTTGATTTGTGTGTTAACCATACGTCACTCTGAAGTCTAGAGAGATGCAAACGAGATCTTGCCCCACTCCCTCTCTCTCCCTACTCGTGAAGTTAAAATTGTGTTAGCTTCGCAGATATACATAGGATTGTTTGAACTGATTCCTTTATCAGGCCTCCTCCTCCCCTGCCAATCTCCCTCCCCAAATCCCTTTCCACGTTTCTACTGGTAAGCTTTAGGTTTTAAAAATATTTTACTTTTTAAGCCAAGCATGGTGGCACACACCTGTAACCCCAGTATTTGGGAGGCTAAGACAGAAGGATCACAGGTTTGAGACCAGCCTAACGTAGTGAGATTCTCAGCAACCCAGCGAGACCCAGTTTCAAAAATAAAAAGGGAGGCCGGGCGTGGTGGCGCACGCTTGTAATCCCCGCGCTTGGGAGGCGGAGACAGGAGGATCGCGCAGGTTCGAAGCCAGCCGCGCTGGCGTAAGAGACCCTGTTTCAAAAATATAAAATAGGTCTGGGAGTGTAGCCCAGAGGTAGAAGGGCTTCCAGGAACCCCAGTACCACCAAAAATAAAAAATAAATAAATAAATAAATAAATAAATAAATAAAGGGAGCCAGGCGTGATAGTGTAGACTTGTGATCCCAGCATTTGGGAGTCTGAGACAGGAAGATTAGTGAGGCCCTTTGCAACTCAGTGAGACCCTGTTTCAAAATAAAGAATAAAAAAATAGGGCTGGGGGTGTAACTCAGAGGTAGAATACCCCTGGGTTCTATCCCCAGCACCACAAATAAATAAATTAATTAATTAATTAAAATAAAAAGGGCTGGGAGTATGGTTTGGAAGTAGAAGTCCCCTGGGTTCAATCTCCAGTACCATAAAAAGAAATATTTTTAAGTTTTCTTAGCATGCACTAATCATACATGTTAGTGGGGTTCGGTGTAGGTTCCACCGTGTGCATAAAGGCGCGCTAATTAAACCCTGCCTCCCCGTGCGCCTGTCTGGCCTCTCTCTAGTAATCATAGCTCTGTAAGTAGGGTCCCCGTGCTTCTGTGTCCTCGGCCCGTCCACAGGATCCCCTGAAGAGCATCCAGTGCCCTTTCCACTCACTGGGCTTGTACGCCGAGGAGCACTGTGGTATAAACACAAGCGCATTTGGGAGGAGGAGGACCCCCTGGGCAAGCGGACGAGCCGGAGATGAGGGCCTGCACCTAGTAGGTCCACGGAACAGCACTGGCTACTCCATGCCAGGCCCTGTCCCTGCCAAAGGGACACTGTTGGGGGACTGGTGGACGGGGTCTGTGGCAGGAGGGTGGAGGGCGGGCGGTGACAGACTGGTGGACCGTGGCGACCAGGAAGGGATCGCTTGAAAGTAAACAGCTCGCCTCTGCGACGGCCTGGGCGAGACATGACGAGGAGATGAGCCCCAGAGGGCTTCAAAGTCCGGAGCCCAGAGAGATGCAGGGAGAGCTTCCCAACCCCGCACAACAACGGAGAAAACGTCAAGATGATGGAGAAACCACACGCAGGCATTTGAAAATGCTGACCCCAATTTTTTCTTTTTTGCAGTACCGAGGGTGGAACCCAGGGGCACTCTACCTCTGCGTTACACCCCCAGCCCTACCTTTTATTCTTTATTTTGAAACAGGGTCTCACTGAGTTGCAGAGGGCCTCACTAAGTACCTTAGGCTGTCCGCAAACCGTGATCCTCCTGTCTCAGCCTCCCGAATGCTGGGATGACGAGCGTGCGCCACCGCGCCTGACAGATTTGGATTCACGTATGATCTCAAGCATCATATGTCTCCAGAAAATTACAGGAGAATAAACAGAGTCGTGTGGGAGCCCAGGCCACTGCAAAGTCCACTGTTGATTCAACCTTCTTCTTGAGAGGCCGCGGCTGAGCTCACGTGCCCCCATGCCCTGCCACCTGATTCTCTGAGCACATACGTGCCCAACCCGGGCACACGCACCGATGCAGACACATCAAGCGACTCCAGACATCTTTGGACCCACAGATTGTCAGCAAGTCCTTGGTAAAACCACAAGTGCAGCTAAAGTTCCTACTGGGGCAGGTGAGGCAGGAGGGCCACAAGTTCAAGTCCAGCCTGGGCCTTGTTTGTGTATATATATATATATATATATATATATATATATATATATATATTCTTATTTTGTGGGTCTGGGGATGGAAAACCCAAGGGCATTTGACCTCTGAGCTACACCCCCCTGCCCTATTTTTTATTCTTTATTTGGAAACAGGGTCTCACTAAGTTGCAAAGGGCCTCACTAAGTAGCTGAGGCTGACCGCGAACCGTGATCCTCCTGTCAACCGTGATCCTCCTGTCTCAGCCTCCCAAATGCTGGGATTACAAGCATGTGCCACCATGCCTGGCTGGGCCTTGTTTAAAAAATAAAAAAAGGACTGAGAGTATATATAGCTCAGTGGCAGAGTTCCATTGGTTCAATTCCCAGTAACACCTAAAGATTAAAATAAAATAGAAACAAACTAACTTTCCGACTTCTCAATCAGAGAGGACACAGTGAATCAACACATAACAGTCAACACACAACAAACACCTCTCACCTCCCCATTCACTGTCAGACAACTGTGGGAACAAAGACCTCAGGGCCAGTGGTCAAGAGGGGAGGGCGCCCAGCTCCCACACACCTGCCCCCTGGTGGTCTACCTGGCTCATCTCAAAATAGCCTCATTTATCAGCGTCTTATTAATCATAAGACAACTACAGATATTATTACAAACTAGTGGTAGAGGACCATTAATACAGAATACAAGAGACCAAAGTATAAATTCATAGGAATAGATACTCCAAGCCAGGTATGGCGACGCACACCTATAATCCCAGTGTTCGGGAGGCTGAGACAGGAAGAGCACAGGTTTGAGGCCAGCCTCAGCAATTTAGCAAGACCTTGTTTCAAAATTTAAAAAAAATATATAAGAGGGCTAGAGATGTAGCTCAGAGGTAGAATGGCCCTGGGCTCAATCCCCAGAATCACGTGAAGAAGGAAGAAGGGAAGACGCTGGAGGAAGAGGAGAAGGGGGAAGAATAATAAATACTCCATGGACACAATGATCTTTCTGTTTAAAAAATCTTTAATATCACAGAAAGAAGCACAATACAATAGCAGAAGCGCCTGGAGGGAGAAGAGAAGCCCAAGAGGGCAGAAATCTCAAGCAGAGCCAAGCGCACAAACCCGAGAGGGAAGCCAGCGAGGCCGCTCAGACAGCAAGAGGTGTGGCAGAGCGGGCCTGCGAGGTAAGAGAGAAGACACCGTCTTCAACTGAAGCTTGAACCCAAAGGCATTCTACCTCTGAGCTCCATCCCCAGCCCTGCTTTATTTTTATTTAGAAACAGCCAAGGCGGCCTCCGCAGCTGAGCACCACTGCTTAACGAGGACCGTCTCAGCTTCGCAGTGAGAGAGAGTTGTGTGGACGGAGGGCGGCCACGGCTGCACAGCAGGAGCTAGACGGAACTAGACGCTGGAGATGGCAAAGTGGTAAGATTCATCTTACATATGTATGTTGTACCACAATTAAAAAATAAGCACCAAATAAGTGAAAGAAGAGGTAGAGGAGGAGGGCGGGGAGGAGGAGGAGGAGGAAGAGAAGGAGGAGGAGGAAGAGAAGGAGGAGGAGGAAGAGAAGGAGGAGGAGG
The DNA here is from genome assembly GCF_963383645.1 of Muscardinus avellanarius. Lineage (NCBI taxonomy): Eukaryota > Metazoa > Chordata > Mammalia > Rodentia > Gliridae > Muscardinus > Muscardinus avellanarius. The sequence continues at coordinate 95,216,063 of NC_137799.1, forward strand.
AAGAAGAGGGGAAGGAAGAGGAGGAAGAAGAGGAGGGAAGGAGGAGGAGGAAGAAGAGGGGAAGAAGGAGGAAGAGGAAGAAGAGGAGGGGGAGGAGGAGGAAGAGGAAGAAGAGGGGGCAGAGCAGAAAGGCATCCAGATGAGGCTGGCTATGTTGGTCATATGGAAAAGAAGGGCCAAATGACCACAGCCCCATAAAGTCCCACAGAGAATGAATGATGTCCACAGGAATACATGATGTCTCCTGCCTCCCCCACCACAGGGCAGGTGTTCCACGGGGGCTGTTAGAAGCTCCACCAGAGGGCGCTGCAGAGACCGCAGGGTGGGGAGGGGGCGCCGGGGGCAGTGCGGGGACCCTGGGCGCTCTTACCAAGAACACCGGCCAGGGCTGGGGAAGTGGCTCCGTGGTCCAGCACTTGCCTGGCATGTGTAACGTTCTGGGCTCAATCCCCAGCACCTCAATCCATCAATCAATCAATAATCGTTTTTAAAAGATCACCAGCGACAAACCACCTCCCCAGAGGGGCTGGCGGGCTTTCATTCAACCAAGACCATCTCTCTCTCTTAGCTGATATTTTAAGTAGTAAAGAGTAGTTAACTAAATTACAGGAAATTGCAGAGTGGCTAATTGAATTTAATTTTCAGTTCTCAAAGGCTTTACTTCAAAAGAAGTCCTGAGCTCCTTATCTTTAAGTTATCCAGTAAGTCATCATTTTTCAAGATTAGAAGTAGTTAATGAAATGTGAAGGGAAATTGGGCATTATACCAAACAAGAGAAGCTATGCTTTCTAAAATAAATGAATTCCATGCTGCTGAGAACATTCATAAAAATATTCTCATATTCATGAAAAGGCCCTGGGCAGACAGAAAGGGGAAATTATTTAATATTACTTCCCCGGTTGACTGATTGATTGCAGTACTAGGGACTGACCCAGGGGCACTCTGCCCTGAGCCACATCACCAGCCCTTTTTACTTTTTAATTTGAGACAAGGTCTTGCTAAATTGCCCAGGCTGGGCCTTGAACTTGCAATTGTCCTGCCTCAGCCTCCCAGAGAGTTGGGATTATAAGCATATGCCCCGGAGCCTGTGATAGGAGTGTTGCTGTTATCTTTTTGTTTGTTTTTATTTGTTTGTTTGTTTGTTTGTTTTGGGTACTGGGGATGGAACCCAGGGGCACTCTACCTCCGAGCCACACCCCCAGCCCTATTTTTTACTATTTGGAAACAGGGTCTCACTGAGTTGCAGAGGGCCTCACTAAGTAGCTGAGGCTGTCCGCGAACAGCCATCCTCCTGTCTCAGCCTCCTGAATGCTGGAATGACAAGCGTGCGGCACCCCGCCCGGCTTCTCTTTTTGTTTCTTTCATCTAGAGATTCAACTGTCCCAGCCTCATTAGTCGAAAAAGCTACCCTTTCCTGCTATCTTGGCACCTTTGTCAAAAATAAACCGTCATATATGAAAATAACCCCAGCTTCTCCATTCGGTTCCACTGATCTGTATGTCTCTCTTTATGCTGATAACAAGCTAGATAAATTCTCGACCCTGTGAAGGAGGTTGTGCTATTGAGGACCAGAGACACAGAGAACTTCGGTTCCGTGTGCAAGCCCACCCAGGTAAAACGGTACAGAGCACAGACCATCTGACTCCACACCCCCCGCGCCAGGCTACCCCTGACAAGAGCAAAGGGATCCTTCGGAATAAAATATTGGGGTGGGGGATGTGAGCTCAGAGACAGAAAAGGAGCAGTCGGAGAGGTGCTCTGTGGCGTGAGGCCTATAAATACGCGTCCTGCCAGGTGGTCCTCACGGCACGGGACGAGCACCGTGGATTCGCTGCGCGGATTCCATTTAAACTATTCTCAGCCACCAACTCACCCACGGTGTCCATTTTTAACATTTCTAGATGAGTGGGATCTGCCGAGAGAGAAAAAAAAATCAACAGACTCATTTTCCGGGCTGTGGTTTCAGAGATGGTGTGGATGCGGATGGTTCTGGAACTAAAAGTAGGACTCTGGAGCAATGGCTCTCAACGTGGGAGGCCTGGAGGGGCGGCATCGGCCTCCACTGAGCGCTTGTTAGGAATTCGGGTTCTCGTGCCCCATCGCACATCCACTGAGCAGAAACTTGGCCAGCGGCGTGGGAATGAGCCCTGCAGGCGCCTCTGATGGGTGCTCGGGTCTGAAATCGACTGCTCTCGTGGGTGAGACATCTGAGACCCTGTCTTGACCAGAGCTTCGGGGACACAGATCATCCCTGTGGCCCCACTAACCATCCTGCTGGGTTCTTAAAGAATTCCACAGTCCTGTGGGCCAAGTGCAGCGAAAGGTCCCTTCTGTCTGGCGCCCTGTGGCAGGGACAGCGGGGACCTTTAACTTTTATTATCACCTGCAGGAGTGTGCCAGGATGCCCTTGGGGGCTGCCGGGCCTTCCCCAGCCCACTGCTTGAGTTTGTATCTTGAAGCTCCCCCAAAGGCCGTGCGTCGTCTCCTTGGTGGCAGTATTGGGGATAGGGACGGGTGACAGATCTTTAGGAGGAAGGGCTTTCTGGGAGGCCCATAGATCATGGGGGCCTGCCCCCAAAAAGGACCGTGAGACCGGACCTCTTCCTCTTCCTCGCACTCCCTGGCTCATGAGATAAGCAGCTTCACTCGGTCATATACGCCTGCCATGATGCCTGCCGACCACAGGCCCAGAACAGCAGAGCCAATCCGGCCTGAGTTGCGGCCTCCAAAACTGTGCGCCAAGGCAAACTTTTTTTTTTTTTTTTCTCATTTTAAGTTATCTCAGGTCTTTCATTCTAAGAAGTGTGGGCTGGAGACACGTCCGGACCAACAACATTGAGAACAGGGCTGCAGGAACAGGTCGGGCGCTAGCTATTCCGCAACTGCACGGGCCGGAGGGCTGGTCACTCTGCGCTGTCCTTCCCCGCCCCCCACTCAACCTGCTCAGACAGGCTATGAAAATAGATGCACTCCTTTCCCAGGCTGGTCTAACTGAAATCAACAGAGCTGTTTATTTTTTTTTTCTTTTCTTTTTATTTTTTCTTTTTTTGTGTGTGTGGTGGTACTGGGGTTCCTGGAAGCCCTTCTACCTCCGGGCTACACTCCCAGACCTATTTTTACATTTTTATTTGGAAACAGGGTCTCCTAAGCCAGCGCGCGCGGCTGGCTTTGAACCTGCGCGATCCTCCTGTCTCTGCCTCCCAAGTGCGGGGATTACAAGCGTGCGCCACCACGCCCGGCCAACAGAGCTGTTTATTTTGTACAAAAAAAAAAAAAAAAAAGATATTCTGAAATGTCCTAGTCAAGCAGTCTGCTTGTAAAAATCAGATCTATTGATAAGATTCCTTCTCAGATAGAAGGAAGCTGGGGAGCTGCAGCCGCCTCCTCTTCTGTTCTGTGGGCCGGCTGCAAAAGTGTTTATCATAAAGCCCAGTGTGGTGGCGCACGCTTGTAATCCCAGCATTCGGGAGGCTGAGACAAGAGGATCGCGGTTTGCGGACAGCCTCAGCTACTTAGTGAAGCTCTTTGCAACTCAGTGAGACCCTGTTTCAAAATAAAGCATAAAAAATAGGGCTGGGGCCATAGCTCAGAGGTAGAATGCCCCTGGGTTCCATCTCCAGTACTGAAAAAAAAAGTGTTTATCTTAATATGCTCCAAGTGTTGGATTTTCAAAGATGGGCTCTTCAGAATGCTGTTTCCAAAGGGAGGGCCTTGCTAACCTAGCTAGCCTGCCGAACGAGACGCCTCATGAACGTAAGGCACTTACGGGGATTTCTGCCCGTTTAGTAGCCTGCTGCCACCGACTTTCCAGGAGGAATCATTACCACCTTGAGCCGCACGGAGCTCCCTGGGTCTCTCCACCATCACTGGGGCAGGTGTCACCAGACCCGCCCAGAACCGCCCAGACGTCCGAGGTTCCCGGGAGCTCAGGCCTTACCTCTCCTCCTCCCTCGCACCTGCTCCCAGAGGCCAGTCTGGAGCCCAGAGAAATGCAAACACTCTGGAAACAGCACAGACCTCCTGTTAGGAAATGTGACTTCTTCAAACTGCGCTGTACACAAGCCTCCAGCCCCAAACGAACTTGTGATCCAGTGTCCACGCGGCACAGAGATGGCGGGGGGTGGCCACAGACACCCCTCCCTGGCACCGGGGCGAGCCAGGCCAGACCCTCTCTTACAAGTATAAGGAGTATGAGCGTTGGTCGGGGGAGGTATCTGTGAGCACACGCAGTGGGGTGGGGTGCGCTCGCTCAGGGGGTGCTGGGCCTCCAAGGATCTGAGGAGTCTCAGGGCGCAGTGTTTACCTTGGACTTCTTTTATTTTTTTTTTCTCCGAGAGCATTTATAGAAATTTGGAACTCCAGAATCAAGCTTCCCAGGTGAACTCTTGGAAGAGAAGAGGAGGTCAGAGCGGCCAGCGGTGCAGACGTCTGGCTGGCTGGCGCTCCTGCAGTTGAAGACCAGGGCTGCGGAGCCGGTGCGGGTGCTGGTGTGGGTGCGGGTCCTGGTGCCTGGGGTGGGGCGGGAGGAGACCACGCCCTCCACACGCTCAGGTCTCCCATTCTCCACTTTCTTCTTATGGCTGCTGGCTCAAAGTCCTGCAGCTGCCCAAAACCCGGCATGTTCTCCCCAAAATCACCGCTTACAAACCTGTTTTTTTTTTGGTGCTGCGGATCGAACCCAGGGGTGTTCTACCTCTGACTCACACCCTCAGCCCTTTGTGGAGGGGTCGGGGGTGGAGAGGCAGGGTACTGGGGATTGAACCCAGGGGCAGACTACCTCCGAGCTACACCCCAGCCGTGTGGGGCGGGGGAATAGGGGCTCGGGGACTGAACCCAGAAGCATTCTACCTCCGAGCTATACCCCCAGTCCTTTTCACTTTTTATTTCGAAACAGGGTCTTGTAGAGGATTTCGCTAAATTCCTGAGGCTGGCGTCCAACCCGTGATCCTCCTGTCTCAACCCCCAAAGTACTGGGGTTACAGGCATGAGCCACGCATCCAGCTTACCTTCTAACCCAAGTCCCTGGCAAAAAAACATCAGGCAGGAAAGATCCCAGCTTCTCAGCTGCGGTCCCTGGACCTCTCTGGTGGCTCACTCTCTGCCCCGGGTTCCCTTACCCCACCCCATCATAGCTGCAGTGATGTGAGAGCCAGGACTTCAACACTCAGAGAACTAGCAGTGAAGAAAGGCGAGGCCTGGTGACAGGGCAGGGCCTTTGTGTTCCTCTTGGGCGGGCAGGGACGCCCTGAGCCCGGGCAGTGCTCAGACCCCAGCGTACTTCCTGAGCGCTTCCCACTCAGAGGGGAACTAGTCACATGGAACCATTGTGTGCGACACCGAACCCCAGGGGAGGGATTCTCAGGGGCACACACAGGCAGCTTGCTAAAGTCAGGCTCGAGGCCAGATGGTGGCCAGTGTATGTAGCTACAGTGGCCGCTATGGCGACCCAGTGGCCCTCTCAGATCAAAGCAGAGGTCTGTGGCAGCCTCGGCTGGGAGCCAGTGCTCCAGCTCCTCCTCCCTCAAGCCCACCGGGGCCACACAGAAAAGCGAAATCTGTGTCACAAACACAGGGGCCTCCCTCTGTCTGTTTGAACAAGACCGGAAAGTATTAAAACACAGATTTTCCTATTCCCTGTTCCAGGATTTCTATACAACCTTTAACATCACCGTGCGCACTGAGGGTCCACAAAGACAGCGGTTGAGGGCAGCGTGCCGGGGGCCGCACGCATAGCTGGATCTGGCTGCTTTTTGGAAGCAGCTCAGGGAATCTCCCTGTCCTCTGCCCAGCCTGTGACCAAGAGCCCTTGGGAAGCAATTCCCCTCCAGGGAAGCTGCTGTCCCCCCGAGTGCCTCTCTGTTCTCGGGGTACATTTCACCAACACGGGGCCTCTCGGCCCCTCTGTGACTCCCACCCACAGGCTGCCCTAGGGATGCAAAACCACCAAAGGCCGTCACAGCAATGCCACCAAGACTGCCGGGCTCCTTCCCCTGGAGTCCTCAAAGCTGGGCAGAGACGGAGCAAACTTAAACAGTGCCCCCCCCCTCTGCCAGCCCCTGCCCTGCAGAACCCGTCTGTTTTTCTCAACAGCTGTTGAGGCGTGGTTTGTTAACACGCGTCTCACACGGGATGGCAAATGAGTGTTAGGAGCCGTGTTGACCCGCACGCTGAGATTACCATCTCAAACTGGCTTGGCTACCTACATAGTCCTGGCCGAGTGGTACTGATCTGCAAGCAGACAAACTTCCAAGAATCGGAGGGGACCAAAAAGCAGGGCACACTGTGACGTCTTCTTTGTTCCCAGTAATGTTGACCCTTCCCTCAGGTTAACTCCTAATGACCTCTCCCTAAAGCCTATCCCGTGACCGCCTCTCCCTAAGCTTAACCCGTGACCTCCTTGTCGTTTAATCATTTTTACAAATGCTTTGTTTAAACCCTCATTAAAGCCAAGCGTGGTGGCGCATGCTTGTAATCTCAGCATTTGGGAGGCTGAGACAGGAGGATCGCGGTTCAAGGCCAGCCGCAGGTTCTACCTAGTGAGGCCCTTTGGAACTCAGTGAGAACCTGTTTCGAAATAAAGAATTGTAAAAATGGGGCTGGGAGTGTATCTCGGAGGTAGAAAGCCCCTGGGTTTCATCCCCGGTACCGCAAAAATAAAATAAAATAAAATAAACCCTGAGTAAAAAAGGATGCTGGTTGAAGGAGACACAGAAGCTTTTCCTGCTTTTTCATAGCTGCCCCATTTCTCTAATGATAATAATTTTGACTCCAAGCCATTCCATGCGTGGAAACTCCTAACAGCAGCAGCTGTCCGTGGCAGCTAGTGCCTGCCGCAACTCAGCCCAGGCTTACTCGGGTGAAGGTCAGCAGAGCCGGGCCCTACAGCCAGGCGATCCCCAAGACAGCGATTAGGAGAAGGAATGATCGATCCCCTGGGATCAAGGTGTTGGGGGAAGGTTTTTAGCAGCCACTGAGGCACGACATACATAAATGAAGCCAACTTTGCTGAGTAATTTTTAAAGTTATCCTTTAGGAAGAAACCAGAAGTCCATGCCTGGTGCTTTTGAAAGGGTCGCAGCGAACTGAAAATCAGATGCCAAGAACAGCATAAAACTAAATCTAACCTGCAAAAGCACATGATACGGCTGGCGGGGTCTCCAAAACATCTCGGCACATAATTTTTCATTTATATCCAAAAAGTAATCAAATAGGTAGGTTGGACTTTATTTGCATATAAAAATAATTTTTTTTATAGTAGGGATTAAGTCCAGAGGCATTCTGCCTGCAAGCCACACTTCCAGTCTTCTTTTTTTAATTTTAAAACAGGGCCTCACTAAGTTGCTGAGGCTGGCCTGGAATCTGTGATCCTCCTGTCTCAGCCTCCTAAGTACTGCTATTAGAGTACCTGTGCCTGTTAATGATGCCCTTGGAAACAACCGTTCCTCAGACCTGCATAATACAGTCTGAGCCCACATTAGACCTCCCTGCACCTTGTCCGAGAGTATCTTTAGTATATCAGGTAAACTATGGTGGTAAAATTGAATTGTGGCCAGTTTAACACGTAAGCCACCACTGAGGCCTTAAAAGCTCCACACTGGGCGACATCCTCAAGGCATCTGTAGAACATTCTTTTCGTAGATGCTGATGTTGATTTGTGAAATTGTTTCTTTGAGCAATCTCCAGCAATTAACTCTTCTAAGAAGCAGATCACATGACAGAGATGACCCCAGAGACAGAAAGTATCATGGGGACCAGGGCACATGGCTTTCAGAAGTCAGGTAAGACTAGAGGTGCTTCTTGTGCAAGCCCAGAGGCCGACACCAAGGTCCCACATCTGTGAATGGCGCCTGACTCTGACCACTTCATCTCTGCGCTCTTACCGTACCTAAGGGTAGGGACGGGAAAGACCTCCAGACTCCAGCCCCACCAAGGTCTAGCCCATTTGTCTTATTCTTTGAGATTATCCTGGCTTTTCCACTCAGATTCTATCTCGGACGATCCCTAAGAATCAGAAGCTCTTCAAGGGAAAGCTGGAATTTTTTGCTTATTTCCCCACCCCACCCACCAGTGCCCCAGGGCCCCCGAGGTAAATGATCTTTCTCCCTGACCCTGGAGAAGGTCCAGCAGAGCAGACAGCCCCTGCTGCCCAGAGGGTTGTGTGTGCATAAACAGAAGATCTCAATAAACACATCAAGAGCATTAACACGGCAGGAAGTTATCTCAGAAATTCAGAATTCAGTAGGAAAGATCAACAGTACTTTCCCAGTTGACAGCTGTTCCTTTAAGAATGAGCACAGCTCCCTGGGGTTCTCAGATCCCCCAGACACCGTAACCCTTCTTCATTCTTTGGTACCCTGGCGCCTTTTCATGAGCAGAACAAATGAATGGTTGACCATGGAAACAGGCAGATGTTTCTTGTCAACGCTCTGGGTTCAAAATACCATTCCTTTGCCTTTGAGCACCTCTCGTGAGCCACTCTCTACAAGTATGCAAAGATGGATGCCTTGCTCAGCGCAGGAGACTTGTGTGAGTACGTCTCCCTCAGCCCCACCCACGTCTCGTGTGGCTTGAGAGAGAGGGCACCATCACTCCATCACTTCTTGACCACGAACTTCAGTGAGGAGTAAGAGGTCGTAGGAGGGCACCGAGGCCTGCACATCGCTTAGCAGCGCATTTCCATAAATAAGTGCTTTCTGGATTTCAGTCTTGGACTTTGGCTTGCCGTGTTACGGTTTGAATATAGAATGTCACCCAGAAAAGCCATGCAATGTCAGTGCAAAGCTGTTCAGAGGTGAAATAACTGAATCGGGGCTGGGATCTCATCAGTAGATACATCCCCACGTGGATTAATAATTTGAATGTATTTACTGGGTGGCAACGGCCAGCAGGTGGTGCGTGGTCAGAGGAAGGGGGTCACTGGGGATGTGGTCTTGGGGACTCTCTCTGTCCCTAGTTCCCCCTTCTCCTTCTAACATCTGTGACCTGAGAGCAGCTTTTCTCTGCCACCTTGCTGAGATATTTTTCTTGGGGTCAGCCAACCATGGACTGAACCTCTAAAACCACAAGCTCAAATAAATCTGTGGTCCTGTAAGTTCTTCCTGTCGGATATTTTTGTCACCGCAACAAAGCGCTCACTAAGACAGCTTGTTAAGTCAAAGATACCGGACACAGTGGTTTGAATGAAGTAATCAGGAGGCATTTTCCTAGACCACTATCTAGTGGCAAGCAACTCCACAAGTGCCTAAAGCAAAGAAACTCCTTGACCACAGAAAGACAGCATTGCAGACGGTCACAATTTTCTTCTACGAGAGGACTTGACACCGGTATTTTTCTAATGACAAAGTGCTACTGGGATTGGTCTGCTTCTTAATGGACTCCTGTCAATATTTCTCGTCCCAGTTCTGTGCAGTTTACTCTCTGTGTATATTGTTAGAGATTCTCTCTCGACATCTTGATTTTCTTTTATAAAAAGAACACGTTTCCATAAATTTTAAAACCTCAATCCCGTATTAGCATTTCCTGCACGAAAGAAACCAGGAGAACACTCAGATTGCATCATGGGCCTGCGACCTGATTATAAAAATTAAGCCAGTGAGGGCCGAGTGTCCTTTACAGGGCTCCCGCTGAGAGGCCCACGTGGGCAGTCACACCCATGTGGGTGTCCATCACCAGTCTCCAGCACCCGAGGGGGCCATCTGTCCTTCCAGAGCCTTCTAGGTCGTGCACCTATGAGACGTTTCCTTCCTGAGGCAAAAATCACGGAATCCACTTTCACGGGAGCTTACCTGGTGACCTGTGTTCTTGTACTGAAGTCAAGAGACCTCATGGAGCGTAGGACTTCAACACACCCCAAGTACTGAAAGGGGAAGAAACAGAATCATGAGCCCTGGGAACTGGCATGCGGGGCGATTCCTAACTAGAACGAGGTCACTGGGGGAAGCAATGCACATTTCATTATTTCTTTCTCTCTTTTATTTTTTATTTATTTTTTGTGGTGCTAGGGATTGAACCTAGGGACGTTCAAGCTACACCCCCACCCCTATTTTTTTATTTTTTACTTTTGAAAGAGGGTCTCACTAAGTTGTGGAGGGCCTCACTAAGTAGCTAAGGCTGGCTGCAAACCTGCGGTCCTCCTGTCTCAGCCTCCCAAGGTCTGGTATTACAAATGTGTACCACTGTGCCCAGCTAGCAATACACATTTTTGAAGTCACATTTTAAGTCTAAAGACTGTGGTGAGGTTTTGTCCTGTTTCTATGAAAGTAATAATTCATACCCATAAGAAAATATCCTGAATTATTAGATTGGCACTATACTTGACTTTTCTAAAACATATTAGTATTATTATTTTATTTAGATGCACTTTTTAAAAGCTCTTTGAAGTATGACTTATACACTGTAAAATGCAGAAATCGTAAACAATCCCTCAATGTTATTTAAACACATATTTGCCATGAAACCACAGCCCAGACCCAACATTATATTTCTGCTTCTTTTCAGGCTTGTAAGAATTTATACATGCTTTACATTTTTATTGCCGCATAATAGTTACATACATGTACATATACGCACATAGACATGTATGTAGGATTTCCTGCGGCCTATCTGTAGATGTACATAAAATAACTTGATCGATTTCACCCCCCCAGAGCCTTCCCTTAACCTTCTCTCCTCCCTCCCCCAGCCCCCTCTCTCTACCTTACTAATCTCCCTTTTATTTTCATGAGCAACTCCTCTTTTTTTTTACCATTTACTCTTTAGTTTCGACATGAGAGAAAAATACAGTCTTTGACTTTCTGAATCTGGCTTTTTTATCAAAGGCCTTCCACGCGGGGCATGGTGGCACAGGCTTGCAGTCCCAGTACTTGGAGGACTGAGACAAGAGGATCACAGGTTTCAGGCCAGCCTCGGCAACTTAACAAGCCTCTCGGCAACTTAGTGAGACCCTGTTTCAAAATGAGAGAGGGGGGGGAGGGGAGGGGAGGGGAGGGGAGGGGAGGGGAGGGGAGAGGAGAGGAGAGAAGAGAAGGGAAGAGAAGGGAAGAGAAGAGAAGAAGAGGGTGGGGGGTAGAGAGGGAGAGATGTATCTTGAAGGCAGAATGCTCCAGTACCAAAAGAAAAATAAATAAGCTATGGAGACTTAGCCCTGTTATTCCCACCCCTGGTGACTGTCTAGAGACATCTCTGAGGGTTAGGGTTAGGATTACTATTCCCAGGCCCAGGATTACTATTCCCAGGCCTCACCCACAACAGGGAGTCACCCACGCCAGCCCTGAAGAAAAAAGACTACCGTCTTTTGAACATTTTAGCAACATATTGAGTAATTTGCCTTTTAGGCTCGATGCTGGACAAAGAGTGCCTCTGAAATGACGTGGAGACCTGAGCCGTCATGAAATGACAGCTATTCAGAGCATCTAGAATCTTCCCCAGGCTTACGGTCGGTCACCGAGCCCACCCCGCACCTGGCGGCTGGTCTGGAGTGAGGCTCTCGTTGCTACGCTCCCAGCCAATTTTATTTTTATTTTGAAACAGGGTCTCACTACTTGCTGAGGCTGTCCTCGAACCTGCAGTCCTCCTGTCTTAGCTCCCCGAGTACTGAGAATTCAAGTAGAGTCTGTTTTATTTAAGTCTCCCTGAGCCTCGGCACCACCTTCTGGATTGATACGAAGTGTGTGTCCCCATCTGCTGCACACCCGTGTCCTGGGAGACCAGGAATATTGTTACTTGTCTACCCAGCTCAGGATCTTGGAGCCCCTTTATACATGTGGCTGAGGGCTTAGTTACAGTTCACACTAAAAGCTGATAGTAGCCTAAGTTTCACTAGAGTTTACTGGCTCCCCCTATTTCCTATGCTAAGTCCTGAACACACAAAAATTCCCAGTCCGAGTACCCAAAAACTCCCAGTTCTTAAAAAATGGATGGCACAAAAATGGCCGATGGAGCCAAGCGTGGTGCTAGATGCCCGTGTCCTGGTACCTGGGAGGCTGAGACAGGGGGATCGCAGGTTCAAGGCTCAGCAACTTAGCAAGGCTCTGTTTCCAAGGAAGAAAATAAAAGGGGCTGGGGATGTAGCTCAGAGGTATCATTCCCCTGGGTTCCATCTCCAGTACCAACCAAACAAATAAACAAGCCAACAAAATGGTAGATGGACTGTATGAAAACTCAAGTTAACGATATTAAAAAGAATAACTCCAATCAAGTTTCTGAAAGCTTTCTCTGGGCACTAGATGGGCTACAGGAAAACATCGCTGTTATTAAAGATAATAACTCAAGGGCACTGAACACAATTCGCGTTCTGAGTGAGAACTGTTGAGAGTAAAGACACGAGTCCTGGCAACAGGAAAACAGAGTCCTGCTAAAAGAATAAACCGAACTGGCTCGCTGAAGAATTCAAAGACATAATGGGACTGTGTAGGCAAGCCATCAGAAGGAAAAAATAAAATAAAATAACAAGCTGCAATTTACCATGGCCCTAAAAGAAAACTCAATTCATCGTGGGGAACAAGAGGAAAATAGATGAGAACTGTAGCTCCTTCCACACTTAAGGGCACAAAAGCCGGGATCTTGGCAGAGCGTCTTGCCGGGTACGGACCCTGCCCTGCACCTGTGAGTCTGAGCCGCCGTCCGGTGCGGGCCGGGGCGGGGGTCCGCTCTGGCTGTCACCAGCTGCGACTCTGCGGGTCCCAGCTGGCCCCGGAGAGCCAGCAGGGGCTGGTCCCGTCCCCAGCGGCCGAAAGGCGAGGGCCTCTGCGCTTCTCCCCAGGACGCTCAGAGGCTGCCGGGGACCGGGGGCACGCGGTAGGAGCGGGATTGCAGAAGAGGCCACGGCCCGAGGACAGAAGTGTCCCGCCCCTGCCTGTCACTTGGGGCCTCCAGGGACCCAGGGGCGGTGGCTTCTGCGAGTTAGTGATGTCACCCAGGGCAGATGAGGAGCTGCAGAAGAGCCAGAAAGAAAGAGTGGGCCCTGCACTACCGTGGACGCAGAGGAGGGGCCCGTGGTGGACCACGAGCCCCTTCTTCGCGGGCGCCATGCCCAGCTTATGTTTTATTTTGAAACAGAGTCTCAGCTACGTTACTGAGGCTGGCCTCGAGCCTGAGATCCTCCTGTCTCGGCCTCCCGAGTACTGGGATCACAGGCGTGCGCCGCCACGCCCGTTCTGCTTTGGCAAATGTATAAAGCACATGCCACAGCCTCCCCTGGCTGAGCCAAGGGTGTGCTGCGATGATAACTCCTGATGCCCATGTAGGACTGAGTGCAGCATCCTGAGGTCAGCCTCTCCCCACAGGACCACAGGGACACGGCCTTTCCCTAGCAGCAGGCATTATCCTAAGTGCAGGCAGGTCTAATGAACCCAAGGCAGCACGTGTATGTCGTGATTAAGGAAACGTTTCTTCTGTTTCAGGGCTCTATGTGATGTTGGCACTCCCCACGCACACAGCAGATTCCCTTCCACTCAAAGCCCTAGTGGTACACAACACTTAGAGTGAATCCCAGCCGGGCGTGGTGGCACACACCTGAAATGCCGGTACTTGGGAGGCCGAGACAGGAGGATCGTGGTTCGCGGACAGCCTCAGCTACTTAGTGAGGCCCTCTGCAACTCAGTGAGACCCTGTTTCAAAATAAAGAATAAAAACTAGGGCTGGGAGTGTAGCTCAGAGATAGAGTGCTCCTGAGTTCTATCCCCAAAACTGCAAATAATAATAATAATAATAATAATTTAAAGAGAGTGACTCCCAACCAGGAATGGTGGTGCACACCTGTAATCCCAGTACTCGGGAGACTGCGACAGGAAGATTGCAGGTTTGAGGCCGGCCCCTCAATGTAGCAAAACTCTCAGCAACTCAGTAAGACTCTGTTTGAAAACAAAAAATAAAAAAGGGGCTGGGGACGTAGCTTGGAGGTAGAATGGTCCTTGGTTTAATCCCCAGCAACACACACACACACACACACACACACACACACACACACACACGAACCAAGAAGGGGCCCTGGTGGACCGGCCACATTCAGGCACCCCTGAACGAGAGAGAGCTGATCAGAATCGGACGGAGAGAGGAAATCGCGACACCCAAGACGCCGAGGCGGCGACGCAGCGAGGAGACCGCAGAGGACGCGCTGGCGGAGCCGCTCAGCCGGTTCGTTCTCGGCCTCGCGATTACGACGACTGAGCATTGCCCCGTCCATCCTCGGGACCGACCGCGGGCCCGAGGCACTGCGGCTGTGCTGCGAGGAGGACCAGGCCTTGGCGCGCATCCTGAACGGCGCGGGCGACGAGAGAGATGGTTAGAGGAAGCAAAATTGTGAAAGGTTCGAGAGTGAGAGTGACGGGCACGTAAGATTAAGTAAGAAAGAACGAGCCGGGCGTGGAGGCTCATCCATCAGTCCTTGGGAGGCTGAGACCAGGGGATCACGGGTTCAAGCCCAGCCTCAACAACCTACTGAGACTCTCGGCAAAAGGCTGGGATGTAGGTCAGTGGTAGAATGTCCCTGGGTTCAATCCTCAGCACCACAAGAAGAAAGAAAGACAACCGTGTGGCTGTACTTAATGTTACCGAACTGTATACACATAAAAAAAAAAATTGGCTTAGGCCCGGCATGGCGGCGCACGCTTGTAATCCCAGCATTCAGGAGGCTGAGACCACAGGATCACGGTTCGCGGCCAGCCTCAGCTACTTAGTGAGGCCCTCGGCAACTCAGTAAAACCCTTTTTCAAAATAAAGACTAAAAAATAAGGCAGTGGGTGTAGCTCAGAGGTCGAATGCCCCTGGGTTTCACCCCCAGACCCGCAAAAAAAAAATAATTGGCTTAAGTGATAATTTTTATGTTATATATGTTTGACCACAGTTTCAAAACTATACGTGGATTTGAAAAAATAACGGACGACAGGTTTCTCATCAGCAACTTCAGACACAAAAGAAACGAAGCGACAGCTCCCGGGTCCTGAGAGGAGGTCATCTTTGTCCCTGGATTTCAACACGCGGCCAAACCACACGTCGGGGAACATTCTGAGATACACACAGATCCAGAGAGTTCCCGCCAGGGTCTGAGAGTGGCCGAGACTGCGTTCAAGCAAGAATTAATGTGAATCTAGAAGAAAGCAATTAAGACAGAGGGAGGGAGAGAGGAGGAGGGGGAGAAGGGAAGGAAAACAGGACGCAATGTTGAGTAATGATCGAATTAATTACGTCTAAGTGTCGCGGCTTGTCTTTTTTTTTTTTCAGAACTGGGGATTGAACTCAGGGGCATTCTACCTCCGAGCTACACTCCCAGCCCTATATTTTTATTCTTTATTTTTGAAACAGGGTCTCACTCAGTTCTGGAGGGTCTCACTGAATAGCTGAGGCTGGCCACAAATCTGCGATCCTCCTGTCTCAGCCTCCCAAGTACTGGAATTACAAGCGCGCGCCACCAGCCCTGCTGTGGCTTGTCTCAATCATGCAGCAATCTGGAAGTGACGCCCCAGGTCGACATGGCAGGTGGTCTGAACAAGCGGGACGTGAGCATGCCCTATGACCCGGCAATTCACTCCAGAGAAACAAGCCCATATTGCCCCCAAAAGAAAAGTACAGACATCTTCAGGTGTCAGAGAGAACAGGATCAAACTGGAGAGGAAGCAAGACCCACCAAGAGAGTGGTAGCGAGCAAACTGGTCTGGTGGCCTGATGGAATATTACACAGTGTGAAAAGGGGCCTGAACTACCGGCCCCGGCTGCTCTCTGCACCTGGCCAGGAAGGCCTCGCTCAGTCAGCCTTCCATGACTACACGCAATACCTGAATGGTGCATTCTTAAAGAAAAAGGTTGGCTTTGGACCTCCATTCTGGAGGTTCCGGCCCACGATGGTTCCGCCCCATTGCTTGGGTCCTGCAGCAAGGCTGCCCATCACGGTGGGAAAAAACAGTTCATCTCACAATCACAGAGAAAACAGAGGAGGAAGAGGAGGGCGTCAGCGTCCCCCGAGGTCGTCCTCAGGGACCTCAACACCCGGCCAGGCCCCTCCTCTTAACGCCCGCTCTCCCAGTCGCACCAAGCGGGGCCTGGCCTTCAACACTGGCACCCAGCCCCAAACTCTAGCGAAGCCTTCAGCCACCCCGTGATCGCTCCAGGCATGTTGACTGAGCCCCACTCCCTGCCAGTCTCACCCAGACGCTCAGGCTGAGTGAGGGCCTCTGCCGGGGGAGGCGCCAGGCCGTCAAGAGAGGAGGCCACAGGTGAAGACCAGGGGTGCCCTCCACTCCCTGGCACCGCTCCAGCCGCCGGCCACACTGGACGCCCTCCGGGCCCTTCCCTGTCTACTTCCTGCATGCGATCCCTCCTGCGGGGCGGCCCCTCTTCTCTCGCCATTCATCGGATCCCTTCCAAATGGCCCACGTGGCGCAGACCTCGCCCGGCCCTCCCC
This sequence comes from Muscardinus avellanarius, assembly GCF_963383645.1. Lineage (NCBI taxonomy): Eukaryota > Metazoa > Chordata > Mammalia > Rodentia > Gliridae > Muscardinus > Muscardinus avellanarius. The sequence continues at coordinate 95,232,459 of NC_137799.1, forward strand.
GGCCGCAGGGGAGCCTCAGTGTCCCATGGGCGCCTCTGCCCACTCAAAACAGAGGAAACTGTCCTCAAAACAGAGGCACTTGGCCCTGGCAGCTCTGCGGTGCCCCATCCCTCGCTCCCCACAGGGCCCAACGCCCGCTCTCCTGCACAGCAGCGCCAGGGGGCCACGGCCCAGCTCTGCTCGCACAGTCCACGCAGCCCAGCTGCCCACCCAGCGTTCCTACGGCCCCGGGCGACCAGAACAGAATCAGCGTTTGCTTAATGAATTCACCGAGGCCGAGCAAGTTAAAGACGCTCCGACAAGCCTCAGATACTTAGTGAGGCTCTCTGCAACTTAGTGAGACCCTATTTCAAAAGAAAGAATAAGAACCGGGCGTGGTGGCGCAGGCTTGTAATCCCAGCATTTGGGAGGCTGAGATGGGAGGATGGCGGTTCACAGACAACCTCAGCCACTTAGTGAGGCCCGCTGTAACTCAGTGAGACCCTGTTTCAAAATAAAGAATAAAAAATAGGGCTGGGGGTGTAGCTCGGAGGTAGAATGCCCCTGGGTTCCATCCCAGTACTGGGGGGGGGAAAAAGGAGAAAGAGAAGGAGAAGGAGGAGAAGAAGAAGAAGAGGAGGGGAAGAGGAGAAAGAGGAGGAGGAGGAGGAAGAGGAGAAGGAGGCTGGGAAGCCAAACTGGGCTCTGTGGTGCATACCTCTGACCTCATGTAATCCCAGTATTTTGGAGACTAAGAAGGGACATCACAGGACTGAGGCCAGCCTCCACAACTTAGTGAGATTCTGTTGCAAAGTTAAAAAAAAAAAAAAAAAAGGTCTGGGTATGTAGGTAGAAAATAAAATGCCCCTGGAAACTCCCCGCTTTAAAAAAAAAAAAAAAAAAGCATCACCATGAACCAATCAAAAGCATCAGAATATTCTAGAAGGCAGAAAAGAACCCTGTAGGGGTGGGGGAGGCTGTCTGGGAAAGTGCTTTAGTGAGATGATATTTGCTGGTGCGTGTTGCGTGTGCAGATACATGTGATCACAGGAGTCCGGAGGCCGCGCCGACCTATGACATACGGTTCTCTTGGATCAATACGCGTGAATAACCAACCTCTTCCACTAAAGGCAGAGGCTGGCCCGACTCGTGGTGTGCCGGAGAAGGGTGCTCTGGACTGAACGGTAGGACGGGGATGGCTCAGAGGGTGAAGGCTCAGGAGCACCCGCCACCCGCCAGGCGCCCTGCCAAGCCCTCTGCAGATGCCTAGTGCCTTTGTTCCTGGTGGCCCTACAGGGACAGTACCATGTGGGCCCCATTTCACAGACAAGGGCCTTGAGACTCGAGTGTCCCCGCATGACAACCTGCGTCCCTCGGGTGTGTGCCAAGAGTGAGGCCCAGCTCTTCCTGGGCCAGGACGTGCCCTGGTGCACCCAGGCACCAAAACTTGAACCTGGGCGCCCAGGATGGCCCTGTGGGAATAACGGGGTTGCGGGTGCCGACCCAGCACCCAATACTAACTCTCTGCCTAGGCTTTTTTCCAACTCCCACCCAGAGAAACTATCCATTTGGTTACATCCCGGGATGTATCAGTTTCCCAGTGAGTGTGACAACCTTTTGTCCTGATCTTTTGATCTCAAGGAGAAAACTGTGTTAATACCAATGCTAGAGACGTGTTCATCAAAGAAGCCAGGAAGCCGTGTGAGTGCTGGGTGGCGTGTGTCTCCGGCTGAGTCACAGAGGAAGTGTGGCTGGGGTTTGGTTAAAAGTAACCCACTGTGCTGGGTCTCTTCTGAAAACGACAGCAAGGCGGTCGACCACAGCTGCTCCTCAGAGCCAAAGGACAGGGGTGAAGAAGTGCCACGGAAGCAGATCCCCTCCCAGCAAAAGCCACGTTCTAGGCATCGTGTGACCGCGCGCAGGTGGCCAGCCAGTTTCTTCTAGTGCTTTCCTGTCTACTATTCCAGCCCGCCCTCACGCTGATGCAAACAGGGCTGCTTAGTCTTGGGAAATGAATCCGCGGTCCTTGAGCACTGGTTTTCTTGTGACACAATGGTTAGCCACGATGGCCCCAACATGGCCGGCTCTGCTCTTTCTTTGTGCCTGGAACCCAGGCTGCCAGCCAGTGTTCCAGTCCTATTTGATGGGCAGAGGGAGCAGCCTTCCTCATCTTTCCTGGGAAGGAAGGCATCGAGAAAGGAACCTAGAAAAAGAGCCCAGACTCCTGCACACGATCGGTATAAACGCACCATCCTCCAGCCCAGGCATGGACATTTGCAAAGGGCCTGGCAGAGATCCCGGTGCCTGCGCAGTCAGTCTCTGAGCCATCCCTGGTCCTAGTTGAGCCTTGGACGCCTCCCCGACTCAGACCTGACCCTGGCGCCACTGGGTTGGGCACTTGTCCTCGGCTGGCTGGAAAGGCTGAGGACAGGCATCTCTGAGGCACAGGCTATGTATGGCGCTTGCCTTGGGGTTTCCGGTCCAGTGATCCAGGCTCCCCCAGTACAGAGGCCTGTGTGTCGCCAGACCTCAGGGACCACTCCAGGTTATGTCTCCTACAGGATCCTCAGCACAGGCTCATCGCCCAGCCAACACACTGGCCTTGTTCTGGGTGCCTCTGAGCCCGACACGGCCACCCCCAAACAGCCAGAGAATAACACCAACGGCTCGCCCTGCCCAGCTCAGCCCCGGAACCAAATCTGGTTGCCAAGCACCCTCTCCCTGCCCCTCCAGGGGTCACCTGCTCTTCCACACACTTCTCTCAGCCTGGGTTCCCCCTGCCTGTACCCCACCGATCATCAGCCAGTCTGTTAACCTGACCTGGCATCTGAGGGTCTGTCTGTTATCAGTGCACAAGAAATCCATGCGCAGAGCTGGGCACAGCGGCACACGCCTGGAATCCTAGTACTTGGGAGGCTAAGACAGGAGGATCACGGTTTTGTGGTCATTCTCCTTTGCAACTTAGGCCCTCCACAACCAGGAGAGACCCTGTTTTAAGATTAAAAGGGATGGGGGTATAGCTTTGAGATAGAACGTCACTAGTAGCAAAAAAAAAAAAAAAAGAAGAGAAGCATATGTTTGTGAGGTGGCGCACACTTGTAATCCTAGTACTCGGGAGGCTGAGACAGGAGGATCAGAAGTTCGTGGCCAGCCTCAGCTACTTAGTGAGGCCCTCCGCAACTTAGTGAGACCCTGTTTCAAAAAATAAAAATAAAAAATAGGGCTTGGAGGTAGCCCCTGGATTCGATCCCCAGTTCTGCCAAACAAAAAACAAACAAAAAAAAAGAATAGCAGAGTTATAGTATCTTAGATAAAGTTATTCTCGGTGGTACAAGCGCATGAATTAAAGACCAGAAATATCCTTGAGACAGGACAGATCCTAAAAATAAAATATATGCCAACTCTGGCCCCAATCACAATTCTGTCATATTCTTTACTCTGAGCAGGGCATTTGTTTGTGGTTTTTGTTTCTTTGGCACTGGGAGTTGAACACAGGGGCATTCTACCGCTGACCTATACCCTAGCCTTTTTTATTACTTATTTTATCTTTTTTTTTTTTTTTTTTTTTTTGGTGGTGGTACTGGGGGTTCCTGGAAGCCCTTCTACCTCCAGGCTACACTCCCAGACCTATTTTATATTTTTTTAATTTGGAAACAGAGTCTCTTAAGCCAGCGCGGCTGGCTCCGAACCCGCGCGATCCTCCCGTCTCCGCCTCCCCAGCGCGGGGATGACGAGCGCGCCCCCGCGTCCGGCGTTAATTTTTTATCTAGACACAGGGTCTTTCTAAGTTGCTGAGTATCTCACAAAATTGCCGAGGTCAGCCTCCAACCTGCGCCTCCTTTCTCAGCCTCCCAAATCCTGGGATCACAGGTGTGTGCCACCGCACCTGGCAGGGTCTCTTCGGTGTAATTCACACACCACAGTGCACACAGACGGGAGAATCTCTGGGATGCCAGTGGTCAGAGGCGTGTGACTCGGGGCAGAGCGGGCGTCCAGCCGCTCGAGGACTGTCCTCCGCTGGGCAGAGCCTGTGGGGGCAGGAGTCAGCCGGTAGGACGCGGTCGGCCGGCGCAGGTGAGGCCAGCCACGCGCTGGTGCCCCTCACCAGGGACCTCCCGGACACCCAGGAATCTGGACGGAGTCCAGCCCCGGCTGGGTGTGTTCAACTCTAAGCAGCAACAGCCCAAGGTGGAGGCGAGTGATGACTGGTACCCAGCGGGTCTCCCTGCCAGCTGCCAGCTGCAGGAGGAAGCCTCCAAGCCGCTGCAGACACCGAGCTCGCCCAGCCCCCAGAGCTCCCCGCGCAGAGCCCCTCCCGCCCCACACCCTCCTCCAGGACCTCCAGCCCACACTGGCCGCTTTATTTTTTCTTAAAAAGCTTTTATCGGTGCATTACGGGCTAACATCACAATGCAAGTCAGCACACGACCTCTTACCAGGCAATTAACACCTTTGGAACATGGACTTTGTTTCCTGTTGAAATGACGGCTCTTCCTGTTTAACCAGATCACAAATCGTTTGCAGAAAAATCCCCCTAGACCTTTGTGGCACCCACCAGACCTTCTGTGGGCTAAAGCGCCCAGTCCAGCCCCCAGAAGCCTATTGGCCCATTCAGTCCCCTTCCTTGTTCCCAACTCCAGGCGCTTTAATTAGGGGTGGGTGTGCTCACAAGCACTTGTGGGTCTGACTTCTCTTTGGAAACACCCTGGCTGTACAGAACTTTAATATAATAATAATCTCTCGTGAACCTCATTAAAGCTGAGCCCTGCCGAAACTCTCCTGCGGTTAGCTTTAAAGAAGGGTGTGGGGGGACAGATGCATGGGTCTGCTAATTACGCCTCCCATGGACAGATAGACTGGGGAGGCCGGGTGGGATGTGAAAGGCATGTGGGTCGCATGAGGAGCGATTATCCAAAGATTTATAAATGAAACAGAGCTCAAGGTGTGTGTGCGTGTGCATGTGCGTGCACGTGCGTGCGCGTGTGTGTGTGCGTGTGTGTGTGTGACACTGAGGATCGAATCCAGGGGCGTTCTACCTCTGAGCTACACCCCAGCCCTTTGTAGGGTCTCACTAAGTCACTGGGGCTGTCCTCAAACCTGTGATCCTTGTGTCTCAGCCTCCCACGTGCTGGGATTACAGGACTGCACCACCACACCCAGCCAAATACGCTCTTTGAGCCAGGCACGGTGGAGCACACCTGTAATCCCAGTATTTGGGAGGCTAAGAAAGGAGGATCACGGGCTTGAGACCAACCTCAGCAACCTAGAGAGACCCTGTTTCAGAATAAACAAGGGCTGGGGTGTAGCTCAGTGGCAGAGCCTCCCCTAAACAAGCCCTAGATCAACTTCGTGATGGCTGTTTGTGGACTTCTGCGATCCGGTACTTGGCACAGGCCCTTTCTCCAAGGAGGTCTTGGGAAGAGCTGTTGGCTACAGTGAAAACACGGTGTGTTCCTTCGGAGCCCACGTGAAGCTGCTGCTGGCTGGGGGCACGTGGGTCCTGGGTCCTGGGTGCTGCCATCTCTCGAGAGCAAGGCGTTCTTGCTTTCTCAGGACGAGGCTGGTCGGCGCGGGATCCGCTGGTCCCAGGAGGCCGTCCCTCGGGTTTGGGTTATCACAATGACCGCCTTCCCACCTCTTCTGCCCAACTTGAGGCAGCAATCAGCCCTCACAGGGTGTGGCTGCCCGAGCTCACAGGGTGTGGACTCCTGCCTCAAAGCTTCTTTACAAATCACCTGGTCTCAGGTTTTTAGAAAACAGACTAGGGCGAAGCAGTGGTAAATTCCCACAGTCCATGGTCTTACGTCATGGCTCAGCAGGCTCAGGCTGCTGTAACAAATAGACCTAGGCGGATGGCTTAAACAGTAAATATTTATTTCTCGGAGTCCCAGAGGCTGGAAGCCAGAGGTATAGCTACTTGCAGGTCAGTGTCTGGTGAAGCCCTTCTGAATATGTAGGCAGCTGTATTAAGAAAGAGGGCAGGGGGCTCTCTGGGCGTGTGTGTGTGTGTGTGTGTGTGTGTGTGTGTGTGTGTGTGTGTGTGTGTGTGTTACTGGGGATGGAACTCAAAGGCACGCCAAGCTACACCCCCAGACCAATTTTTTAATTTTTTAATTTTTATTTTTGCCATACTGGGAATGGAACCCAGGGACATTCTACCTCCGAGTGACAACCTCAACCCTATTTTTTATTCTTCATTTTGAGACAGGGTCTCACTGAATTACAAAGGGCCTCACTAAGTAGTAGCTGAGGCTGTCCTTAAGCCATGACCCTCCTGTCTCAGCCTCCTGAAGGCTGGGATTACAAGTGTGCGCCACCACGCCCGGCTTATTTTATTTTGAGAGATGGTCTCCCTAGGTTGCTGAGACTATCACTACTTGCTGAGGCTGGTCTTGAACCTGTGATCCTCCTGTCTCAGCCTCCCAAGTACTGGGATTACAGGTGTGCACAGCACACCCAGCTAGGCCCTTTTATAATGTTCCAAATCCCATGTATGCCCTCATGACCTAATGACCTCTGCAAGGCCCCACCACCTAATATCACCACCCTGAGGGCTGGGATCCCAACACGCGGATTTCGGGAGACACAAACACTCCGACAGTAACACATCACATAACTCACGGCCCTCCATCGCCCAAGGGCAAACGGCCTTTCCCTTGAGACTTCCTGGAGAGTGGGTGCCAGTGAGCTCGTCTTGGGTTCCTGGCACCAGGTTTCTGCCAGGTTCTCCAGTAATGCCGACTGTACGTAGGACGGGGGAGTGCAGACCCTGAGCCGCCATCCCGGAACTGGACCGGCGCACAGGCCGGGAACGGGCAGCTGCCCGCAGGACTCCAGAGCATCATCTGGGCCAAGAAGGGTGAAGGACAAGGGCCAGAGCGGGAAAGCCCAGCGAAGCCCAGAGCGCAGCGGGTCTGGGAAGCAAGTGTTTCCACCTGGTTGGAGTTCTGGGGGCAGCGGACGAGCGATGAGGCCCAGAAGCTAAAACGAGGCCACACTAGACAATTTTATGCTCATCAAAAGGAACTTGGATTGGATTCTGTGGGCAGAGGGAAAAACAGAGAGCTTTTATTTTAATGAAGAGGATGAGATAGCAGACAGGAATTCTAGAAAAATAAATGATTCACCACATTAACAAAGAAAGAGAAAAATATATATTTACCTTACCAGATGCTAAAAAAAAAAAACTGAACAAAATTCAAGAACCATTTCTGGTGTTTTAAAATTTATGAAAAGTAAGATGATAGAAAAATTTTCCTAACTCATAAAAGTATATATAACAGGCAAATGTCCTCTTTTAGGGTTGAATGCAGGAATCATTTTGTAACCAGAAGCAAGAAAGTAACCTTGATCAATAGAATTGATCATTGTATTTGACACTCTAGCCAAGACAAAAGAACAGAAAAAGACTGATATTAGCTAAAACTTAGTGTACACACACAAGCAAAAATATTCCCTGAATTCAAGCACGGTGAAATAAGCCTGTGATCCCAGTACTTGGGAGGCTGAGACAAGGAGGATCCCCGGCTGGAGGCCAGCCTCAACAACTGATGAGACTCTGCTTCAAAATAGAAAATTAAAAAGGCTGGGGCTGTAGCTTGGAGGCAGAATGCCCCTGGGCTCAGTTCCCCACCACACACACACACACACACACACACACACACACACACGCAGCAGTTTCTCCATTCCAGAGAAGACCCTGGAGAACCCAGCTGGACAGGAAGGGGGAGGCAGGATGTGCCAGGTGCACCAGGATCCCATCAATCTTAACAAAGGGACAGTGAGAAAACAGACGCCGACCTCAAGAGACGTAGGGCCCAAGGACACCCGGCCCTCGCCGACCCCACGTCGACTCCATTCCCATTTCCAGCCGAGCTTCCTGAAAGGTGCTCTTCCTGGCCAGCTCCATTTCCCAACAGCACTTATTTACTATCTGTTCTTTAATTGGGTCGAGGCCATATAGAAACAGGCATCAAAATTCTTACTTGGAAACACACAAAAGCAAATCTTAAATTGGGAAAAATGCACCCACAAATTATTATTGTTAAAATTTGCAAATTAGAGGGAAAAAGTACTGTCTCGATTTTAGAGGCCAAACACCTTGAAGCAGAAACACGCCTCCCCCAAGAGCCCCAAACGCTCTGTAGTGACTGCGCGTGGACAGCGCTCCCGCCTCTGAGCTTGCTCCCCAGGGCCTCCCCAGCTACTTAGTGAGGCCCTCCGCAACCCAGTGAGACCCTGTTTCAAAATAAAGAATAAAAAAGTGGGCAGGGGATGTAGCTCAGAGGTCAGACGCCCCTGGGTTCCATCCCCAGACCAACAACAACAACAACAACAAAAAACCCAACTGAGACCCTGTTTAAAAATAAAAGAATAAAACAGGGCTAGGGGCCAGGCTTGGTGGCGCACGCTTGTAATCCCAGCATTTGGGAGGCTGAGACCGGAGGATCACGGTTCGCAGACAGACTCAGCTACTTAGTGAGGCCCTCTGCAACTCAGTGAGACCCTGTTTCAAAATAAAAAAAATAGGACTGGGGCTGTAGCCCAGAGGTTGAATGTCCCTGGATTACATCCCCAGCACCACTAAATAAATCCAAACTGTAACTGGGCACAGATATCTGTAATCCCAGTATGGAGGAAGTTGAAGCAGGAATGTCACAGGTTTGGGACCAGCTTCAGCAACTTAGTGAGAACTTGTCTCGAAACATAAAAAATGTAAAGGGCTGGGGGGGGTAATTCTTATTAAATGTAAGGGCTATTCTTAGCAATAGAATGCCCTGGTTCAATCCTAGGACCACACACAAAAAATATATATAAACTTGTCACACACGTGTGTGACACTTACATCTTGCCTGTCTCCAGGAGAGACAGCCTTGCACGTGCAGGGCTCAACACAGCCGCCTTTCCGTGTTCGACGCAGAGGCCGCGCTTCCTGTGACCCCTTCTTCGGTGGAAGCCATAAAGGCCCAGATTATTGGTGCCTCTGCTAACAACCACCGCGGGGACTGATCCTTTGATCCTTTTTCAACCAAGCGAGAACTCTGCTTCCGCTTTCAGCTCTGTTTTTCTTTAAACAGAAGGTTCCTATTTAGGCTCTTGGCAGGAGAAATCTGTAATATTTGCTAAGTAAAAAGCAATCGTATTAAACATATTGTCAGTAGGGCCCTCTAGATGCCAAGCGATTATGTTTAACGGGCTCTGCCGGGATGAAGTTTGTCAGAGTGACCTCAGCGCCGAGTGCTGCGGAGGCGAGGCTGCGGGAAGGCCAAGTCCCACGGAGTCCCAAGGGCTGCTGCAGGCTAAAGGTCTTACACTTTGCAATGGAACTTTGGCTTCTTTTTCTGTGTATTCGGTAGAAGGAAGGGTGGGCAGACTCCTCGGAGAGGCCTGCTCTTCTGGGTGGACGGCACATTTCGGATGCCCCTAGCGTGGCCGCAGATCTAACGTCAGCCACACCACAGCCGAGAGCTCTGTAAGCATTTTTCTCGGGTCTGGCTTTGAGGGCTTAGGGAGATGCTCAGATGGCCAGCGCTCCGGGAGCGGGCGTCCTAACGGTCAAGGAGAGGCGCTGGCTTGGAATTTCTGCAGCTTCAAAGCGACACTTGAGCTCCTTGCAGGAGCCTGGAGTTCTGGCGGGAAACCCTCATCCCCACCAAGGTGGCGGGCCTTGCCGGGCTATCTATAAGGCAGAGCAAGCGCTGAGCCCAGAAGCCACGGCTCAAGGGAGCCAGGGAGCCAGGCCTTGCCTTTAGTCTCAGGACTTGGGAGGCTGAGACAGGAGGATCACAGGTTCAAGGCCAGCCTCTGCAGCTTAGCAAGGCCCTGTTTCAAAATAAGAAATAAAAAGGGCTAAGGGTGCAGCTCCATGACTGAAGGCCCTTAGGTTCTATCCCCTGTAACTCAAACAACAACGACAAAGGCATAGGCAGAAGAAGCCATAGTCAACCTAAGCTGCCCGTCTAGCCTGGCCACAGTGGAGGGCGGTTCCGGCCAGAGGCGCCGCCCAGAGCAGCAGGTGGTCCTCTAAGTCTGCACAAATCGGGCGAGGCCAGAGGGCCCAGAATGGCCTGCGCCTTCCTGCCGACCTCCCTCATGAAGACGAGAAAGCACTGTAGAACCCCTAACTGCAAACACAGCCTTCCGCCCCGGCCTGCGCTCCGGGTGGAGAAGGTCACTCCCCTACTCCAGTTTAACTAGGGCCGTTCACGATTGTTCTGAAATTCGGGAAGGATCGCGGAGAGAAATGTCACCGGTCCCCAGCCGGGAGGCGCAGGCTGGCTGCGGAACGCGCCAGTGCCCGCACCGCACCGTGGCTGTGATGAGGGGCTGGGAGGAGATCACGGGTGGGAACGAGCGAGCAGGCTTGGTACCTGAACTGGAAAGCGGTGGTTTATGAATTACAGGACCACATGCATGCACACTCCATCCACCCCGGTGTGCAGCTACACACACACACACACACACACACACACGCCACAGTCAACATTCACACACTCAGTAGGCTCTTCCTGTGTGCAATGCCTCTCAGTATAAAGACATTATTATTATTATTATTATTATTATTATTATCATTATCATCATCATTATTATTATTTGTACCTCGGATTGAACACAGGGGCGTTTCAACTTCAAGCTGCACCCCCAGGCCTCTGTATTTTTTTTTTTAATGAAAAAAGATTTCACTAAGTTCTGAGGGTCTTGCTAAATTGCTGAGGCTGGCCTTGAACCTGTGACCTCCTTTCTCAGCCTCCCAACTACTGGGATTACAGATACGTGCCACTGCGCCCGGCTCCATAAAGACATTCTTTATCCAGTACCTACTGTATATACTCTCTGGTAAAAGGTAAAATGATTTCTTCTTGTCCTTCACCCTGGAAATAGGCAGGACTCGCTATTTCTTCCCAGTTTATCTGTAATAATCTTATTTCTAAATGTAATGGAATTAAGCAATCCCATTACATTCCCTTTGGGTGTTTCCTTTTCTTTTTGGGGGTGAGGGAGATACTACTACGGATTGAACCCAGGGGTATTCCGCCTCTAAGATACCACAGCCCGTCTTTGTTTTTATCTTAAAACAGGGTGTCCCTGAGTTGCTGTGAGGGAGGGTCTCACTAAGTTGCTGAGGCTGGTCTCAGACCTGCGATCCTCTTGTCTCAACTTCCCAAGTTGTGGGTTACAGGCGTGCGCCGCCACGCCCGGCTTCCCCTTGGGTGTTTCTGTGAATGCGCTGGCTCCTCCCTGGCCTTCCCTCTGGGCCAGCTGACCGTGGGTCTCACCCTGATGCAGGGGTCCGGCAGGGCGCCAGTCAGGTAAGCATGCACACCTGCGGCCAGTCCATTTCAAACACATTAGATGCCGAAGGAAGGGACCCATCCATCACAATGCCACCCGGCCGCCAAGCCATCAAGACAAACCCCAGAACAGCCCTGCCTTCAGCAGCCCCAGCCAGGGATAGCAAGCAGCAGAGGGTAGGCCGGCTTCTCCAGCCCCACACGAGCTGGGCTCCAGGTGCCCTGCCTCTCACCAGGTCAGCCCTGGACTCTGATGCACCGTCACCCCAGCCAGGGCCCCAGGATCAGCACATCGGCATGACCGGCCTGTAGGCTAGGAAGCCCACCTCTCAAGAAGGTTTGCCTGCTCTCAGCCTAGACTACTGTTACCAGAATGTATTTATCATACATTCTTCAAAAATATGATGTCATAGCCGGGTGTGGTGGCGCACTCCTGTAATCCCAGGACTTGAGAGGCTGAGACAGGAGGATCGCAGGTCCAAGGACAGCCTCAGCAAGTAGTGAGATTCTCATCAACCTAGTGAGACTCTGCTTCAAAATAAAAATAAAATAGGACTGGGGGTGTAGCTCAGAGGTAGAATGCCCCTGGGTTCCATCCCCAGCACCACAAAACAAAAAAAGAGGGATGGCTAAGATCATCGGGTTATTTCTGGAAATATGACATTTGCTATTTTCTAACAAGAAAGAAAACACCCCCTCCCATTCAAAGATATCACAGGTTGTCTAGCTGCAGGATGTGGAGGGAGGAAGGCGTGTGTGTGTGTGTGTGTGTGTGTGTGTGTGTGGTGTTTATGTGGGATGTGCATATGCCGGTGGACTGTGGAGTGTGTGCATTTAACACATCTCTGATTGTGTCACATAAAGAGATGATATACTTTGCAGATCAAATTAGTAACTTTATCATTAATGTCAAAAGAATTTTCAACTATTTGGATAATAATTGCATGTAAGTTGCCCGTATTATGAGCCTTTTAGGGAGCCTTAAGAAAAAAGTCAACTTTCAAAGTTGAGCTCCGCATCAAGGAATGTCTCAGTCTAGAACCAAGACAAAATTTCATCAATTCCGCTATAATAACATATCATGGATCTACTTAAAATAACTTCGCCAATGGCTGCTTCCTATGATATTTGCTCACAGTTGCCAAAAGAATAGGACTCTAAGAAAAATATTTAAGATATTTTTATAGATACTTAGTCAAGTGAAAGAAAATAAGAATAAATTTTAGAGCAAATGCTATTTATAAAGCTCATCTACACAGAGCAACAGAACATATATAAATAAAACAAATGACTTATACCTCTCTGGATATCATCAGAGTCATACATTCAAGAAATAAAATAATTTTCAAAGAGTTCTTGTAAACACAAGGCATTGTCCCAAAAGGAAAACAGTCTAATGTACCAAGAAATCATTCACTCCTTTTATGATTGCTAAAACTCTCCTAAAAGTATCTCATCGTTATGAATGTCACGGTCGACCTGCTCACTAAACGCTGGCCACTGTACCAAAGCTCTCAACAGTGAGCCCTTTTACTCTTGCTTTTGAATCAGGCCTTCTCATCACAATTCCTGACTTCAAATTATACTGCAGAGCTACAGTGGTAAAAACAGCATGATGTCACAAAAACAGACACATAGACCAATGGAACAGAATGGAAGGTACAGAAACACACCGCACACTTACGGCCAGTCGGTTTTTGACAAAGGTGCCTGACGCGTGCGTACGTTGGAGAAGAGGCAGCCCTTTCAACAAATGGTGTTGGGAACACTGATCATCCTCTTGGAGGAAATGGAAATGAGCCGGGCGTGGTGGCGCACGCGTGCAATCCCCGCGCTGGGGAGGCCGAGACAGGAGCATAGCGCGGGTTCGAAGCCAGCCACACGCGCTGGCTTAAGAGACCCTGTTTCCAATAAAAAAAACATATAAAATAGTTCTGGGGGCATAGCCTGGAGGTAGAAGGGCTTCCAGGAACCCCAGTACCACCAAAAAAAAAAAAAAAAGGAAATAAATCCTTACCTCTCACCCTCACAGGAGTGGACTCAAGACAAATCAAAGAAGCCAGACCACAGACCGCGAAGCTACTAGAGGAGAGCATAGGCCCAGCAGGTAGAAAGTCCCTCAGCCAGACTCCCAAAGCTCAGGGAATTAAAACAAAAATTAACAAATGGATGGCATTCAACTAAATTTTTTCTATTCATCAAAGGAAACCATCCGAAAGCCTACAGAATGGGGGAAGAGCTTTAGCAGCTAGTCCTCTCATAGAAGACGGATCTCTAAAATATACAAAGAACTTAGGACTTCACCCTAAAAAAAAACCCATCAACAGATGGACGATTTAATTAAATAAATACCTCACAAAAGAAGAGATACAAATGACCGATAAATACATGAAAATATGTTCAACATCATCAGCAATCGGGCAGATATGAATCTAAACTACACTGAAGGTCCACCTACCCCGAATCATCAAGAAGTCAGAAAACAATAAATGTTGGCGAGGATGTGGGGAAAACTGGATCTCTTCTACACTGTTGGTGGGAGTGCGAACTGGTTCTGCCACTGTGGAGATCAACGTGGAGATTCCTCAGAAAAGTGGGACGGATCCACCACGGGATCCGGCTCTTCCACTCCTGGTTTCTTTGCAATGGGGTTGAAGTCCGAGAACTACGGTAACATGTTCAGAGCAGCACAATTCACAATCGCCAGATTGTGGAACCAGCCTAGGTGTCCATCAACAGATGAATGGATTGCAAAATGGTGAGACATTCACACAAAGAAATTCTACCCAGCGAGAAAGAAGAACAAAACTATGTCATTGGCAAGAAAATGGAAGGACCTGGGGCACATCGTGTTAAGTGGACTTAGCCAGTCACAGAAAGGTAGTAATGGGGACTCCGGATATTGAAGGCGAAACCTCAGTGGAGCCAGGGAGGTGGGCTGGGGAAGGGGGGGGAAAGAGTGAGGCTCACTGAAGGAATTCCCCCATCAGCTATGTGTACACATGTGAAAATACCAATGCCAATCTCAGTGCTCTGACGGGAAGGCAGCCGGGGCGGGGGGCGCCAAGTGCTGTGTGCGTGTATCACTGTCCACATGACTTACAGTATGATGTGAGGCTATAATGCACCAATAAGAGCATATAAAAATAAGTAAATTGGGCCTCTTGATTGGGGGGTGTGTGTGTGTGTCTGTGTGTGTCTGTGTGTGTCTGTGTGTGTGTCTGTGTGTGTGTCTGTGTGTGTCTGTGTGTGTGTCTGTGTGTGTGTCTGTGTGTGTGTCTGTGTGTGTCTGTGTGTGTGTGTCTGTGTGTTTCTGTGTGTGTCTGTGTGTGTGTGTGTCTGTGTGTTTCTGTGTGTGTCTGTGTGTGTTTTACTGGGGACTCAATTCTTTTTATTTTGAAACAGGGCCTCATCTCGGTAAGCTGCTGAAGGTCTGTTAAGGACCAGAAGCAATCTGCGGACGGAGAGCCCAGCCACCTTTTGAGGGCAGTACAATTTAAAGATGGGACAGCAGGATCACCCCAGCAACTCAGCGAGACTGTTTCAAAATAAAACATAAAAAGGGCGCGGTGATGCATGCTTGTAATCAATCCCTGTACTTGGAAGGCTGAGACAGGAGGATCACAGGTTTGTAGCCAGCTTCAGCAATCTAGTGAGACCCTCTGCAACTTATTGAGACACTGTCTCCAAAAAAATAAAAATAAAATAGGGCTGGAGGTGCAGCTCAGAGGTAGAATATCCCTGTGTTCAATTCCCAGTACAAATCAAAGAGGGTGCTGAGGGTATAGCTTGGAGGTAGAATGACACTGGGTTCCATCCCCAGCACCAAAGCAACAGCAAATATATGTGAGCAGCACCATAATCAATGCCTCTGTGGGCCCCATCAGCCTGTTCGGTCCAAATGTACAATCTTTTTTAAGTAAAAATTTAATGAACATTTATTGTTCTTTGTCGTTGACTTTTTTTTTAACCTGAGGAATTTTCTTGTTCTTTCACTTCTCTGTCATCAAAGGATAAAAAAATAGTGTCACATATACTTAGAGGGTGGGTAAGCATCGTGGGCGAGGCCTCCCGGTACGGACACAAACCTTGACCTTCCTCGGGCTGTGTCGGGCTGTGATTTAACAGCAAACTCAGTGCCAGCAGAAGGACAGAGGACGCACGCTACGGGATGCCAGTCCTGGTGTTGCTCAGAAACTTTTCCAGTGTTAAATTTGTGTCGTGTGTGTGTGTGTGTGTGTGTGTGTGTGTGTGTGTGTTGTACTGAGGATAGAACCCAGAGATATTCTACCTCTGAGCTACACTCCAGCCCTTTTTCTTCATTTTGTTTTGAAGCAGAGACCAGGTTCTGACAGTCTCACTAGAGGCTGGTCTCAAACCCATGATCCTCCTGTCTCACCCTCCTAAGTACTGGAATTACAGGCACGAGCCACCATGCCCGGCCGGTTTTAAGTTTTCAATCCTAAACAGGGTGTGGTGGCACACATTTGTAATCCCAGTACTTGGGAGGCTGAGACAGAAGGATCGCAGGTTCAAGGACAGCCTCGGCAAGTAGTAAGACTCTCATCAACCCAGTGAAACCCTTTTTCAAACCAGACATAAAATAGAAGCCAGGCCTGGTAGCGCACGCTTGTAATCCCAGCATTCGGGAGGCTGAGAAAGGAGGATCCGGGTTCGTGGCCAGCCTCAGCTACTTAGTGAGGCCCTCCACAACTTAGTGAGACCCTGTTTCCAAATAAAGAATAAAAAACAGGGCTGAGGGTGTAGTTTGAAGGTAGAATGCCCCTGGGTTCCATCCCCAGTACCGTAAAAAAAAAGAAAAAAAGAAAAAAATAGGGCTGGGAGTGTAGCTCAGAGGTAGAATACCCCTGGCTCAATCCCAGTACCACACAAAAAAAATTTTTTTTAATCCTTCATTAAGTAAAGTTGCAAGCCGTAATCCCAGTACTTGGGAGGCTGAAACAGGAGGATCACTGGTTTGAGGCCAGCCTCAGCAATGTAGCAAGACCCTGTTTCAAAATAAATATAAAAACAAGGCTGGGGGTATAGCTCAGAGGTAATGACCCTGGGTTCAATCTTCAGTACCACACACACAAAAAAAATGAAATGATATAATCAAAACCCACCACACTTGTGTAATTTACAGTCTTCTTCTCATGTAAGCAGTTTGTTTGCTTTCATTTTTATGATAATATTCCAGTATCACCTGTTGGTTGATATTTCTATGAGAGGAGAAAGTCCACAAAGATCTATTATATGAGTTTTCCAGAAAACTAAAAGCTACCTGGGGCTTTATTTAATTTAGAAAAAAGTATACCAAAGAGAATAACAAATAATTTCCCAAACTCTAAGTCTTCAGATTTTTTGTAACACCTGATCATAAGATTTCCCACTTCTAGATACCAGAAGTCGTTCAAAGTAAGGATACCAACAGAAACTATCCAGTCAGGACATAACACCCAATTACGTTATATTTTGTTTTATAATTTTCAATAAAGTAAGTCTGTGGTTTTAAACTGTACATGGACAATACGGAAATTTGCACACGTGCACCAACAGAGGGCCAGGTGGCGATCCGAACCATTCACTCAAGAAGCAAGGCAGACCTTGCACAGCCCGTTTCCTTTCTGCGTGATTCAAACTTCCCTAGAAAAGCAGAAGGCAGGCCAGCCAGCCCCCTGCCACTGGTACCCGGCAACTCCCAAGGCCCGACCCGCGGAACGGCGGAGCAGAGCACGCTGCTTTTAGAAAAAACATCACTATTTTGCCGCACCTGACCTAGAACTGGACGCCTGCCTTCATTCCCATACAAAAGCAAAATTCTGACCAAAATGATGTTTTTTTAAGGAATTAAAGACGTAAGTTAAGAATGAGCCCTCAGCGTATAAAACGTGATACACAGAAAAATTCTTTTTCAAGAGCCATTTGTCTATCTTAAGGGTAGGCTCTTTTTGAAAAGAAATAGCAATTATACTCACCCTCCAGAAGTAACGAATGAGCACCGGTATCACAATCTCACCTCAAAATTGTTAGAGTCTTTTGTTTGAGGTCCTTGGATATATATAATTTAAATAAACAATCCGTGAAGAATATTCATTTTCCTTTAAGATAAACTCAGCCAAATGTGCATAGCCTATGCTGAGCCGCGTCTCTCTGGGTAAAACATAATTACCCATGCTCAGAAGCTCAGAAAGCAGGTCAAATTAAAACAGACCCCAACGGTGAAAAGGACTTTTTTTTTTTAACACCAATAGTCACATTATAAGTATTGTTATATAGTTAAAGATAACCCATGAAGTCGTCTGTTTCTTTGGAAATCTTGGGTCCAGCACCACCAAGATCTATTTTACCTAAAGATGCACTCTGGCGAATGTTTAACTTGGACGTGCAGCCAGGATGGAGAGCCCAGCCGCCCGAGGTCTCTTAACGTTACTGACACAGGTGGGGATACGGCTCGTGTCTCGTTTCCTTTTCAACCACAAGGTTGCCTTCAAGAGGCAGGACTGAAATAACGCAACTCGGGCCTCCACCTGTGGAGGCCGAGCTCCAAGGGGCAGGCAGCACCCGCTGAGCTCCTTAAACACCATGCCATGTTTGCACACAGGAAGAACTCTATTCCCACATCACGGTTTTATAATTCTTTGTGTTGGAAGAAAACTCCTTTCTGGACTGGGGCTCCTGGCTGCAAACCCTCCGTCCCTTTGAACCCGTTTAAATGGAAGACTGCAATCCCTGGGGTGGGGGGGGGTCCCCAATCCTCCTTTGGCTGCTGGAAGCCACTCGCTGCAGAACGAAAGACAAACACCACTGAGATCTGTCTGCTTCAGCAACCAGGACCTGCGTGTGCAAGGCGAGGCTGCGTGGCCTGCGCCTGCTGGCCCGCCGCGGGGCCCTTTCTTGGGGGCACAGGACGCCCCCCAGCCCGGTGCCCGCGGAGGGCTCGGGGCCGTCCAGCTCTATCTAGCACGCGTGTTTGCGGACGCCGGACCGGCCGGGGGTCCCAGACGCCGCGGGCCCGCCCGCCCCGCCGCCCGCGGACCCACCTTGACCACGTAGGTGACGCCGGGCCCCAGCACCTGGTCTCCGGCCGGGGCCCGGGGCGGCGCGTCGCCGGGCCGGCTCATGCTCGCGGGGCCCGCGCCGGGGTCCGGGGTGGCCAGGCTGGGCGCGCTGCAGCTGGCCGCCAGGCGGGCGGGCCGGGCCAGGCCGCGGAGGCCGGAGCTGGACACCTTCAGGTGGGACACCTTGTGGAGCAGGTGGCCCAGGCTGCCGGGCCCATCGCCGTGCGCCTTGCGCAGCGCGGCGCCGGGCACCAGGTAGGGCGCGGCGCCCTGGGCGGCCAGCCCGTGCAGCAGGTCCTCCACCGAGGCCACCGAGTCGTTCCTGAAGCGGCTGTACTTGGCGCGGGGAAGCATGCCCCCGCGCCGCCCCGCGCCCGGCCCGGGCCGCTACACGCCCGCCCCGCCGCGCTGCCCGGCCGGCCCCGAGGGCGCCCCCGGCCCCGCAAGGCCCGCGGCCCGCGGCGCGCGCATGGCTGGCGGGCGGGGACTGGCCACCCGGGCTCGAGGGCCGGGGACTGGCCACCAGGGCCGGGGACTGGCCACCGGGGCTCGAGGGCCGGGGACTGCCCACCGGGGCTCGAGGGCCGGAGACTGACCACCGAGGCTCAAGGGCCGGAAACTGCCCACAGGGGCTCGAGGGCCGGGGACTGCTCACCAGGGCTCAAGGGCCGGGGACTGCCCACCGGGGCTCAAGGGCCGGGGACTGGCCACCGAGGCTGGCTCGAGGGCCGGGGACTGCCCACCGGGGCTCAAGGGCCAGGGACTGCCCACCGGGGCTCAAGGGCCGGGGACTGGCCACCGAGGCTGGCTCGAGGGCCGGGGACTGACCACCGGGGCTCAAGGGCCGGGGACTGCCCACCGGGGCTCAAGGGCTGGGGACTGCCCACCGAGGCTGGCTCGCGGGCCGGGAACTGGCCACCGGGGCTCAAGGGCTGGGGACTGACCACCGGGGCTCAAGGGCCGGGGACTGCCCACCGGGGATCGGGGGCTGCAGATGGCTTCCTGCGGAAAGGAGAGAGGGAAAAGAAGATGGAAATAGACATCCAGGGCTGCCAGCCCTGGAGCCAACCGGCCCTCCCCGCCCTCCCTGCCCTCCTGGGGCTCCCGGCCTCCCGCCGCCCTCCCGCGTGCCCAAGGTGGACCCCGCGAACTTCCCGGCCCTTTGCTGGGCCCCCTCCCCTGCCCAGCGCGTCCTGGTGCCCCGGCGCCCTTCCTGGGAAGTCTGGGGCGAATCCCCAAGAATTGGGATTTGGACAGCGGCAAGAGTGTTTAAATAGAAAACAGAAAAGGAAGGTGCACCCCCCCCCACACACACACACCCCGGGGAACGGCAAATACCGGTTTCCTGGGGTCTTTCTCTTTTCAAATCAGCAGCGCAGCCATGATGAGTGTCTCTGTGGCATTGCAGTTTAAAAAAAAAAAAAAAACCAACAACACCCTCTAGGTGAACTTGAGCGCGGCGCCCCTCGGGGGTCTCCCCTGCCGGCTGGCCACAGTCCTCGCCAGGGTTAGGCTGAGCGTGTCCTTCCGGGAGGCAACAGGCTCCGGGCACCCAGGCCAGGAGGGGCTGCGTCCGAGCCCCTTCCAGGCGGCTGCGCCTGGGCTCTGGAGCGATGCCCGAGACACGCTCCCCGCGCCGGAGACGCCCCCGCCGCGACGCAGCCCTGCGCGGGGAGGGGGACCGCGGGGAGGGGGGCCGCCGCGCGCCAGGACAGGTGCAGGCCTCCGGCCTCCCCGGGGGAGCAGGGCATGGCCGCCCGCAGGCCGGCCGAGGCTGGAGCCCGCAGGCCCTTCTCCGCGGGAGGACGCCCCTCCGGAGTCGCCCGCAGCTCCCGCGACTTGTGGGGTGCGTGCGATGCGTTCACCCCTGGCACGCGCCCAGGGCACCCCGGGTCCGCATGGGTGTCCAGCCCCGCGGGATCAGGGAGCGCCCCTCTCGGCGGGCATCTCTGGGCACCCCCGGGCGCCCGCTGCCCCTCGCTCTCCTCGCGTGGCGACGGCACCAGCACCCCCCAGGGACCCGCCAGGGGCGCCCGCAAATCTGAAGCCGAGCCGCCCGGCCGCCCCGGGCCGCGGTCCCCCTTAGCAGCAGACAAAAACAGCCAAGTGTGAATGGGACGCCGCGGGTGTGAATGGAGGGCCGGCGAGCGGCCCGCGATTCTGTGAATGGGCCGGCCTGCAGCCGGCGGGGTCCGGGCCGGGCCTCGGCCAATCAGCGGCCGCGCCGGTGACTCATTCACCCGCGCGCGCACCGTAGTGGGAGATTCCATCTCCATCAAGGGCGGGATCTGCTATCCCACGGCAGTGTGGGAAAAAGAAAGGAAGGGGAAAGGGAGAGTAATGCCACCCGGCTTGATGACGAAGACGCCGGGGGGGGGGGGGGGCAGCTGCTTTGGAGAAGGGAAAAGTGAATTTTGCAAGGAAATTCAAGAGCCAGGGTCAGGTCCGAGTGTGAGCAAGACCGCTCTCCCCGAGGTGAGCTGCCCCCACGCTTCCATTCACCAGCTCTGCCACGGCAAGGAGCAGGCGTGAATGTGGCTTTTATTATGAATGTACGAAGAATCTACATTCAAAACCTGGGATCCGCGGCCCTAGGTTCTGTTTCTTTAGCATTTGTTTATTTATTTGATTAATTGATTGATAAATGAACACTTAGGCGTGCTCTGAGTCACCAAGGGGTAAAAAACCCTAAGGTACATAATTGACCCTTTAGCCAACGGGAGACTTGGAATATTACAATGGAGCCGACAGAGAAAAATGGATCATTTAATTCCAGTACTTGGGAGGCTGAGACAGGAGGATCACAGCTTTGCAGCCACCCTCAGCCACTTAGTGAGATTCTCTGCAACTCCGTGAGATCCTGTTTCAAAGCAAAGAATAAAAAAAATAAGATTGGGCATGTAGCTCAGAGGTAGAATGCCCCCGGGTTCAATCCCTAGTTCCACAAAAAAAAAAAAAAAAAAATCAAATATTTGTATTTCCAGAACACAATAGTACCACAAAGCCAAGCTATCCAGAAATAAGAATGACATCCTGGAATCCAGGAGAATCCAGGAGAAAAGCAGATTAGCAGGGGCTGACGCTGTCCCGCGAGGCCCTTTCCCCCAAAGCCCTGGGGGAGGAGACCGCCTATTAGGTGATGATCCATTCAGAGGAAATTTTCTTAATCTATGCTATGATTTAAATATGAATTACCCTCTCTGAAAACTCTTATGGAAATCTGATCCTCATTATCGGTATTAATAGATTGGAAACTTAATCCAGCTACGGTATGTAGAGGTGGGTCCTTGGGAAGGGAT
This sequence comes from Muscardinus avellanarius, assembly GCF_963383645.1. NCBI lineage: Eukaryota > Metazoa > Chordata > Mammalia > Rodentia > Gliridae > Muscardinus > Muscardinus avellanarius. Next base: position 95,254,089 of record NC_137799.1, read on the forward strand.
TTGGATTAGCTGAGGTCATCAGAGGAGAGCACCATGGCTGAATCTTAGAGGCTTCATAAGAGGGAGGCCAGGTGTGGTGAGGCACACTGGTAAAACCAGTATTGGGAGGCTAAGACAGGAGGATCACAGGTTCAAGGCCGGCCTAGGAAATTTAGTGAGACACTGTCTCAAAATAAGAAATAAAAAGGGCCAAGCGTGGTGGCGTTGGGAGGCTGAGACAGGAGGATTACAGGTTTGAAAACAGCCTCAGAAACTTAGTGAGGCCCTCCACAACTTAATGAGATCCTATTTCAAAATAAAAAATAGGGCTGGGAGTGTAGCTTAGAGGTAGAACACCCCTGGGTTTAATCCCAAGAACCACATACACCAAAAAATTCAGAAATAGCCAGGCGTGGTGGCGCACGCTTGTAATCCCCGTGCTTGGGAGGCGGAGACAGGAAGATTGCACTGTTTCGAAGCCAGCCGCGCTGGCTTAAGAGACCCTGTTTCCAAAAATATATATAAAATAGGTCTGGGAGTGTAGCCCGGCGGTAGAAGGGTTTCCAGGAACCCCAGTACCACCAAAAAAAAAAAAATTCAGAATTAAAAAGCCCTGGGGGTGTAGCTCAAAGATAAAATGCCCCTAGGTTTAACCCCTAGTACAGAAAGAAGGAAAGAAAGAAAAAGAAAGGAGAGAGAGAGAGAGAGGTTAACTTAGCTCGTGGTTTTAGAGGTTAAGAGGCATGGCCCCACCTCCGCTCTGTGTAGCAGGGCTCCAGGGAGAACAGCAAAGGCAGACGTCTGTGGGATTCTGCGCGTGGACATATTCTAACCCAGGAGCATAGCGGGCCCAGGCCTCGCCACCCCTTCCGAGGAGGTGCCCCGTGACACAGGCCTCCCACCAGGCCCCACCTCTCCAACCCCAGTAGTCTCTGACCTGCCACGCTGGGGACCAGGTTCCCAGCACAGGAGCCCCTGCGTGGGCACACACCATGTCCAAACTGCAGCAGGTCTGAGGTCTAGGTGGCAGATCTGCTCCCTGCGGGGAACTGTGGCCAGCCATGTGTCCACTCTTCACGTAAGGAGTGGGGAAGGACAGGCGTGGACTATCTATGGGGTAAGAATACTCTGGAACAGGCCGCCCAGCAGTTCAGCACCCAGGAGAGCTCCGAGCAGCCCGGGTTCCCACACTCCCTGCAGGACAGGGTTAGGGCCACAGCTTCCCAGAGGTTGCCCGCTGGGTCCTTGACACGGGACCCTCCAATCCTTGACACCCTACCGTGTTGGCCCTGATATGTTACCCCATTTTGCAGGTGGGAACAGTGAGGCCAAAGAGGTTACGTAACTTCCCAGGATGCCGCAGCCAGCAGGCCACAGAGCAGAGATTCCCACCAAGTCAGCCTAACTCCTGCACCCCCACAAAGACAACACTACAAAGGGGGTCTCCATTCCAGCTCGGCTCAGCTCCCACCTTCCGGGGAGGGAGGAAGAAGACACCACCTCCTGCCTCGCACTGTTGCCATGGTGACCAGGCAACGCACTGGAGCCCGCCAATTCAGCACGAGATCACGTTACTGTAGAGCAGGGAGATTGACTGATCACTACCAACTTTACACCCAGAAAAGGGACAAGGTACGCCATCAACATGCTGGCCTAATTAGGGGGACAAGATGGCGAAGAAAGCTCTCATACGCTCCGGAGCAGAGCTGCCATAGAGAGGGTGTTACTAGGACAGTCGTTCCTGTTTCAAACATAAGAATCCTGCCGAGTGTGCTGGCGCAGGCCCGTCATCCCAGCACTTGGGAGGCTGAGACAGGAGGATCACAGGTTCGAGGACAGTTTCAGCAACGTAGTGAGCCTCTCAGACACCTAGTCAGACCCTGTTTCAAAATAAAACTAAGATAGGGCTGGGGGTATAGCTCAGAGGTAAAAAATGCCCCTGGGTACAATTCCTAGTACCACACCACACACACGAAAAAAAAAAAAAAATAGCAGAATCCCAGAAAGAAATCCTTCAGGAAAAAAAAATAATAATAACTAGACTGCAAGGATTTGCTCTCTGCAGTATAATTGCAAAGCTGCTGTTAAAAATAGTTCTTGGCTAAAACATGGAAAGACCATATTTCATTTGTAAAGTTATAAATTATAGATCTTCCTGAAGAATTAATTCATTTAAAACACTTTTAACAAGGTCTGTATCCCCTTCCGAATCTAGATAATCCTTTGATTATAGTTTTATGTAGAAGCAATTTCACGTTCCTTGTCTTTCCTGAAGAAGATCTATTCTTAGAGACATCATTTTACAGTCCGACCTCCACAAATGTGTCTTGTTCCATGGAGTTGAGACATCATTATTCTGGGAGCCTCCCCCTGGTCACGAGGCCCTCAAGATTATTCTGAGTATCAGTGCTGTAAAAGCTGCTATAATAACCATCACACATGCAGCTCCTCTGTATCCACTGAACTACTCTCAATATATATATATAATCGCAAGGAAACAAAAACGTCTTATAATTCTTGAATGGTGTTGCTATATGACCATAATAATATATACCTGGCGTAACCACTTATAAATAGGAAAGGCTCTTTCACTCCCAGTTAGGGAGGTTCTAGTCCAAGGCAGGAGAGAGCCCTCTGCTCTGGGTCTCTGATGGCCCACCAGCTGTCAATATTGAGCAGTGGGTGGTAGAGCAGTTTGCCTCCCAACCAGGAAGCAAACGGGGGAAAAAAGGGCTGGGGTCTGACAACCTTTTTTTTATTTTTTAAGGTGCTGGAAATTGAACCCAGGAGCATTTTACCTCCAAGCTACACACCAGCCTGATTTTTTATTCTTTATTTTGAAACAGGGTCTCACTAAGTTGTGGAGGGTCTCACTAAGTAGCTGAGGCTGGCCATGATTCTGTGATCCTCCTGTCTCAGCCTCCCAAGTACTGGGATTACGAGAGTGCGCCGCCACGCCCGGCTGACAGCCCTCTCTGAGAGCATCCCCCGGTGACCTCAAGATTTCCCATTAGCTCCATCTCTTAAGGCTTGTCCACCCTGGGTCCACACCTTGACACAGGTTTGAGGACCTCCCAGGCCCACATTGTAGCAGCTGCTAAATGCCTTACCACTTTTCACTGCCGGCAGTAATCACAAGGAACCAACTAATTTCCCTGCATCCTCGGCAATTTGGATTTTTTATTTTTATTTTTGTGGTTTTCCTAGTTGTCAGTAATATGTCGTATTGAATAACTGTGAGACAGTTATTGAACGGCCTGTGATTTTATCTGCTGGGGGGAATGCCAACCTTCTTCCAGCATCCGGACTGGTCCATTGCAAAGCCTCGAGATGTGCCAGGCCCCCGTGGGCCAAGGCTGCGGTGGACTTGAGCCTCGAGGACCTTTCTCTGCACCTTCCCGTCAGAGGTGGTCCTGCCTCGAACCTCAGACCCATGGTTCTGGATTCTTTGCAATGTTTTGGCTACTTTTAACTGCCACATACCATGTAGATTTTCTCTATGGTTATCAAATGTTTATCTTTTAACCTTTTTTGGTAAATATTTTAGATATGTAATGATACATAATATGTTATATATAAAATGTATCATCTTGTTATATAAGCATTTGCATATTATATAATATGCTAGAGGACTTACACATAATTATATATTATGTGTATTATCTATATTGATAATTTATTTGTTGATTACATGCATTGTTTGTTTCATATGAAGAATATGAATCAATATGTCTCAATTGATACATAATTATATATACTGATCTACTATAAAAGCTAGGTTGGGAGCCGGGTGTGGTGGCTCACACTTATAATCCCAGTACTTGGGAGGCTGAGACAGGAGGATCTCAAGTTTGCAGCCAGCCTCAGCTACCTAGTGAGGCCCTCTGCAACTTGATGAGACCCTGTTTCAAAATAAAGAACAAAAAATAGGGCTGAGGGTGTAGCTTGGAGGTAGAATGCCTCTGGGTTCAATCCGCAGCACCACAAAAAAAAAATAATAAATACATACATAAATAAACCTAGGTCGTATAATATTTATATACATTATATATACTGTTTCTCATATAAATATGTTATAATTTATAATAGTTATAGATATTAATATACCTCACAACCCATATTTGTATGATATTTTCACCTATCAATTATATATAATTTTATTTTATATGAATACGTTAAAATTTAAACATAATTTTAGCCAGGCACAGTGATGCATGCCTGTAATCACAGTACTTGGAAAACTGAGACAGGAGGATTGCAGGTTTGAGGCCAATCTCAGCAACTTAGCAAGACCCAGTTTCAAAATAAAAAAAAATAAAAAATAAAAGGGCTAGGGGTGTTGCTTGAAGGTAGAACTCCCCTGATGCTGAGTTTAATCCCCAGTACAAGAAAATAAAGCCAGATGTGAGAAGTCATCTGGCCAGCTCGTGGCCCAGAGAAGCCGCCGCCTCTCAGCCGGCACGAGCGAGGTCTCTGAAAACCGCAGACAGCCAGCGAGTCCAAGACCAAGCCACGGCGGTCAACTCGAACTGGCCTCAAGGCTGAGGAGCCTCGGTTCGGGATTCTCAAGTGGACGTTTGTACACACGGTGTTTTCATGTACCAGAATGGCAGCGGGTTCAAAACCACCAAGTGGCCACACTTTAGAAAACTCACTGAAGCTGTGTTCAGAGTGCTGCCTTCTGGGTTTGAATCCAGGCTGCTCCCCGCACAGATGGCCTGCATTCCTCCAGGGAGGCCATTGAAAAACGTCTTCCCTCCCTGCTGGGCTCCTCCTTGGAGCGGCCATAGCCTGGGCGGTGGAGTCAGCGGTTACGGAGCCATGCTGGGCTCCTTGGTCACACCCTGGCCCTGCAGCCAGGCAGCTGCCTCTTTTCTGGAGCCCACTGCTCTCTGTGGTAAGGATTGCCCAGAAGAGGTACTCAGCCCAACAATGTGTCTCCCTTCTGTAGCCTTGTTCTCTGAGACCATCTGTCTCTGAAGCCATTTGGCACTCTGACCATGCCTAGAAATCACATTTTTTTTTTGCCTTTGAGATTTAAAAATAACACACACACATGCATGTATACTTATGCACGTGTAGGCAAGTAAATATATATATATATGTATATGTATATGTATATGTATATGTATATATACACACACAAATACACAGATATACATGCTTAACACACAAACAACAATGCCAGGGCTTAGCCCCAGATTCTGATTTAACTGAGTAAAGTGGGCCATGAGTATTATTATTTTTAAATAGATCATGTACACACACAAACTCCACAAAAATCACCAACACAAATTCATAGCAGACGCTTCATCAGATGCAGAATTACAAACATGATTTCACATTCTTCATGGCTGCTTTTCAGAATCAATTGGCAGGGCTGATGAATACTGGCCATGGAACTACAACCTTAGGAATGATCGAAGTTAGGTGGCATGGTAGTGCATACCTGTAATCCCATTATTTATGAGGATGAGACAGGTGGATTGCAGATTTGAGACTCTAACATTAAAATTGAGTTGGGAGCTGCAAAGGAGGCAAGAACCAGCCAAGTTATTAAAGGCCTCTTTAATCAAACCGGCACCTTTAGGCGAGGTCTGCTGATGTGGGGGAAGGGACCAGTGACCGAGTCCCAGAATCACGGTCAGCAGAGTCACACTGCAGAGGGAATTGAGGGTATTTAAGTAGCCGGGTCTTGGGGTAGGGCTAGTGGCATGGGAATGCTGGTCCTCTCACAACACCTGGAGTCTCATGGCATCTAGAGGCTGCCCCAAGATGTCTGGAGTCTCACAACACCTGGATTCTCCCGACCTCTGGAGTCTCGGTACATCTCCGCTTCTGGCTTCCAGGGTTCTGCCTCCTGTCTCCTGAGGGGATGGGGAGGGACCCAACCTATCAGAGACCAGTGTCAGCAACTTAGCAACATCCTCAGCATCTTAGGGAGACCCAGTTTCAAAACAAAACAGGTGTTACTCAGAAGTAGAATGACCTTGGGTTCAATCCTCAGTACCAAAACAAAAAAAAAACAACAACAACCCTACAAGTGACTGCCAGGAATGGTAGTACACACCTCTAATCCCAGTGCTGAGGAAGCTGAGACAGAAGGATCACAGGTTCCTGGCCATCTTCCATAACTTAGCAAGACCTTCAGCAACTTAGTGACATTCCGTTTCAAAATAAAAAATAAAAAGGGCGGAGCATGGTGGTGCACGCTTGTAATCCCAGGAGACAGGAGGATTCAAGTTCGCAGCCAGCCTTGGCTACTTAGTGAGGCCCTCTGCAACCTAGCAAGACCCTGCTTCAAAGATAAAGGACACATGATATAGCTCAGAAGTATGGGTTCCATCCCCAGCACCACAAAAATTAAAAAAACAAATAAATAGAAAATTATTTTATTTTTTATAAGTAAAAAATAACTGTAGTTTAGAGGTCCAATGTCCCTCTATTCAATCCTCAGTACCAAAAAATAAAAATAAAAGAATAATATGGAGGAAATGCATGTTCTGAAATCCATGGGTATCACTATTTTTTTAAAAATGCAAAAGGAAAAAACACAAAACCCTGTATATGAATGAACACCCACACACACACGCACACATAGATTTCCACACGTGAGCTCATACTAGACAACACCATAAGAGCGAAAGCGTGTCTAAGCGAGGCACACCCCTTCCGGAGGCGCCCGAGGCAGGCCGGGGGAACTGGGAGGCCAGAGCTCGGGACGCTGCCACGTAAACAGGAGCGGCTCCGGTAGCACACACTCAGCACGCCCTGCACCCTGCGGCGTTCGTGACCTTGGCTTATGCACTGCTGGTTCAAAACATGCATTTTTTCCTGTAATTTTTTAACTATATATGCTTTTTTCAATGCACTGTCGTCTTACATCATAATGTAGTTGAATCTGTTAGGGACATACATACACATAGCACTTAGTGAGCTCCCCCCCCTCCCCAAACATACATTTTATAAAGATATCTGTCCTAGGTACTGTTTTGAAGTAGTCCATCAACCACAAATTATCTTTATGTTTTTCTTATAAAATCCTTCTTCCAATATTTTTATTGCCTTTGTGTATTGTAGGAGGCTCAATTTTGCCCAAAGGACCTGGAATTCATTCTTTCACTCTGTGTTATAGCAAAACATGTGTTACCATGGTTTCCTAAAACAAAATTTCAGTTAGCAGATGGAGCCACTGAGAGGAAAGAGTCCTACTGGTGTAGAAATCTGGAAAGGAATGAGAGCTAAAATAAACACATTTCAAAAAGTCCTCCGATTTCAAATTACAGTGAATGACTGCCAACAGTATGGTGGCGTATTAATTATTGTATTAAATATTTTAATTGATATATATCTTATAAAAATTAGCAAATTCACAACATGCTGTATTTTAGTCAATACCATTTTTAAACTTAGAGAACGTTGGATGGAGGTAGATGAAATGTGGGTACTTATTTACAATTCCTTGTAGATGATTATAAACTACTGGAACATTTTGAAACCCTGAAATGAATCCATGAAGAAAGTTCAAATCGTCTCCACAATTTAAATGATGTGACCTTTGTTTTAAAAATTCCAAAATTATAAGGTGTGATTTTTAAGGTCGGTGGCTTGTTACTGCTCACAATCTGTCCCCCAGGGTGATATAATTTTATCAGGGCACGTGGCTGTTGAGAATGAGAACTGTATTTCCCAGCCTCCTTTGCAGCTACGTTTGGTCATGAGACTGACATCACAATGTGGGTCAAGACATTCCACCTTCTTGGAACCTTCCTTAAGTCCAGCAGCCTGCACTGTTGACTGTCTATTCATTATCCTTTTTTCTTTTCTTTTGTTTTGATTCGGTTTGGATTGTGTATGTGGCGCTAGCATTTGAAACCAGGGGCAGTCTAACTCCAAGCTATATCCCCAGCACTACTATTTCATTTCCTTTATTCTATTTTATTTTGTGGCACTAGGGATTGAACCCAGAGGCATTCTACCTCTGAGTTACACCCCCAACCCTATTTTTTTATTTTGAAATGGTCTCACTAAGTGGTAGAGGGCCCCACTAGGTTGCTGAGGCTGGCCACAAACCTATGATCCTTTCTCAGCCTCCCAAGTACTGGGATTACAAGCATGTGTCACCATATCTGGCATTTTTCTTTCTTTTTGTGGTAGTAGGGTTTGAATCCAGGGGCATTCTGCCTCTTAGCTATGCCCTCTGCCCTGTTTTATTTTTTAATTTGAAACAGGGTCTCACTACGTTTCTGAAAGCCTCCCTAAATTCCTGAGGCTGACCTCAAACCTGCGATCTTCCTGTCTCAACCTCCCAAGAACTTGGACTACAACCACGCCACCATACCAAGCTTATCTTTTATTTTAAAACCGGGCCTTAGCCAGGCACAATGGCACATGCCTATAATCCCAGTACTTAAGGAGGTCAAGACAGGAGGATTGCAGGTTCAAAGACAACCTCAGAAAGGTAAGGAGATGCCCAGCAGCCTATCAAGACCTCGTTTCAAAACAAAAGTAAATAAATAAATAGATAAATAAAGAGGGATGGGGGTGCAGTTCAGAGGTAGAATGGCCCTGAGTTCAATTCTCAGTACACACACACACACACACACACACAGTCTCGCTAAGTTGCTGAGGATGCCCTCAAACCCCCTATCCTTCTGTTTCAGCCTCCCAAGTACTGGGGTTACAGGCAGCCACCGTCACCCAAACTCACTTTCATAAACAACCCATTCCCCGGTTGAGTGAGGACACCCAGTCGGAGCCTTAGAAATATTGTCAGGATTTAGCCCTGAGATGGGAAGGAGCAAGCGTTCCCCGGCTCTCCCCCTAGCTGTTCACAAGCAAGGGGGCAGACTCGCTTCGCCCGCTGGGTGCAGGCTGGTGGCTGCTCTTGTTGGCAGACTTCAAGCCCGTGCTTCCAGGGTGAGATGGTTTCTTCAGTTTGGTAAATATGCAGGTCTGTGAAAACGTGTGTTAGTAAACCATAGCCTGCGGGAAACTGTTCTAAGTCTTTTTAAAAAATGGCTTAAAGAGTTAGCGCTTTTTGCTTGCTTTGCCAGAAGACTGCCCCTCTTGAGGGGACTGAAGACAGGGGCCTCGCTGCCCTCCGCTGTCTAAGCCATTTCTTCCAATTCTACACACCTTCTGCTTGGTTTGCTGAGAGGCAGAAGACTGCCAGTCTTGCAAAAACTGCCAGATAACAACTTACCTTCTAACGCGTTCCCAACCTGACGCTCTACTCCTCAGCTAGCGCCAGTCAGTGACTTGGTGATCCCGCCTCCACTCTGTAAGCTCGTAATAAAGGGAAGAGCTGAGCTTTGCTCAGGGAAATGGGCTCTTGCGCCTGCTCCCCTCTCAGCTCTCTGAAATCAGGAATGAAGTCTCTAGAGCCTTTACTTACCCTGTCATTCCGAGCCCTACAGAGCCCAGCAGTAGCGATGAGTCAAAAGACTATAATAGAAGTTGTACTTGGGAGGCTGACACGGGAGGATTGCAGATTCAGGGACGGCCTCACCTACTTAGTGAGGCCCTTTGCAACTCAGTGAGACCCTGTTTCAAAATAAAGACTAAAAATAGGGCTTGGAGGTAGAATGACCCTGGGTTCCATCCCCAGTACCAAAAAAGAAAGAAAGAAAGAAAGAAAGAAAGAAAGAAAGAAAGAAAGAAAGAAAGAAAGAAAGAAAGAAAGAAAGAAGTTAAAGGGGAAGGTAAAGGCACACTTGTGAATACATCAATGTTGGAAAAAATTACTATGTGAATTTTGAATATTTTGAACTGCAATGAAACTACATATCAAAATTTGTAAAGTGCATTTATAAATAAAGAAAAATTAGATATAAGGGCTGGTTATCCAATTAGACAGAATACACAAGATTAAGCCCAGGAGGAGAAACAGACAGTGAAGAGAGCTAACAGAACTACTAGCTGAGAAGATCAACGCAGTTATCTTCAGCAAAAGTAATAGTATAGAACAATACATGGCTAACCAAAATCCAGGCTTAAAAACTAGAAGGTCAGTGGGGCGTGGTGACAGACGCTTGCAATCCCAGCATTAGTTTTGTTAAGAAGAAAAGAAGTAAAATATTAAAACAAGTATATAGCTGGGTGTGGTGGCGCACGTTTGTAATCCTAGCATTTGGAGATCACAGCAGGAGGATCACGGTTCTCAGACAGCCTCAGCTACCTAGTGAGGCCCTCTGCAATTCAGTGGGACTCTGTTTCAAAATAAAGAATAAAAGAATAGGGCTGGGGTGTAGCTTGAACGTAGAATGCCCCTGGATTCCATCCCCAGTTCTGTATATAATTTACATAAAATTCGACCTGTGTAAGTAGAATGTGAAAACCCATATATTCTATTGAGATGGTAGGTTTAGCAAGGCGTGGTGGAGCATGCCTCTATTTTATAATTTTTTTTATAAAATATATAAGGCATATATTTTATAATATTTGGGGAGTTGAGACAGGAGGAAGACTGCAGAGCCAAGGCCAGCCCCAGCAACTTAAACAGCCTCTCAGCAGCCTAGTACGACCCTGTTTCAGAATGAAAAAATTATAGTCGGGCATGGTGACACACACTTGTCATCCCAGTACTTGGGAGCTGAGACAGGATGAGGTTTGAGGACAGCCTCACCAATCTCATCAACCTGATTACATTCTGTTTCCAAATAAAAATAAAATAGAGCTAGGAGTCTAACGTGGAGTAGAATGCCCATGAGTTCAATTTCTAGTGCCACATACGTGTACACACACACACACACACACACACACACGCAATTATTAAAAAGGACTGGGGGTGTAACTCAGAGGTAGAATGTCCCTGTGTTCAGTCTCTAGTATCATTAAAAAAAAACTGAAAAATCAGAGCTGGGATGGCAGTGCACTCCTGTAATCCCAGTACTTGGGAGGCTGAGGCAGAAGGATCACATCTTTTATTCTGGTACAAGATATTGAACCCAGGAGCTTTCTACTTCTGAGCTATACCCCTAGTCCTGCAGTTCTAGTCTTTGTTTGTTTGTTTGTTTGTTTGTTTGTTTGTTTGTTTTAAGCAGAATCAAGTTAAGTTGCTGAATGTTTCACTACATTTCTGAGGCTGGCTTCAAACTTGCAATCCTCCTGTCTTCAGCCTCCCAAGTTCTGGAATTACAGATGTGGGCCACTGTGCCCGGCTTCGTTCATAATACTAGGGCCTAAAAAGCTACACACATGCCAGGCATGGCGGCACACATTTCTAATCTCAGTATTTGGAAGGCTGAGACAGGAAAATCATGGGTTCCAAGCCAGACTCAGCAATTTGTGAGGCCCTCTACAATTTAGTGAGATGCTGTTTCAAAATAAAGAATAGAATAAGGTTGGGGGTATAGCCTGGAAGTAGAATGCCCTTGAGTTCAACTCTCACTACCACAAATTAAAAGAAAATAAAAAGCTGCACAAAGTAGATGCTGGTAGAGGAGTGTGCGTGGGTCTGAGCTGGCCTCTCAGAGAGGGGCCTGGGGAGCAGCACAGCATGAGGTACTGACCGGAGAGGACGTGGGGGAGAAGGGGGCCGCGGGAACCAGCTGGACGCCTCTGGCGTCCCTAAGTCACTGTAGACACGGGCTGGGCCTGGGGTGCTGTTTTGCCTGCTTCGTCCCATGCTGCCTGCGCAGGAGCAAGAGGAAGCAGGCCAGCCAGTGTCCCGTGCACGCCTGTAACCCCAGGACTTGGGAGACTGAGACAGGAGGCTGGCAGGTTTGAGGCCAGCTTGGCAACCTAATGTCACATTGTTTCAAAATAAAAAACAAATAGAAAATAGGGCTGGGGGTGTAGCTCTGAGGTAGAATGTCCCTCAGATGATCAATTCCCAGCAAACACACACACACACACACACACACACACACACACACACACACACACACAAAGACGCAGCAGCCCATGGACCTGGAGTCACCCACAAGGTCGCTGTCCTTGTCCTTATTTACCCATGAGGCTCAGCTGAGGCGGCTTGAACGTCACGGAGGAGGCAGAGGCTGCTAAAGACCTGGGAAGTGGGAGCCGCTGCTGCACCTGTGCCTACGTCAAAGTCCTGCGACATCAGAGGACGCTTCATGAGAGACCCCAGAAAGGGTAGAGTCATTGCTCATGCCTGAAACATTTCCTCCCACAAAGTGGCTTTTTTTCTTTGATAAATGAATAAACTGTGTTCATTTCCTCTAATGAAAACGTGATAAATCAATGATTCATTCATAGCTGGAAGCCCCAGGAACCTTTTAAGAATGTCATGTGTCTCCCATTTGTGTGGGAGGCTGAGACAGGAGGATCACAGGTTCAAGACCAGCCTCGGCAATTTAGTGAGACTATCAACAACCTAGCGAGACCCTGTTTCAAAACAAAACATAAAAAGAGCTGGGTGGTAGCTCAGAAATGCAACACCCCTAGGTTCAATACGAAGGAAGGAAAGAAGGAAGGAAGGAAGGAAGGAAGGAAGGAAGGAAGGAAGGAAGGAGTGTCTGGCCCAGCACAATGGTGCACATCTATAATCCCAGCACTTGGGAGGCTGGGCTTATTTGATGGTCATTTGCTGTCTACCTCATCTGCTTGGGATAGAGCAGGGCTCGGCAGTCTCTCTTTGTAAACGAGCGGGCAGTAAGCATCTTAGGCTTCATGGGTCTCACCGTCTCTGTTGCAGCCATTCAACACTGGGATGCCTTGCAGATGGCACACAGAAGAGATGTAAACAGACAGACATGGCTGTGTGGTTTGTTATCCAACTGGTTATTTAATCTTAAGTTTATTTGATTTTCATGTGTCGTTAAACGGCATTCTTTTTATTTCCCCAAATTATCTTATGTATTCATCTATTTTGGGGAGCGAACTCAGAGGCATTCTACCTCCGAGCTACACCTCCAGTCCTGTTTTATTTTTTCATTTTGAAACAGGATCTCACTAAGTTGCAGAGGACCTTCCTAAATTGCTGAGGCTATCCACAAACCTGCAATCCTCCTGTCTCAGGCTCCCAAGTACTGGGATTAGAGGTGTGAGCCAGCACGCCTGGCTTCCCCGACTGTTGGGAGTCATCTTAGCACCACACACTGAGATTCACACCGTGGATCAGCTGGGCTGTGTACACAGTATTTGGAACTTGTCCGCAGTGGACAGACTTCCAAGGGACCTGATGGAATCGGTGAGTATGGACTCTGATGTCTTCTCCACTTGTCGGCTCCTGTGTGGAATCGTTTTGTACGACGCCTTGTTTAAACCTCCTATAGCCGGGCGTGGTGGCGCACGCTTGTAATCCCCGCGCTTGGGAGGCGGAGACAGGAGGATCGCGCTGGTTCGGAGCCAGCCTCTCTGGCTTAAGAGACCCTGTTTCCAAATTTAAAAAAAAAAAAAAAAAGATCTGGGAGTGTAGCCCGGAGATAGAGAGGCTTCCAGGAACCCCAGTGCCGCCAAAAAAAAAAAAAAGTTAAACCTCCTATAAAAGAAAAGCTCTGGTTACAGGAGGACGGGAGATTCACGCAACCTCCCCTCCAGCTACCCCATCAGATATTAAATATGATAATGATTTTCTCTAGATTAGCATATCTACTCCAAGTCATCTCATGCGAGGGCTTTTCACGTGAGAGACTTCTAATTAACAGCAGCTTTTGTGGTTAGACAAGTGGTGTCCACTACATAGATGAAAGGGTTTCAGCGAGTTGCTCACGGCCCTTCAGCTGCCATGGTCACGGCCAGTGTGGAAGGGGAGCTTCATGACTGTGTTACAAACGAGGGCTGGTCTGTCTCATAAACAGTACTGCTCTGCTTTGCTTCAGCACAGGACAAAGGTGCCCGTTGCTGTTTTCTCTGCCTAGGCTCTCACCAAGTTGTGCTTACAATCTTTTACATATTTTCTTGGTCGACTGACTTTGGGGTCAGGCAAAAAAGTCTTTCGTGCCCAAGCATTTGAGCATTAAGCAAATGGCCTTTGACGACACCAATCTGGATGTTAAAAATGCCCTTTCTTCTGTGAATGGTAAATTTTTCTGTGGTTATATTCAGGTGGCTCAAATAGTTAGGACATAAGCAATCTTTTTTCCCTGTAGCCTTGGGTAAAGTCCTTACACATCATACTGGTTCCAAAATTCAGTGTTATAAATATTAAAAAAAAAAAACATGGACATACCCAAAAACAGTGTACGGGGCATGTTACCACTGCCCCATAACCTCTAGAGGATGACCTCATTGTAAAAAGGGAAAACACTGGACCAAGCAACGCCACTCTAAATTTGATAATCAGGGGAATCTACTTTTGGAAAATGGGAAGGTAGGCCACTCCCAGGCCACAATCAAACACAGAGTGTTTCGGTGAGCAAAGAATAATTACATGGCTCAGTCCAGCAACTGCTGGAAGCACAGGATTCCACTTGCCTGTAAGAAGAGACATAATTATAACCCTTCTTCAAACTAATGTTTGACTTTTAAAATATAATGAGAAATAAATATATCAGAGTTAATTTTTTTTTTAATCATGCTACCCAAGCTGGTCATGGTAGCACATGCCTGTAACCCCAGTACTTGGGAGGCCGAGACAAGAAAATTATAGGTTCAAAACCAGCCTCAGCAATGTAGTGAGGCCATCACAGGTGAGACCCTGTTACCAAATAATAAAACAAGAAGGGCTGGGAGTGTAGCCCTGAGGTAGAATGCCCCTGAGTTCAATCCAGAGTACCACAAACACAAAAAATCATCCTATTTATAAAAACTTATTCCTGGGTTGCATATTAAATAAAAGGCAAAAAACTTATAAAACAAGAAAAAAAAGCTAGTTTTTGTTATCAGGTTTGGCCCTAATGGAAATTAAAAGATAAAGCTTGTTCTAAAAATAATAGGAAGCTCTGAAAATTTGGATTTTCCCCCTAAGAAATAGGCAGTAGTAAAATCTGATGTAGAGTCTTCCTCAACGCCACAGGTGAGCACCTAAGGCATTTGACTCGGCGTCAGCATTGGCTGGTGGACTCCGCCTCCGCCATCCCCTGCCACAGATTTCATATTCATGTGCGTCTTGTAGTCTGTTGCTCGCTGGCACAAAACAGCGTCTAAGTTGCAGGAACTAGCCTCAAATCTGCCGTCCTCCCGTTTCAGCCTCCCAGATACTAGGACTGCAGTCACGTGCTATTGCACCCATTTCTTTTCTTTTGTTGCTGTTGTTGTTTTGATTTGTATTTTTAAAAATTTTTGGAGGGGTTGTTTTGCTTTTTTTTGGCCTACAAGAACCACTTGCTGTATCTTAGGTTCTTTTTCATCATGTGGAGTCAGCAGAAATAAACAAACTAGATTCGGGAAATGAGCTACTTTTAGGAATTATTGCTTATAACAACAAAACATCCCCAGTAAGTCATTGAAAGTTGGCTTGAGCTGGGCTTGGCGGTGCAGACTGGCTATCCCAGTACTGGGGAGACTGAGCTAGAGGACCACAGGTGCCAGGACAGCCTGCCCTGCTCACTACTGCTCAGGAGTAGTGAGACTCTCGGCAACCTAGTGAGGCCCTGTTTCAGAATAAAAATAAAACAGGGCTGGTAGCGTGGCTCAGAGGTAGGATGCACCATACACACACACACACCCCAAAAATGTTGGTTTGGTGGAAGAGACTGGATTCCAGTAAGGATTTCTGCTGAACTGTTACAATCTGCTTGCCAGAATATAATTTCAGAGACATTGAAAGGAAGACTTCAAAAATATTGTGATTTACTTCATTTGGGGCTCTCTAAACATTTACTGTTACAGATCCATCAGATTAATGATTCAAAACGCTGTTTATTTCTGACAACTTATGCTTGGTATACACTTGCCATTCATAAATCTTCAACAAAACCAGCTTCCTGTGGTGTTTTAGTAATGTCTGTAATTGCTATTACTGTTTTGTCTCAGGATTCTTGTGTCTACATCGCGGGGGCTGGTGAAGAGGTCATAGGAGGGCTGATGTCATCAGACGGGGATTCTACTCCTTCCACGGGGAAGATCTCTAACAGTGTTTGGTGAATTCCTTGCGAGGAGATGGAGGAAAACAGCACTAAATAAGATTCAAATAATCCAGCCAACCGGCTAGCACCATCTCCAAGCTGCAGAGAGCACGCTGGTATGCTTTGAGGTACCACTTACCAACGGGGTTGCCATAGAAACGCATCCCGAGTTGCTGAGAGGAAGCAAGGCAGAGCAGGCAGGAGTTCGCAGGAAATTCTCCTTGAAATAATTACAGTTGTTCTCAGTGTGTTTAAGAAATGAATGTGCTGTTTTTTTTTTAATTCTTTTCAAAAGAATGTGATAGTCCTGCATCCAGAGTTTAGCTCAAATGTTTCCTGTTGCAAGTCTTAAGTCTTTTTTTTTTTTTGTGTGTGTGTGTGTGTGTGTGTGTGTGTGTGTGGCAAAGCAAAAGATGTGTGTCACCACGCTTGGCTTCTGCACGTCCTTTTGAACGGGCCATCTTCCCCCACTGAAGGCTTGCTTTCCCCCCCAAGTCCCATGAGGACAGAGAACCGAGACTCAACAGGGCACCCAGCTTCTGGGAGGCTCTCAAGAGACAACAGTTGTATGAAAAAAAATAAATACATCAAAAAGCCCCACATCAAAAAGCGGGATGCGGGGCTACTCCGGGCTACCGGGGGAACCATCCTGAGTCTGAGCAGGCTTGTTCTTCAGAGAGGACTAAGAACCCAGCACTCGAGTCTGGCCAGGTGAGGGCAGCCGTGGTGCGGTGAACCCGACGCCCTGAAAACCGTGGGGGAGTGTGGAAGTTCCTTTGGGTGCGGAGCGCCGAGTTGGCCTCGGCCGGGAACACTCCAGCTCAGCCCGGGGGTGATGGGGAGGGGGTCAGGTTTAACCCTGGGCTGATGGGGTCTTAGACTCAGCCGGAGGTGATGGGGGCTTAGTTCAGGGTGACGCGGGACGCAGGTTCAGGTTCGGCCGGAGGTGACGGGGGAGCAGCCTCACGCTCGGCTCGAGCTCATGGGGACACAGACCCAGGGTCAGCCCGGCCGGGTGCGCGCTCCGAGCTCCGGTAGGAAGGAGCCGGCAGCCTCGGCGAGCAGCGCTGAGCCGGGGAGACCACAAAGCCCTGCGGTAGGAGGAGCCTCGGGTTGGCCCGCCCACAGAAGGCCCCGCCCCCCTCTCCGCCCGGCCAATCCGCAGAGCCTTTCTCCCCCTCTATTTTCTCCTGTACGAGCTCGAAAGCCGGTGTGAACAGCCTTAAACTCTCTGCAGAGTGCCGGATTCACGCTCTCCAGTAATGCGTGGAGATG
Source organism: Muscardinus avellanarius (assembly GCF_963383645.1). Lineage (NCBI taxonomy): Eukaryota > Metazoa > Chordata > Mammalia > Rodentia > Gliridae > Muscardinus > Muscardinus avellanarius. The sequence continues at coordinate 95,271,317 of NC_137799.1, forward strand.
CGCCCCGCACGCAGCGCCCCCACCGGGCGAATGCAGATGCAGAAGCCTGGAGTTTGTGGGCGGCAGCAAGGGGCGGACACTGGAAATAGCGGCCTGGGTTGACTCGGGTTACTTCTTGCCAAGAGGCAAACCTGGGGGACTTACGTACTGCACCCACTCAGGCGGCCTGGAATCTCCTATGATCAGGGGAAATGGTTTGTTCAGGGATTGCTCTGCTTCTGTAAAAATGTGGTTATTGATGTGGCATTTATCACAGGTGACTCCGTTTACGTTTTGGCTGGTCCACCGGGGTCCAGTGCAGGATCTCAGTTCAAAACAATGACCTTCCGCGACTCTGTTTAGCAATTCTTTATATCCACCTAGAGACCTGTGTATTTTGCTCCCCTCTAAAAGATACTTGGTTGGGCAGGGAGTGAAAAATCGTTTCCATTGCTGAGTTTCCGCCTCCTTGGTCTGCAGATCTGCGGTGTTCGCCGCATGCCTCGCTCCTGGTTGGCAGGTTACCTGTCTGTAATGTCAGACGATCTCTGTTGACAGTGCTCATAATTGTGGCCTGGATCCATCAATTCTTCAAAGGTTAGGAAGCAGGGCCTTTCATTCTACCATCTCTGCTGGGTACATCAGCTGCTTGGCATCTGCTGTAAAGAGACGCTTCCCCCAGCTGCTATGAGGGTGCCCTGAGGACAGTATGTTTAATAAAGACATAAATGTTTGATTCCTTGCCTTATTTACACTTATAAAAATAATGAGTTGGTCTCCAAGCGTTCTCCACATCTGTTAAAGAGTTTTTTCTGGGAAGTGATACTAGGTTTTTATAAACCACCGATTGTAAATCCCATCCTAAAAGTGGGAAAAGTCCGATGGGTCCAGAGTCTGGAAGACCTAAGACCTGCGGAAGGGACCATTGGCGGCCTTGGGGAGCGCGATTAACTCTAACTGCGGCTTTGCCTGCTGAACACCGGGTTGAAAGGAGATCCGGTCAGCGGGGGCAGCAGGCCGGCCAGGCTGGGCGGCCACCAGCAAGGAAGAGGACGGCGAGGCGCGGAGAGCTGCTGCAGAGGGAGCCCGAGGAGGACACCTTTGAGAACAATTCGGTCCCCACCCCCGCCCCGCCCCGCGCTCCCCACCTGCCGCCCGCCCTCTCTCCCCAGAGTGGCCGTTTCAGGGTCCAACTGCCTCTCCGCCTCGGCCTCCACTGCGGGCCTCCACCTCCGGCCTCCCGGGTCCTCTGTCCTGCAACAGCTGGTGGTGGCGGCCCTCGAGTGGACGGGGGTAAGACCCTGTGCCGGCCTCCTCGGCCTCTCTCTCTCCTCTGGTCCAGGCCCTGGAGACCAGCCAGGGCAAGGTCGATGTAGGCCAGAAACAGCCTAAGATCCTGGTGTCCGGGGCACGGAGGAGACATACTATAGAGATGGTGGTGCTGGGGAAGGGACCCCAGGGAGCGCCTGCAGCACACCTGTGCTCTGCAGGATGGGAGGAAGAAGCCCAGGTGTCCAGCCGGCCTCAGCAGCTTAGCACAACCGTATTTCAAAATAAAAATATAAAAAAATAGGGCAGGGAGTGTAGTTCAGAGCTAAAGCAGCCCTGGTTCGATCCGCAGTACCACCACCACCACCACCACCAAAAAATGAGCCAAATGAATCCTGAGAAATGATCCTGAGATTTATTCTGGAGCCTAAGGAAGAGTCATCACAGACTGAAGGTTAAGGTTCAAAGCCAGCCTAGGGCCTTTGCCTTGTCCTTTGAAGGTAAGGTTATATTGTGAAGCACAGACTGTTTAAGTCATTATAGATACGGACAAAGAAGAAAGACAGACGTATCAATAATCAGGGTTAAGAACAAGAAATGAAAAAATATTTGATAAAAAAAAGTAAAAATAAGCTGGGTGCGGTGGCACATGCTTGTAATCTCTACTTGAGAGGCTGAAACAGCAGGGTCACAGGTTTATGGCCAGTCTCAGCAATCTAATGAGACCCTGTTTAAAAATAATAAAATAGGTCTGGGTAAAAGAAGGAAGAATGCCTTTGGGTTTCATATCCAGTAGCATACTAATATTAATACTAATAATACTAATAGCTGGGCATGGTGGTGCATGCCTATAATTTCAATACTTGGGAGGTGGAGATAGGGTCACAGGTTCAAGGCCAGCCTCATCAACTGAGATCATGTTTTGGAATAAAAATATTTTTAATAAATTTTAAAAAGAAATTGGAGGGTAGCTCAGTGGTAAAATGCTCCCGAGTTCAATCCCTGATGCTCTCAAGTACTGGGATTATAGGCATGCACCACCATGCCCAATTTATCAATAACTTCTAAATACCAACCAACAATCCTCTGAACAAGAAATCTGGAGAACTATTCCATTCACAATAACCTCAAAAAGAAAAATACTTGGTAACAAATCTAACCAAGGAGATAAAAGACTTGTACAGTGAAAACTCTTGATTGCTGAGAAAAATGCTATATATATATATATATATATATATATATATATACACACACACACACACACACACACACACACACACACATATATGCGCGCGCGCATGTGTGTGTGTGTGTGTGTGTGTGTGTGTGTGTATGTGTGTGTGTGTCTTGCTGGGGACGAAATTCAGAGGCATTCTACCTCCAGGTTACACCTCTAGCTCTCTTTTATTTTTTATTTTGAAACAGGATCTCACTAAGTTGTGGACAGTTTACTAAGTTGCTGAGGTTGGCCCACCTTTCTCAGCTTCCCAAGTACTGAGATTACAGATGTGAGCCACACCTGGTAAGATATTTTAACTAGAAATGAAAAAAAAATTGAGTATCCTACAAATTTCAATTTCTATCTTCTTCGTGTGTGTGTGTGTGTGTGTGTGTGTGTGTGTGTGTGTGTGTCACTGAGGATTGAGCCCAGGGGCATTTTTTCCTCTGAGCTACACCCCAGCCCTATGTTTTAATTTTTATTCTAAAACAGGGTCTTACTGGGTGGATGAGGTCCACTACTTACTGAGGCTGTCCTTGAACCTGTGATCCTCCTATTTCAGCTTTCCAAGTACTGGGATCATAGGCTTGATCAAATTTTAGCTCAAATTTTAATTTCTAAATAAGCAAACATCAGCCTCTACAACCCTCTGAAGCTAAAAGCTTCTAGTGTCCTTACTCTGCTTATTAAAGCGGAAAAGTCCTGGAGGCCCATAGGTGAGGTGGCCACAGTATAAGGCGCTCGCCACTGCTGGGCTTTTGTCCGTTAGTACAGGAAGCTCTTGGTGGTGACCGGTTGGACTCCCAGATAGAGGGCGATTTGGCAGTTGATGGCTCTGGATTGGTTTGTTGGTTTTGACTTTTGGCTGTGTGTGTGTGTGTGTGTGTGTTTGGGTTTGTTATTTTGCTGTTTTTGTTTGTTTCTTTATATAGCATCCTTAGCTGCTGTTGCACTTTTGATGGAGTGTGGGAGGAGAGCGCGTAGAGAGGCCAGGTCAGGCCTCACGGCCAGCTCTCCCCATGAGGATGGCCTCAAGGACAACTATGTGGTTTTGCCCGGGTCAGACTGGCCCGCCACGTCCTCACAGGGACCGCGGTGGCCGTGGAGGTCGTGTCTACCACTAGTGACAAGCCGCTGCTCCGAGAGGAGATGGCTATTATGAAGACAGCGGAGCATCCCAGCGTGGTCCAGCTGTTTGAGGTCATCGAGATGGCCGAATACTCTACCTGAGGATGGAGCGCGTGAGCAGGGGCCACAGGTGCGCAGCATGTGGCGGTCGCGGGCCTGGAGGCGGACAGGCCGGAGGGTGTCCGGCAGGTGGTGAGCACGGTGCATCACCGCCACGAGCACGGCATGGTGCACCTTGACCTGAGATCCGAGAACATCCTTGTGGACGGGAGGGGATCGCCAAGGTCATCGACTTCGGGCTGAGCGGCAGCTGTGCCCCTGGAAAGACGCTGAACTTGTTGCGGGCACTCCCAGCGCCTGCGCCCGGAGATCCTGGACGCGTGGAGGTGGACATGTGGAGCCTGGGGGTGGTTCTCTATTTAATGCTTGTAGGCCGCTTCCCGTCCAACACCACCTTCACCGAGGAGCTGCGCGAGCAGGGGCTAGCGGAGAGCTGCTCGGGCCCAGACATCTCTGCCCCGGCGCGGAGGCTCCTCCTCCTCCGTTAGCTACTGACAGTGGACACGACCCTGAGGCCCAGCGCTGCCCAAGCCCTGGTGAGGCCGGGTAGGGGCCTCCGCCTCCCACCCCGCGGATCCCCTGACGGCAGACCGGCTATCGGTGATCAGCAGGACGTTGGACCGTGCCATGGCGACCCACCTGATGATAGAGCGCCAGGTGGGCCACGGGACAGGGCCCGAGCCTCGGGGTGTGGTGCCGCCCCCCTCCCCAGCAGACCCCGACTTCCACCACCAGTAGTGCCCTCCTAGGACCCGCCAGCCCAGGAGGACACGCTGTGCCGGCAGGAGGGCAGCAGAGGGGCCAGCCTGCCCGCCATCGCCCTGAGCTGCCTGGCGAAGAGGCCCCCTCCTCCCAGTGCAGCCCCCCAGCACAGCCTCAAAGCCCCCCAGGCCACCCCGGGCCAGAGCAGCAGCGCCCAGAGACCTCAGGAGCCTGCCTCCAATGCCCGGACAGCAGGAAGAGCTGCAGGCGGACCACCAGGAAGCTCTGCGCCAGCATCCTCGCAGTGGCTGGGGGGGGGGGGGGGAGGTGCCCCGTTCAACAACGAAGTCGCTCCCAAGTAACCAGGTGGATGCAACCAACTCCCTGAATCCTGACTTTGGCCGGAGTGCTCTCAACTGCAGGACAAGAAGGCGCTCCGGCTGTTGAAGGCTTCTCCACACAGATTCCAGTCGAGCGGTCTGCACCTGGGAAAAGCCAGGCATTTCCCCAGTGAATTCCCCTTTTCCCTGAGATGATGCTTAATAAATTGGTTATTTTTTATAATAAAAGACGTTTCTTAACACATTTGTGTTTCTCTTAACACATTTGCGTTTCTCATAAATTTTATAAAAGTGGTACTCCTCCTGAAATATCAGTTAAAAAAAAAACTTATGGAGTAGGAGCAGAGATAGGTAAAATAGAAGATGCTTTCTCTATTTTAGTTTTCAGACATAGTAATTGGCAGTGCTTGGTGATAGGTCAGGTCCCTCCCCCGCTCCTCAGGGGACAGGAGGCGGAACCCCAGAAGCCAGAAGCATAGACCTAGGGAAACTCCAGATGCCAGGAGACTTCCAAATGTCATGAAAAGACTGGCATTCCCACACTGCTAGCCCCACCCCAAGACCCCAGCTACATAAATACCCTCACTCCCTCTCTGCGATGTGACTCTGACGACCCTGACTCTGCTGCCCAGTCATCGGTCCTTTCCCCCCCACAGCTGGCTGACCTCACTCAAAAGTGCCAGTTGATTAAAGAGGCTTGGTCTCACACAGTAACTTGGCAGGATTTTGCCTCCTTGCAAGCCCCAACTCAATTTCAACATTACATCTGGTGCCAAAACCCACCAAACCTGAATTCATTTTTTTTTTAACCCTTCTCTGAGCCCCTGTGACTCCCATCGGGAGCCCTCCTCTTTATTCCCAGAAACCTGGACTCTAACTCTTAATTGAACTGACCGCTTCCGCTTTTGGACAGGGTAAGTTCCCTTCCCTTCCCCTGTTCAGCGGGTCCTCCAACTCCTTCCCTCAGGCTTCTCTGTTTGTCCAAACGCATGGCCCCATCAGAGTTGCCTCCAGACACCAGGTTGTCCTCTGGCCTTGAGAAGGGAGTGGAGAAATCTCTCCTGTCCTCTTGGTTCCTCTGGCCCTGAGAAGGGATTGGCGATGTCCCTCCCTTCCTCTTGGTCCCCGTTCCCAGACGTTGACCAGGACAATGGAGATGCCTGTTTCCTGTTCTTCATTCTCACCCACGGACCAGACATGGGAAGCCAAAATTCCAAAATAATAGATCATGGTGGCCTGAAAACGGAACTTTGGATTTTAATATTTTGACCGATCCCAGCAACTTTTGTAAGTGATCTGGTAAATGGTCAGAACTCCTCTATGTCCAGGCCTTCTTTTTCCTGCACTCTCCTACCTCTGACTCCTCTCCCCCATCAGCCGCCATTTTCCAATCAGCTGCCATGTTTTAACTCTGCGAGATCACAGTCGTGACCTTCTGACAATACACACTCGCCATCCTGGTCACCCCGTTGTGGCGGCAGTCGCCATCTTGCGACCTTGCCGGGTGACAGGCACAGTCGCCATCTTGTGACCTTGTCAAGTTATAGGCACCGTTTTCTGATTTCACCCCGATCCTCAGGGTCTCTCACCACCCTGATTACCACTCTACCCTGAGACGGCCTCTCACCCTAACCTTCTTTCCCCACTGTCAGCCTCCCTTAAGGGACACTCAGACCCTTAAGGGAGATTAAGATTTGGTGAACATGGCATTTAAAGTTTTCAATTCCCAAGAGGAACAGGCTGAAATGGACCGTACAATCCAGCTCCGCCAAAAGGAAGATCTACAAGCACTGTGGCGGGCGGTGATGGCTCAGCCCTCTGGACAACAAGCATCACCCAGGGGTGGAGGACAGCTCAGCCCTCTGGACAACAAGCATCACCCAGGGGTGGAGGACAGCTCAGCCCTCTGGACAACAAGCATCACCCAGGGGTGGATCACCCAGGGGTGGATCACCCAGGGGTGGATCACCCAGGGGTGGAGGACAGCAGCGACAACTACCTCCAGGAGCCGCTTGAAGTGTGGCAAGGCCACACCCTCCATGCCCAGCTTGCCACCAGGAGGGCCACTGGAACAGTGCCCTTGGAAAAACGGTGAGCCCCAGGTGCCTCAACACAGGGGACCACCCTTCCAGATCAGACTCTGCTGCTGGCCCTACTCAGCCTGGCCAAAGACTGAAGACTCCCAGACTCCTGAACCTCGATCACCCTTGCCGAGCCCAGGGTAACTCTAAAGGTAGCGGGTAAGCCAATCATGCCCTCACAAAAAACTAAAATATCTTCTTAGCATAGTTGTCACTCTTAACAGGTTGGGTAGAGGCTTTCCCCTCAAAGGACGAGACAGCCAGCATGGTGGCCAGTGCTCAATGCTTGGACATCACCCATCGGTTTGGACTCCCCAATTCCTTACAGTCGGATAATGGACCAGCTTTTATTTCTAAGGTTACTCAACAGGTAACACAAGCCCTTGGCATTTCTTGGAAGCTCCACCTCCCACATTGACTGCAGCCATCAGGGACGGCCCACCTGTTTATGTCTGTAAATTCACTGTGCAGGAGACCGAGTTGCCCCCCTCCATAGACTGTTGGGCTGACCACAGGTGGGATTAGCACAGCGCTCTCCCTCTCTGGATGACGACAGCCGTTAAGTATTGAACCCTCTCTAAAATCTGTTATTGATGCTTCTGACCCAATAGTGAGTTTTCCGTTTAACCAGATTGACCCATATTGCCTCTTCAAGTGAATCTTGAATTTAAACTCTGACCAGGTTAAGCAAGAATCTAAAAACACAATACCAATAGTCTACCTCATATCTGGAAGAATTCCAAGGGCGAGTAGCTGCTGGGCTTTCGTCCCAGGACCCGTTCTCACAATTTGACCTTTTTTAAATAGCCCCTTGTCTGCTAAAGTTAATTCAGACATGTATTACCGAGCTGTCCAGGGTAACCTCCAATCAACTCCTGCTGCAGCCACACTCCCACCTGCCCACTTCCGAATGACCTGACCTCTCCTGGCCAAGGGGCCCATATAGCTACGTCCCCTCCAACAGCAGGAAGTAGTTATTGACTTGATCATCACCCATTATCACCAAAAGGCCAGGATGATAGGTCGGGTCCCTCCCCTCACGGGCCATGAGGCAAAGGTCTCGAGAAGTCAGAGGCCAGGGCATGCTGGGTCTCTGGGGCTGTGGGAGGCCTCTGGTCTTGACTGAAAGCATAATGTAAATCACTGGGGAGCTTCCAGCAGAGTACGGCCTCCTGAAAGTTACCGTGTATAGGGACCCCTCAGGCTGCAGGACGCTAGGAAGAAGGAAGATAGATGTGGGGCTCTGGCAGAGCTATTCCATCTCTCCTAACCACAGATTATTTCTCAGTAAAGTGAATGAAGATGAACTGAGACTGGAAACCCCTCCTGACCTCGCTGTTCACATGGGTGAGTCTGTCTGAACCACCAAAGCATCGGATGGATCTTCTGAATGGTCCTGGTCCACCTCTGTGGAGAGAGGTCGGAGAGAGAGTCAAGCTGGGTAGGAGCAAGTTGGAGTGAGAACAAGAATCTAGCCCACGATGTGAGCCCTGGTGCGTCTAAGTCTAGACTGCAGGAGGAACAGTGGAACAGGGATTTTGCGTTGTTCTAGTAGTAGACAAATGTAAAATAATCCTATTATTTTAGTGAAAGTCAAGAAGAAAAGGGAAGGAAGGAGAGAGGGAGGGAGGGAAGGAGGGAGGAAAGGAGGGAAGGAAGGAAAGAGGGAAGGAAGGAAGAAGGAAGGAAGGAAGGTACTGTGATGCCTTCTCCCTGGTCCTTGTTGCTGAGAACTACTCTGGCTATTCTGGGGTGTTTTTTGTTCCAAATGAACTTAAGGGCTGATTTTTCTGTGTCTGTAAGGAATAACTTTGGTAATTTAATGGGTTTGCATTGACTCTGTAGGTCACTTTTGGAAGAATGGCCATTTTGATATTTACTCTGCCTGTCCAAGAACATGGACATTCTTTCCATCTCCTAAGGTCTTCTTCGGTTTTTTTTTAATATCTTATAATTTTCTTTCTAAAGGTTTTATACCTGCTTGGTTAGGTTTATTCCTAAGTATTTTTATTTTTTGTGGAATATCTTGAGTGGAAGTATTTTCTGGATTTCTTTTTCAATAAATTTATGGTTGATATATAGAAAAGCTTCTGTTTCTTTAGATTGATTTTGTGTCCAGACCCTTTGCTAAATTTGTTGATCAGTTATATAATCTTTTGGTTGAGTTTGTTGGGTCTTCTAAGTATAGTATCATGTCATCAACAAATAGTGATGTTTAAGTTCTTCTCTTCCTATTTGTGTTCCTTTGATTTCCTTCTCTTGTCTTATTGCTCTGGCTAGAGTCTCAAGTACTATATTAAAAAGAAGTGCTGATAATGGACATCCTTGTCTTGTTCCTGTTTTTAGCGAGAATTCTTGCAGTTTTTCCCCATTTAATATGACATTGGCTGTGGGCCTATTATATATTGCCTTTATGGTGTTGAGGTGTGTTTCTTCTATTCTGATTGTCTGCAGTGCTTTTAGCATAAATGGGTGTTGAATTTTGTCAAATGCTTTTTCAGTATCTATTGAAATGATCATGTTACTTTTGTCTATGGTTTTGTTTATATGAAGAATTACATGAATTGTTTTTGGTATGTTGGTATGTTTGTTTGGTATGTTGGTATGTTTGTTTGGTATGTTGGTATGTTTGTTTGGTATGTTGGTATGTTTGTTTGGTATGTTGTTATGTTTGTTTGGTATGTTGGTATGTTTGGTATGTTGAAGCAGCCTCGCATTGCTGAGATGCATCCTCATACAATTTGGTCATGTTGTATGGTTTGCTTGATATAGTTTTTTGTGGTTTTGTTTTGTTTTGTTTTCGCAGTACCAGGGATGGAACCCAGGGGCATTCTACCTCTTTTATTCTCTACTTCATTGATTTCTGTTCTGATTTTAATAATATCCTGTCTTCTCCTGGCTTTGGGGTTAGATTGTTCCTGTTTTTTAAGGACTTTGAGGTGTGTCATTTATTTAGTGATTTTCTGTTCTTTTTATATAGGAACTCAGTGCTATGAAATTACCTATTAATACTGCCTTCAAGGTGTTCCAGAGGTTTTGATATGTTGCATCTCTATTTTCATTTGTTTCTAAAAATGTATTAATTTTACTCCTTATTTCTTCAATGGCCCATTCCTCATTCAGCAGTGTGGTATTTAGTCTTCACTTGTTTATGTGGTTACTCTGGGTCTTCTTATAGTTTATTTCTAGTTTCATTCCATAATGGTCAGAAAAGACAGAGAAGTATGTCACATATTTTGAATTTGCTAGTGCTCACTTTGTGGCCCAGGACATGGTCTATTTTGGAGGTCCCATGAGCAGCTGAGAAAAATGTGAACTCTGCTGTTGTTGGGTGGAGTATTCTGTATGTATCTAATAGGTCCATTTAGTTTATGGTGTTTTTTAAGTCTGAGGCATCTTTACTGACCTTTTGTCTAGAAGATCGGTCTAGTCATATGAGAGGAGTGCTGATGTCTCCCAATATTATTATATTTGGATCTATGTGTGACTTAATGTCACAAAGAGTTTGTTTTATGAAAGTGGCTGCACCTATGTTTGGGCCATAAATGTTGACTATCATTACTTCCTTTTGCTGGATTGTTCCTTTTACCAATAAAAATGACCTGATTTCTCTTCTGTTAAGCTTGGGCTTGAAGTCTAATTTGTCTGATATCATAGTTACAACTCCTACTTCCAGTTATGTTGGCACAGATCACCTTGCTCGGGTCCTTCACCTTTAGTTTGTGACTATCTTTATTTATAAGGTGTGTTTCTTGCAGGCAACATATAGATGTATTCTGATTTTTAATTCATTTTGCCAACTTATATCTTTTTATTGAAGAGTTGAAGCCATTCATGTTCAGCGTGATTATTGAGAGATGATTTTTAATTCCTGACATTTTGACTTTTAACTTCTGTTTGAGGTAGTGTTTGTTCTTTGCTTAATTGTTTGATGGAAATTATTGTTTCTCTGGTTCTGGTGTTTATTACCTATTTCTTCTTTGCAGTTAATTTCCTTGAGTATTTTCTCTAGTACTAGTTTGGAAGACATAAATTCTTTTAGATTCTGCTTGTCATGGAAGATTTTTATTTCTTTATCAAATATGAGAGATAGTTTTGCTGGGTAGGAAAGTTGGCTGCAAGTTGTTTTCTTTCAGATTTTAGAATATGTTGTTCCAGGGTCTCCTGGATTTCATGACTTGGTTTGGGAAGTCTGGAGTGATTCTAATTGGTTTAGCTCTGCATGTCACTTGGTCTTTTGCTTTTGTTGCTTTTAACATTCTCTCCTTGGCTTCTACATGTTACAGTTTTGTAACTGTTATGGTTTGGGAGAACTGTCCCCAGGGACCTCTGTTAGGCTTGCTACAGGAAACTGTTCCCATAAACCGAGGGTTCTTGTCCAGACTTAGGATAGATATACACTAGTCCAGACTCTTACTGAAGACTTAAATGAGTTTATTATTACAAAGATAGAAAGACAGGTTGTACTGTTATGGCACCATTAGAAAGAAGGAAAGCTAAAGCTTAAAGTAAAGCACTACGCCACAGAGTGATATAGTGGGATGACCCAAAACAAAGTCACTGATGATTCCTGGACACAGAGTATTTTTATAGCCAGTCTTCTGACCCTAGTAGATCTGCCCTTTCTCCGGGAAGCCCTTCTACCTCCAGGCTACATGCCCAGACCTATTTTTACATTTTTTTTCCCTTGAAGTCCTTTCCTTGAAGCTCCTGACTTTTTTTTTTTTTTTACTACCAAAGATATATTTTGAAAATTGAAAATCTTTCCCAATAGTGGTACATTTTTGAAGCCTCTTCCCAATACGGGTACACTACATTATTAGTTAGACTATTATGTGGTGTGGTGAACGTGTGTGTGTGTGTGTGTGTGTGTGTGTGTGTGTGTGTGTGGTACTGGGGGTGAAATCCAGGGGCTTTTCTACCTCCAGGCTATACTCCAAGACCTATTTTATACTTATTTGGAAACAGGGTCTCACTAAGTTGCTAATAGCCTCACTAAGTAGCTAAGGCTGGCTTCAAACCTGCATGATCCTCTTGTCTACATCTCCCAAGTGGACCTTTTCTTTGATCTTGTCTAAAGGGGTTCTATAAGTTTCCTGTACCTATATAGCAACCTTATTTTCTATGTTTGGCAAACTTTCTTATATTATTTCTTTAAAGAGATTTTTTATCTTTTTGGTTTCACCTTCTATTCCCTCTTCAATACCTATTATTCTTAGGTTAGCTCTTTTAAGAAGAGCCCATATCTCTTTGATGTCCAATCCATGCTGTTGAATACTTCTTTCTAAATTATATATTATGCATTCATTTTTGGAGATATCTTCTAGGAGTCTGATTCTGTTTTCCATGTGGTCTAATCTATTGTTTATAGTTTGTATAATGCCTTCACTTCAATTATTGCATCCTTCACTTCCTTCTGATTAGAGCTTCCTCCTTCTGATCAGAGTTTCTTTCTGATTCCCGTTCAGTGTGTCAGATTCTTCATTTACTTTTTCCTTTATTTCTTTTAGGCTTTCTCTAAATTATTTTCAAAAATCCTGTATCATTTCTACTGTTAAATTTTTTATTTTCCTTCTGTTGATTTCTGCTTTCTATGTTGTTGGGTTCTGTTACTGTGGGGTTGTGGGAGCTCATTGCTTCCTGGCTTTTATTCTTTTCATGATTTAGGGTTTCTCAAGCTTGTGACTTTGTTGCTTTTGATATCTTTCTCTCACTCTGCAGTTGTCATTTGGCATATACAAGGGCAAGTTGTGTTGTATTGAATGGTGAAGGTTGAGTGAGGAGAAAGGTGATGGAGTAGTAAGTGCAAGAACAGGGTAAAGTAGCAGAGAGGATCAATAGAGTGAGAGTTTGTGTTTCGAAAGGTGATATAACTGAGTATCTAGTGGACTCTAGTAACAAATATAGAGTATAGTGGTATAAAGTGTATTTAATACAAGGCAAAAAAAGAAAAGAAAAAAGGACAGAGACAGAAACACATAGATATGTATGAGAGAAGAAGCTTGTAAAAGTGGTGGGGAAGAAAGTAAACAAACAAACACACACACACAAAAAAAAAAACCAATAAAATAAAACAATCCTACAAATGTATGAATGCTGAGCAGACTTGGTCCCTGCAGTCTTCCTGGGCCTGTGTGGATTCTTTCAGGTGTTTGATGTTCACATTCTATATTAGGTTCTCAAGCATGTTCCAAGCACTCGTATTTGCTCTTTAACCTGTAATAACGATGTCAGTGTATAGCCCTGCTTTTTGGTCTCCTTCAATAATTAGGACCCTGGCCTGGTGTCTCTCTGTGTACGCACTGGGTGCTACTGGCACCTCTCCCACTGCAAGCATGAGTTTCTGAGTTCTCAAAAAGGACCTGTCTCTGAAATTCTCTCAGTCTATGCTGGCAGCCAGTATCACTGGGGCTGGATCTGGTGTTAAGAACCAGTTTTCATGCTTTCTACTGATACTGATTCCATGTCTCTCCCTGCCTGCATGGGTGGCAGGTGCCACTGGATCAGACCCAATGTATATGTAGGAGTCTGTGTTCTCCACAGCTAGGGCTAGGTTGTTCTGACTTCTGCCCAGATACAATAATTGGGTGGTATTTCTGGATGCTCTACTAGGGCTCTCTGGACACCCTACTAGGACTCTGAGCCCTGGGACTCTAGGCCTTTTAACCTGATTGGCCCTGAGGGCTGTCTGCTAATCCTGCTAACTTGAAAGCAGACTCCATTCCCACTTTCACCAGGGTGAACCGCATAAAGTCTCAGACCCTGTGAGTCTATCACTTGCTGCTTGAGTCCCTGCAGTTCTGCCAGGCAGTCTCCTGTGGGGACGACTGGTCCACTTATAGTGTTGTTGAGTGCCACTCTGGATCTCTGGAGGATGTGGTGAGCTTGAACACCACTGCTGCAAGTTGTTGTTGGGGTCCAAGTAGAAGGAGCCAACAACTGACAATTCTGATGAGCTGCAGCCACCTACTTTGTTTCAAGTCGTTTGCTTTTTTTCTGGGGTCTCTAGAGCCTCTGTGCTGTCACTTGTGGAGCTGTGAGGCAAAATGGCGCCTCCGAGGCTGTCTTGGCCACAGCCAGAGGTGGATGGGGTGATTTTCTGCTTATCTTCTGCCTCCTAATTTTGTTTCCACTGCTTTTCAATGCTTTGTGCTCTTTTTAAATTTATACTGGTTTCTTTCTTTCATCAAGATGCTGTTTTCAAAGCAATAGAGATTGAGTGTCAGCAGGACTGATATGTGCTGCTTCCCTCTGTCACCATCTTCCCAGAAGTCCAATTGTATACTTTAAAAATGGCAACCTTAATGATACATGACTTTTACTTGAATTTTTTAAAAAATGCAGTGGAGCCAAGTGTGGTGGCACACACTTGTAATCCCAGTACTTGGGAGGCTGAGACAGGAGGATTGCATGTTTGTGGCCAGCCTCAGCTAGTGAGGCTCTCCACAACTTAGTGAGACCCTTGTTTCAAAATAAAGAATAAAATCCCTATTTTATTCTTTATTAAAGGTGGGGTGGGGTGTATTCTTTATTAAAGGAGGATGGGGTGTAGCTCAGAGGTTGAATAACCCTGGGTCCAATCCCCAATTCTGGAAAAAAAAAAAACTGAGTGGAGACAGAACAAGCCTATGCATACTCTTTCTGTGTAGTACAGATGGTGACCAGGCAGGAACCATCACCTGGGTCTGCCCAGGCTCCTCTCTGTGACTCACGGGCTCTTCTCCTCCTTGTCTAGGACACACACCGAGGGCTCTTCATCCAGCAGCTCCGGCCCACGCAGAACCTGCAGCCAAGAATCAAGCTCAAGCTGTTCGGCCACTCGGGCGCGGGGAAAACCACCCTGGTGGAGTCTCTCAAGTGCGGGCTGCTGCGGAGCTTCTTCCGCAGGCGCAGGCCCAGGCTCTCCTCCACCAGCTCCACCCGCTTCCCACCCTCGCCCCTGACCACCAAGCCCACAGGTAGGAGCCTCCGGGGGCTTCTCCTCTGACAGACGAGGTCGGGATGAAAGCTTCTTCTGCCTTGGTCACTGGCCCACTGAGGATCAGATCCATGGTCATGGTGGCTTTCAGCAGGTTCCAACAGGCTGTAGACCTCATATCCACTCTGCTGTCTACCAGCGGTGGCTCGGTGCCCGGCCATCACTGAAGCCACAGTCAGGGAAGCCCAGAATCCCAGCTGAGCACACTGCAGAGCTGAGCTGTGTTCTACTCAAGGACTCCGCCCCTGGACTGATGCGGGTCCCAGCAGAGCACACGTCCAGTACCAGCCCAGAGGGCACTCGCCCATCTGCTTTCTTCCTGGAGAACAGTGGGCACTTCAGTCACGCCAGAGCCCAGGGCAGCAATACTGGGTCCTCTCGGAAGCACCCTTCCTGCTCAGCCTGGGGTTGGCTGGAAGATCTCAAAGATTGGTGGTTTTAACAGCTGGTGTCTGGCCACATCTGCCCTGTGGGGAGCCATTAAGGTTTTCCCCTAAAAGAATATTTCTGACTCAGCTGACTGCCCTTCGCCCAGAGTCAACAAGGTTTGGGGTTATGGAAAGTTCAAAGTAAAAGGTCTTAGAGAAGATCAGATGGTAATGGCACGGGAGTACTGATTAACCTACCTGTAATGTATGTGCTTTGGATTGGTCTTTATTGTATTCTGGTGGTGATAGCTTGAGTATATTGATTGACCTATAACTGTATAAATACCTCTAGAAAAATAAACCCATTGTCAGCCCAATAGAGAATACTGACCCAGGAGTAGTTGTTGACCAGTAGAGATATTGATCCAGGAGCAGGGGTCGGCCAGTAGAGATAGTAGGCTAGCAGGCCCCCCCACCCATGTTAGAATTAAATATTCTTTGAATCAAATTCCTAAGAGTTTAATTCTTCATCCTCAGGCCTCTCTTTGGAACTCGTACCTTTGCCGGCTGGCTCCAGCACTGCCCTCCTTAGGAAGCGGGCTTTGCTGTCTCCCTGCCTCCTGCAGAGACGATCAGTTCACTGCAGGGGGCTGTCAGGATTCACACCCAGAGCTGCAGGGTTGCCCTTCCCTCCCCCCTGAGGTAGGGGCACCCACAGAGGGCAAGAGAAGACTTCAACCCTGGGTGCTATCCCACCAGACTCCCAGTTTAGAGGGAGGAGACTGATTTTTCTGAGGATAAGAATAAACCTTCCACGAATTGCTAAACAGTGTCCGTTTTATGCCTGTGGGTCTCAGATTCGTTTTCTGCACATGATATTACAGAGGTGTCATGGCGGTTTTCCAGGATGAAACAGTTTTAATTTGTGTCTTGATGGCGATGTCTTTCCGCTTTTGAAGAAGGGTGTCTGGGCCACGAGGAGCTGGGGCACAGACGGAGACTTACTGGCCCCTGTCAGTTTTCTCTCTCAGATCACACAATGTTGTTAAAACTTGAGGGAGAAATAGCAGCCAAATGGATCTGTAATTAGTCTGGTGGTCATATTGGTAGTACGCTGCTAATACTTGTTGAGCACCAGCTGTATACCAGGAACTGGCAAATACGATGTGTGAGACCTTGATTAGCCCCACACAGCTGTGGGGCATTTCCCCGTGTTACAGAGGCCTGATGGGGCAGGAGGCTGCCCACATCACACAGCCGCAGACTCATGGAGCACCCCGTGCTCAGTGACGTAAGGACACTCTTGCACCGTATGCAGGGGCAGCATGCTAAGCACCAGGTAACTTCACCCTTCCAGTAGCCACAGAGGCACATGTTTTGAGTTCCCTTTTCACAGGTGCGAAGTGGGGCTCTACTAGTTTAAGCATCTTGCCCAAGGTTACATGCTGTTAAGAAGTAGAATGAAGATCTGAACCGAGATCTAATCCTCAAGTCAGTGCCTTATTCATTGCACTCACCTTCACTTTTTAATAAGAACTTTTACTCTGCATTCAATTTGCTAACTCGCACGGCAGGAGGCTCAGCTTCTGGCCTATCCTGGTTTTCAACATTCCTTCCTCATTAATCTTCATTATTTCTGGATTTTTATTTAATGTGAGAGATATGGGACTCACCCCTGCCTGGCCTCCTGTCGCTCTGGAAAGTCCCACATGCAAAGCCTCGGGACAAAGAAGCCGATTGATTCATCTTGAGGCCCATTTGGCTTTGGGCCTGGAGGTTGCATCTCACAGTCCAGTGAGCAAGGGCCGGGTTTGGGTGGTGCTTGAAGACAACTCTCAGGAAGGGGCGAAATAGGAAGGAAAGGGCCGGCCTCCTGGTCTGTGAGGCCTGACCCCAGCTCATCCCTGACCACCATTTTCCCTGCCGTGTACTTTCTCTCGGCTTCTGGCTATTGTCCAGGGATGACAAGCACATCCCTGCCTCAGGACCTTTGCCTAGAAGCCTTGTTCCAAAGATATTTACAGGGCTTGATCCCTGACTCCATCAAAGGATCAGGCCTAAAACAGCAACTCCTAGTTCATACTTTCTGCCATTACCCTTCTTTATTTTTCTTCAGAGTACTATAAAGATGACAGTACAATATATATTTACCTGTTAGTCTGTTTACTCTGATTTCCCTCTAGAGTGTTCATTATGAGAATGAGAACAATGAGGTTCCTTACACATCACCACACTCGTAGGATCAGACAGGGTGGCGCTTCATAAATATCTGCTGAATAAAGTCTTAACTCATACATACTGACTCATGACTGGCCACCATCACAGTCCATGAAACTGTCCCGTGGTGGGGCATTTCCTACCACGCTCATGAAAGCATTTTTTATTCTTCCAATGCTGACACTAGCTACTTTTCCTATATGCTAAATTTCTAATGTCTGCTGTTCGTTTGGGGTGTGTGTGTGTGTGTGTGTGTGTGTGTGTGTGTGTGTGTGTGTTACTGGGGACTAAACCCAGGGCATTCTACCTCTGAGCTACACTCCCAGTCTCCCTAGGTTGCTAAGGGCCTAAGCTGCTGAGTCTAGTCTCAGACCTCCAGTCCTCCTGTCTCAGCCTCCCAAGCACTAGGATAACAGGTGTGCACCACCCCAGCTCTTCTCAGCGCTTAGTAAGAGGCTCAATTCAATTTCTTTTTTGACATTCAAACATTCTGGCATCCTCACTTTGGTTTTTCCCATTTAGAGACTCAATGTTTTCACTGCACCATCATCATTATACAATCACTGCATAATTGAAAAACAAAACATAAAATACTTGAGGGTGGGAGTCGGGGAGGGGCCAATTGAGTGATGTGTGCATGTACGTCTCCGTCATCTTGTACCCCATCAAGATGTATGACTAGAATGCATCAATAAAAATATTTTTGTGTGGTCCTGGGGGTGGAACCCAGAGGCTTTCTACCTCCAGGCTATCCTCCCAGACCTATTTTCTATTTTATTTGGAAACAGGGTCTCACTAAGTTGCTGAGAGCCTCACTAAGTAGCTGAGGCTGGCTTCGAACCTGCGCGATCCTCCTGTCTCAGCCTCCCAAGCACTGGGATTACAAGCATGCGCTGCCACACACAGCAAAATTTTTTTTAAAACGTATGCACAAAAAAAAAAAATAAAGTATACACTTCACATTCTTAAGAAACATTTCCAAAACCCTGCCGGCATCCCCGCGGAGGAAGCCCCACCTGTCAGCACTCTCTGGCCATCCCCTCAGCTCAGCCTGGGCATCCACCACTCTGCTTTCTGTCTCTATGGATTTGCCTATTCTCCTGCCATTTTGATTTATAACAAATTGGGTGGTGCCTTTGTGAGGCCACAGTTTAAAGAGAAAACAGGACGCGCCCTGTGTGAGCATCCGGGAAGCCTGTCCTGGGGTGGAGGGTCTGGTTCCCTGACTGCACTGTCATGGAAGCAGAGGGAGGGGAGACAACCTGCGCACTGTCTTCTCAGCCCTACAGGCAGAAGCAGGAGTCGCCCCCAAACAGAGTCATCCCAGATTTATTTATCCACAAACAAGAATGTCTCTTGTGTGCTAAGCCCGGTGCTTAGCAGGACTTAGGCCAGGTCCATGTCAGTGGGGAGACACAGCCTCGCCCACGACTTGGCCTCAGATATCTAAGTGCTCTAAGGAGCCGGCGCTGTTTCGCTCGGGTTGCACGCATGGACCCCTCCTCGAGGCCTGGCAGCGGACACCCCTCGGCCTCCCTGTCCGCAGGCCAGCCTCATTCCCACCGCCCCCGGCGGCTCCAGAGAGGACCTGCTCGGAGCTGGTGCGCGCAGCCCGAGCTCCCTCCCTCGCCGTCCGGGAAGCCCCTCTGCTCCGGCCTGCCTTCCACGCACCTGTGGCCGGTCTCACCTGTCCTCTCCCCTCCTTGGGCAGGCCCCATCATGGCCCCACAGACCGCAGAACCAGGTGGAGCTCTGTCCTTCCACCCCAGGGCCACGCTGAGGGCAGAGACGGTTTCTCCAGCGAGGACACCTGTTCAACGTGCAATAAACGGGTCTTCTTCTAGGTGAGATCCGCACCTGACCGGACCATTCCTTCAGTCCAAGTCCTGCGAGGTGCTCTTTTTTATCTCTTTAAGCCAAGACACTTTTTGTTTTGTTTTTCATCAGTAATTGCTGTTACACGCTCATACAACGCTCCTGAAGGGCACAATTCTACTCCCATTTTGATACTTATATAGGAGCCCCAAGCAGCGGGGCAGCACTGCCCCCTGGTGGCCACTATGGAAGCCTGCAGTGGCGTTTTCAGTTGGCACAGCTGGCAGGGAGATCTAAGGGTGCTCCATGCCAGGTGTTCCCACAGTGCGTACACAAAATATCCCATGCAGCGAAGGATTATCGTAGCTCCTGTGTCTTCTGATCCCTTCTATATGGGAAGCATTGGAGTATAATCCTCCGAGTTTAAGACTTAACAGGGTTTTCCTAGTAACCCACACGGGTTTGGGCGTCAGAGTTTCACATTCCCTGAGTGTTCCAAGACTGTGACCTTTCATAGATTGGGAGTTGAATATACTTTCTTTTATTAAACATCTTATGACTGCTTGTCCCGTTTCTTTTTTTCAGTTTTATTTTTTTAATTACACACAATTGGCTGAGTGTGGTGGCGCACACTTGTAATCCCAGCATTCACAAGCTGAGACAGGAGGATCGTGGTTCGAGGCCAGCCTCAGCTACTTAGTGAGGCCTTTGTGATTCAGTGAGACCCTGTTTCAAAATAAAGAATAAAAAATAGGGCTGGGGGTGTAGCTCAGGGGTAGAATGCCCCGGGGTTCCATCCCCAGTACTGCAAAAATAAATTACACCCAACTGTACACATGTATGTGATACGGTGTGATGTCAGATATACATTGTGTAATGACTGAATCGGGCTAATTAGATAAAGCCCATCAAATATTTATCATTTCTTTGTAGCAAAACTTTTCAAATTCTCTCTTCGAGCTAAGTTGAAAAATATAATATTATTGACTATATGTCACCCTAGTGTGTAATAAAACGGCAGGATTTATTCCTCCGTCTAAATATAATTTTGGACTACTTGACCAGCCTCTTCCCACCCCTCCATTCTTCCAAACCTCTCCAGACTCTGCTGAGACATAATTTTTGGTCCAACGTTGATGTATACCAAAGCATGTTCCACATTCTTTTCAGAAGGCTATGTATTGGATAAAATATTCTGTAAATGTCTGTAAGGTCCATGTGGTCAGGAGTACAGTTTAACTCAAATGTTTCTTGTTGATTTTCTGTCGGAGGATCTGCCCATTGCTAAAAGTATGGGGGAGAACAATCTAACAAAAATTCTATTATTACTAGTCAGGCGTGGTGGCGCACGCTGGTAATCCCAGCATTCGGGAGGCTGAGACAAGAGGATTTGGGTTCACAGCCAGCCTCAGCTACTTAGCGAGGCCCTCCACAACTTAGTGAGACCCTGTTTCAAAATAAAGAACAAAAGCTGGTTGTGGTGGCGCACGCTTGTAATCCCCGCACTTGGGAGGCAGAAACAGGAGGATCGTGCAGGTTTGAAGCCAGCCGCGCTGGCTTAAGAGACCCTGTTTCCAAATAAAATATGTCTAGGAGCCCCGGCCGAACTGCGCGTAGCACGCCAGACCCCTGGAGAAACCAGGCCAAGTAAGACGCTGGGTTCTGGGCTGGGGTCGCGGGCTGGGCACGCCAGATGGGGCCCGGGTCGCGGGACTCTGGGCCCCAGGCAGAACTGCGAGTAGCACGCCAGACCCCTGGAGAAACCAGGCCCAGTAAGACGCTGGGTTCTGGGCGGGGGTCGCGCGCGGCGCACAAAAGCCGGGGCCTGGGTCGCGGGACCCTGGGCCCCGGGCCGAACTGCGCGTAGCACGCCAGACCCCCGGAGAAACCAGGCCCAGTAAGACGCTGGGTTCTGGGCGGGGGTCGCGGGCGGGGCACGCCTAATGGGGCCCGGGTCGCGGGACTCTGGGCCCCGGCCGAACTGCGCGTAGCACGCCAGACCCCTGGAGAAACCAGGCCAAGTAAGACGCTGGGTTCTGGGCTGGGGTCGCGGGCTGGGCACGCCAGATGGGGCCCGGGTCGCGGGACTCTGGGCCCCAGGCAGAACTGCGAGTAGCACGCCAGACCCCTGGAGAAACCAGGCCCAGTAAGACGCTGGGTTCTGGGCAGGGGTCGCCCGCGGCGCACAAAAGTCGGGGCCTGGGTCGCGGGACTCTGGGTCCCGGCCGAACTGCGAGTAGCACGCCAGACCCCTGGAGAAACCGGGCCCAGAACAGAAAAAGATAAAGAAAAATATCGGAGAGGTGGTAAGAAAGCCATTATGGATGCCAGGACACTGGAGATGCAGACAAAACTTACCTAAATGCACTGGAACTTATGGAAAAATTCGCCGTGAAAGAGGACTGCTATTTCTCTATATTGTTAAGAATCTCAGATATCACATATAAGGAGAGAGTTTAGCGGAGACCAAGGAGAAATGCGGTGTTGAAAGAGTTCTTCGCGATGGTGGTAGAGACTTGTATTCAGGAGAAGCAGAAACCGGATCTTACCAACTTTATTTTTTTGGAGAAATTACACCAAATGTCGAATGCTACCATCACGCATGCTTAGGAACACTGGACAACATTCAGAGTGGAAAAAGAGCCTGGGAAGGATTTGAAACGGTGGAGGCAGTGGCAATGCCAGTGGCCAATATTCGGGGGAGGCAGAGATCTGATACATTACAACTGGAACCTTTGAAATACTAACAAAAGAGACAGTGATCGGAACCTGCTGAGGGGTTAGGCGGGCGCCGGGGCCAGTGGCCGACATCGGAGCTTGCTGTGAGGCAAGGCCACTACTGAGGCCTCCGTGGCCGGGATTGGAACCTGCAGAGGGGTTAGACCGATGCTGGGGCCAGCGAGGCCGGCATTGGAGCCTGCCATGATGCAAGGCTTGTGCTAGGGCCTCCGAGGTCGGGTCCGGAACTTGCTGAGGGGTTAGGCCGGTGCTGGGGTCAGCGAGGCCGGCATCGGAGCCTGCCGTGAGGCAAGGCCGGTACTGGGGCCTCCGAGGCCAGGATAAGAGCTTGCCGAGGGGTTAGGCCGGTGTTGGGGCCAACGAGGCCGGCAGCAGAGCCTGCCGTGAGGCATGACCAGTGCTGGGGCCTCCGAGGCCGGGATCGGAGCATGCCGAGGGGTTAGGCTGGTGCTGGGGCCAGAGAGGCCGGCATCGGAGCCTGCCTTGAGGCAAGGCCGGTACTTGGGCCTCCGAGGCCAGGATAAGAGCCTGCCGAGGGGTTAGGCCGGTGCTGGGGCCTCCGAGGCCAGGATAAGAGCCTGCTGAGGGGTTAGGCCGGTGCTGGGGACAGCGAGGCTGGCATCGGAGCCTGCCTTGAGGCATGACCAGTGCTGGGGCCTCCGAGGCCAGGATCGGAGCCTGCCGAGGGGTTAGGCCGGTGCTGGGGCCAGCGAGGCCGGCATCGGAGCCTGCCTTGAGGCATGACCAGTGCTGGGGCCTCCGAGGCCGGGATCGGAGCCTGCCGAGGGGTTAGGCCGCTGCTGGGGCCAGCGAGGCCGGCATCGGAGCCTGCCTTGAGGCAAGGCCGGTACTGGGGCCTCTGAGGCCGGGATCGGAGCCTGCCGAGGGGTTAGGCCGCTGCTGGGGCCAGTGAGGCCGGCATCGGAGCCTGCCGTGAGGCAAGGCCGGTACTGGGGCCTCTGAGGCCAGGATAAGAGCCTGCTGAGGGGTTAGGCCGGTGCTGGGGCCAGCGAGGCCGGCATCGGAGCCTGCCTTGAGGCATGACCAGTGCTGGGGCCTCCGAGGCCGGGATCGGAGCCTGCCGAGGGGTTAGGCCGCTGCTGGGGCCAGCGATGCCGGCATCGGAGCCTGCCGTGAGGCAAGGCCGGTACTGGGGCCTCCGAGGCCAGGATAAGAGCTTGCCGAGGGTTTAGGCCGGTGCTGGGGCCAGCGAGGCCGGCATCGGAGCCTGCCTTGAGGCATGACCAGTGCTGGGGCCTCCGAGGCCGGGATCGGAGCCTGCCGAGGGGTTAGGCCGCTGCTGGGGCCAGCGAGGTCGGCATCGGAGCCTGCCGTGAGGCAAGGCCGGTACTGGGGCCTCCGAGGCCAGGACAAGAGCCTGCCGAGGGGTTAGGCCGGTGCTGGGGCCAACGAGGCCGGCATCGGAGCCTGCCTTGAGGCAAGGCCGGTACTGGGGCCTCTGAGGCCGGGATCGGAGCCTGCCGAGGGGTTAGGCCGCTGCTGGGGCCAGTGAGGCCGGCATCGGAGCCTGCCGTGAGGCAAGGCCGGTACTGGGGCCTCTGAGGCCAGGATAAGAGCCTGCTGAGGGGTTAGGCCGGTGCTGGGGCCAGCAATGGCCGGCATCGGAGCCTGCCTTGAGGCAAGGCCGGTACTGGGGCCTCGAGGCCAGGTTAAGAGCCTGCCGAGGGGTTAGGCCGGTGCTGGGGCCAGCGAGGCCGGCATCGGAGCCTACCGTGAGGCAAGGCCGGTACTGGGGCCTCTGAGGCCAGGATAAGAGCTTGCCGAGAGGTTAGGCCGCTGCTGGGGCCAGCGAGGCCGGCATCGGAGCCTGCCGTGAGGCAAGGCCGGTACTGGGGCCTCCGAGGCCAGGATAAGAGCCTGCCGAGGGGTTAGGCCAGTGCTGGGGCCAGTGAGGCCGGCATCGGAGCCTGCCTTGAGGCAAGGTCGGTACTGGGGCCTCTGAGGCCAGGATAAGAGCCTGCTGAGGGGTTAGGCCGGTGCTGGGGCCAGCGAGGCCAGCTTGGAGCCTGCCTTGAGGCAAGGCCGGTACTGGGGCCTCGAGGCCAGGATAAGAGCCTGCCGAGGGGTTAGGCCGGTGCTGGGGCCAGCGAGGCCGGCATCGGAGCCTACCGTGAGGCAAGGCCGGTACTGGGGCCTCCGAGGCCAGGATAAGAGCTTGCCGAGGGGTTAGGCCGCTGCTGGGGCCAGTGAGGCCGGCATCGGAGCCTGCCTTGAGGCATGACCAGTGCTGGGGCCTCCGAGGCCGGGATCGGAGCCTGCCGAGGGGTTAGGCCGCTGCTGGGGCCAGCGAGGTCGGCATCGGAGCCTGCCTTGAGGCAAGGCCGGTACTGGGGCCTCCGAGGCCAGGACAAGAGCCTGCCGAGGGGTTAGGCCGGTGCTGGGGCCAACGAGGCCGGCATCGGAGCCTGCCTTGAGGCAAGGCCGGTACTGGGGCCTCTGAGGCCGGGATCGGAGCCTGCCGAGGGGTTAGGCCGCTGCTGGGGCCAGTGAGGCCGGCATCGGAGCCTGCCTTGAGGCAAGGCCGGTACTGGGGCCTCGAGGCCAGGATAAGAGCCTGCTGAGGGGTTAGGCCGGTGCTGGGGCCAGCGAGGCCGGCATCGGAGCCTGCCGTGAGGCAAGGCCGGTACTGGGGCCTCCGAGGCCAGGATAAGAGCTTGCCGAGAGGTTAGGCCGGTGCTGGGCCCACGAGGCCGGCAGCGGAGCCTGCTGTGAGGCATGACCAGTGCTGGGGCCTCCGAGGCCGGGATCGGAGCATGCCGAGGGGTTAGGCCGGTGCTGGGGCCAGCGAGGCCAGCATCGGAGCCTGCCGTGAGGCAAGGCCGGTACTGGGGCCTTCGAGGCCAGGATAAGAGCCTGCCGAGGGGTTAGGCCGGTGCTGGGGCCAGCGAGGTCGGCATCGGAGCCTGCCGCGAGGCAAGGCCGGTACTGGGGCCTCTGAGGCCAGGATAAAAGCCTGTCAAGGGGTTAGGCCGGTGCTGGGGCCAGTGAGGCCGGCATCGGAGCCTGCCGTGAGGCAAGGCCGGTACTGGGGCCTCCGAGGCCGGGATTGGAATCCTGCCAAGGGGTTAGACCGGTGCAGGGGCCAATGGCCAGCATCGGAGCCTGGCGTGAGGCAAGTTCACTCCTGCGGCCTCCAAGGTCGGGACCAAAGCCAGCTTAGGGGTTTGACCGGTTCAGGGGCCAGCGAGACCAGAACTGGGTCCTCCCATGAGGCAAGGCCGCTGCGTGAGCCAGCGAGGTCTGGTTCAATCCACTGAGTAGCCAGGCCACTACTGGGACCATCAAGAGTGGGATTGGTACTTGCAACGCAGCATGCACAGAGAAATATCGCAGAAAATATAAATCAGACGCTTCTCTTAATCAGCAATAACTAGGAGGAAAAGGGCAACAGGAAGAGGTTGAGCTATAGAAAGGGCCCTATAGTGAAGCAACTAATGTGACCAATCAGAGGGTATGTAATACTGGAGGACGGAGCCTCTTTAAAATGCAGGAGGTACATAAACAAATGTATCAAAGTAAATCACCAAAGAAGTGTGGGATGGAGGGAGGGGGAGGGAATGGGACGGGGGCTGGAGGAGGGCTAATTGGATGATGTGTGCTTGTATATCCTCTCAAGTCTTGTACTCCAATGTGATTGATATATGACTACAATGCACCAATTTAAAAAATAAACTAATTAAAAAAAAAAAAATATGTCTAGGAGTGTAGCCTGGAGGTAGAAGGGTTCCATCCCCAGTACCACAAAAGAAAGAAAGAAAGAAAGAAAGAAAGAAAGAAAGAAAGAAAGAAAGAAAGAAAGAAAGAAAGAAAGAAAGAGGAAGAAGAGGGATGGGGTGTAGCTCAGAGGTAGAATGTCCCTGGGTTCCATCCCCAGCACCACATACACACAAAAATTGTTTTTAATTCTATTATTACTGCGCTGCAGTCTATCATATCCCTGTATGTCTACTGATATTTTCTTTACATATGTCGGTGACAGAGATTTTTAAGCCGCAATAATTAAAATCCCTTTGATGAGCACCTACAGGAATTCTTGAAACAAATGGAAAAAGCAGCAAATCGGAGAAAAGAAACAAAAGTCATAAAACCAATCAAATGGAAATTATAATACCGAGCAATACATTAGATTATAAAATGTTGAAACTGTGTGGAGGGAGCCAAGTATAAGTCACTCTGACATTGAGACTCAGGCATTAGAGAAGATACTTAAGACAAAAAAAGAAAAACAAAAAGAACAAAAAAAAAAAAAAAGAACAAATAATACTTAACAAGACTAGAGGGAAAAAAAGTAGTTATCAGGCACAGCAGACAAGATGGTGCATCTTTTCAGAAAAGAGGAAGGCCTGAAACCGGCCACATTCAGCGTCCGGGGCTTCAGTTAGAAGTCACGGGAGGTGCTTCCTCTGCTGGGGCACACTCAGAGCTCACGGCCACCCCTGTATCCCTGAGAGTGGAGCTGCTCGCCGGGCTGAGTGCCCAGGATCTGATGGTGCTGGTGGTGCTGGCAAAGGGCTCACACTGGCAAAATGCATTCACTCACCATACACTCTTTCCTAGAGAGCAGGGATAAAGGAAGAATGCTCAAGATGTAAAGATTCCTGGCAGCTGCTGGGATGCCGCTAGACTCACGTCACAGCGGGGTCATCATGAGCAGCCAAGCCCCCTCCTCAAAGCGATCTCTGCTCCAGTCGGAGCCGAGAGGGCTTGTCCAGGGGCACCTTTCTCTCAGCTGGTTTTCTCACAGCCATTACCACATTCAAGTACCTTGACTGCCCATCACTGGAGGACTAATTAATATCTGGGAGAGAGATGAGTGTTGGTAGGAAGGAATCAGGTTTGTTT
The DNA here is from genome assembly GCF_963383645.1 of Muscardinus avellanarius. Classification (NCBI taxonomy): domain Eukaryota; kingdom Metazoa; phylum Chordata; class Mammalia; order Rodentia; family Gliridae; genus Muscardinus; species Muscardinus avellanarius. Next base: position 95,298,076 of record NC_137799.1, read on the forward strand.
AAGGCCGCTGCTGCTGCACTCTGTCGGGCTGGGGGTATGAATATTTCTGTAGGGAGGGCAGGAGCCAGTGAGGCCGCAGGCTGGTGGGGCCACGGTGGGTGGGGGCAAGTCTTCAGAACAGTACCTGAGTTTTGACTTTCCTTAACTGTTACAGAAAGGTGTTACAAAGGCCTGGAAGGGTGTTACAACGGCCTTCTGAGTAGCGTGACTCTAAAGAAATATTTAGCAGTTAACACCTAGGTGGGAATACAATGGAAAATTAGAAGTCACTTTTGTTTAAAGATTTACTCCTCACGTGGGCCCGCAGAGCCTAATGAGCACCACGCGTGGGATAAATCTCTGCTGCGTTTTGTATCTTTCTCCTTCACTGCCTTGAACCTTGGGCCACGTTTTGGCCAACGCTTCAGAGAGCCATGTTAATCCTTGGAGGCGTACTCATCTAAAAACTAGTAATAGAGCTGGGCATGATGGTGCATGCCTCTAATCCCAGTACTTGAGAGGCTGAAATAGGAGGATCGCAGGTTCAAGGACAGCCTCAGCAAGTAGAGGGATGAGGAGCAATTTAGTGAGATGAGACCCTGTTCCAAAATAAAAATTAAAATAGGGATGGAGGTGTAGCTCAGAAGTAGAATGCGCCTGGGTTCAATCCCTAGAACTAAAAACAAAGAAAAACAAAACAAACAACTATTAAGGGATGAGGATGTAGCTCAGAGGTGGAATGCCCCTAGGTTTAATTCCTAATACCAAAAAATAAGTAAATGAGTAAAAATAAATAGGCTTTAACAAACTGAATTCAACAATATCTGTAAAAGAAATAATACATCATAGCCCAGTAGAATTTACCCAGAAATGCAAGTATAACTTAGTACTTGAAAAACCAATCAGTGTAATTCACCATATTAACAAAGTTATTTTCTTATTTTCTTTTTTTTTTTTTTTTTTGTGGGTCTGGGAATGAAACCCAGGGTCATTTGACCTCAGAGCTACATCCCCTGCCCTATTTGTAGTCTTTCTTTTGAAATAGGGTCTCACTGAGTTGCAGAGAGCCTCACTAAGTAGTTGAGGCTGGCCGTGAACCGCGATCCTCCGGTCTCAGCCTCCCGAATCTGGGATTACAAGCGTGCCCCGCCACACCTGGTAAATTAACAAATTTCAAAATCATGGAATCATCTCATGCATCATCTACGTGCAGAAAGAGCATTTGATCATATCAACTTCTGACTTTAAAGCAAAACAAAAGTATAAATGAATGTTCTGACTCTAAGCAAAATAAAAATATAAATGAATTTTCTCAACCTGGCAAAAGGTACTCATGATAAATATATAAGTATTTGCAAAAATCAAGATTTAATTTTACACTGTAAATACATGCTATTATTGTACGGCAATTATACAATGAAGGTAGAAAGAAAAAAGAAAGAAGCTAGTTCTGCTACTGATGATGTTGCCGTCATTCTAAAATATGTGGTAATGTTTTTATTTCTACTTTCTTTCCGCTTATGATTTTCTTTTTGTAACTTCTTAAGATACATAATTTAGTTATTAATTTTTAGGATTTTCTTAAGATACATAATTTAGTTCTTATTTTTCGGGATTTCTTCTATGTAAATGTAAATACTCGGCACTATAAATTTCCCTTGGCTTTTGCTGTTATACAAAATCTCGAGAAGTAATATTTCTGTGACTCAGTCTAAATTTTTATTATGACGTCATCTTTAATCTATGAGTAATCAGATTGCTCCGTGGATTAGTAATGTGTGAATTTTACCTTTTACCTTTAAGGTTCTAAGTATCCGATTGTTGTACATAATTATAATGCTAATTTTTAACTCTGTAGGAGCAGATATTATAAACTATATGACGGCCATCTTCAAGACATGTTTGAAGCCAGGAGTGGTAATCCCAGGCCTGTAATCCCAGTACTTGAGATGCGGAGACAGGAGAATCGCAGGTGTGAGGCCAGTCTTGGCAATCTAGCAAAACTCTCAGAAACCTAGCAAAACCATTTGCCAAAAAATAAATAAATAAAAGAGGGCCAGGGGTATAGCTCAGAGGTAGAATGTTCCCGGGTTCAATCCCCAGTACCACAAAAAGAAAAAGAAAAACAAACAAGAACAACAACAACAAAAAAAAAAACCTCCAAAAACATGTTTTAGGCCTTCTTTGTGTAATTTTCCTTTTATATATGAGGGGAAAAAATGTCTTTTCTGTTATTAGATACAGAATTTTATTGTCTCTTTTTAGATCATTCTGGTTAATTTTGTTTATACTGCTAATAGACTGAGGAGAATTAAAATATTGGTTATATGAGCACTCAGTGATTCACAAGTTAGGCAGAACCAGATTATACCATCTTAGGGTTCTGATGAAGGGGCATCAGGGAGAGGTTTTTACAGGGTGAACACAGAGCAAGGCAAAGAAAATACATGACTATAGTACAGCAATAACCTCCTTTAAGAAAGTCTCTCCAAGAGGTCGATGGGCAGCTGGACCCGGGCCTTAGAGGAGGACCATTTGCACCCGCTGGATTTTTGGTTGCCTATACAGAAACTGCAACCACAGCTGCAGTTGTTATTATTTTATTTTTTATTTATTTATTTTTTTTTTTTGGTGGTACTGGGGTTCCTGGAAGCCCTCCTTCCTCCGGGCTACACTCCCAGACCTATTTTATATTTTTGAAACAGGGTCTCTTACGCCAGCGCGGCTGGCTTCGAACCTGCGCGATCCTCCTGTCTCCGCCTCCCAAGCGCGGGGATTACAAGCGTGCACCACCACGCCCGGCTTGTTATTATTTTAGCAATTTGATCTCATCTCATTGCTTATTTGTATTTTGTCTTTTAGCCAATAAATTTAAAGTGGTGTGTCGAAAAAAAAAACACTAAAAACAGAATTGTCATATAAGCCAGCAATGTCACCAGCAGTTATACATCTAAAGGAGGTGAAAGGAGCGTGTGCACGGGACATCGGCACCCCTACTCCCTGAAGCTCCACTCACAAGAGCTGACGTGACTTGTTTTCCCTTAGGTCTCATCTCTCTCTTTTCTTGCCTTCCTTTGACTTACTTAATGTATTTTTAGAACAACACCAGATAGATAAAATGGTAGAATTTTTAATTTATCTATTTGTATAGTCTTTTCAGTGGTTGCTATAGGTGTGACAAAATTCATGTGTAACTTCCCAGAAGCAATATTTTGCTTCGGGCCATTAGGAACATTTACCTATTATACAAAATCTCGAGAAGTAATATTTCTGTGACTCAGTCTAAATTTTTATTATGACGTCATCTTTAATCTATGAGTAATCAGATTGCTCCGTGGATTAGTAATGTGTGAATTTTACCTTTTACCTTTAAGGTTCTAAGTATCCGATTGTTGTACATAATTATAATGCTAATTTTTAACTTTGTAGGAGCAGATATTATAAACTATATCTAAAGACCCTGTTCCTAAAACAAAAAATAAAAAGGACTGGAGGTTTAGCTCAGAGGTAGAATGTCCCTCAGTTCCCTCTCCAGTACTCCCCCCCCCCAACACACACAAATGTTTGGTAGTTGAAGCAAATTATAACATAGTATGCATAAATGCATTAAAGTATGCAAAAACAATACTTATGAGAAAATTATATCTAAGAAGTAGAAGGGTGACCGTGTGTCAGATGTATTTTGGAATTTCCAGTGTCTCTCTATTTCTCTTGGAACAGACGGTGCCCCTTCTGCCACGCTGTCTTTTGGGATAAGATAATGAATTCTGAATTCAAGTCTTTGCCCCTAAAACGAGTGTGTTTTTCAGGTCCAGGTCGCACCTCCTTGAAACAAGGCAGTCCCTGTGAAACAGGAAGCAGGTTGTGCCCAGGCATTTCACCTGGAAGGGAACAGCTCTCCGACCCAGCCCCTCTCTCCAAGGGCTTCAGCATGGAAACAAGAGCCCCAGAGGAACGTGTCCAGGGTGAGCCGGACGTTCTGGCAATGCCACCTCCTAAGGCAGCACAGCTCCTGTGTCAGTGAAGTTTGGGCCAGCTTCAAGAACGGCCCAGCAAGTTGGGGAGGCCCAGGGACAGCTTTCCCAGGAAAGCCCGCCTCACTGCGGGGCTGGCGAGGGAGCCTACGGGAAGCAGAAGCGGGACTTCTATAACTGTGCTGCCCCTGGACAGCCCGGCCTCTATTCACTCTTGGAGATGCTGCCCTGCTCTGACCCACGTGTGCACCAGATGTGACTCTAGTGACTTTATTCTGACCACAGAGAATCCCTCAATGCTGATACATGTAGAGTTTTCCAAAGTTATCTTTTCCCGACCCTGGAAAACTTTGAAAGTATTGGATGTTAAGGTTTAGTGACTTTCCAAAGGAAAGCCCAGCTAGTGACAGAGGCAGGAGAAAACAGTGCAGGTCACAGGGGGCCACCAAAAGCTATCGAAAGAGATTTTTGAGAACTACATCCGGTTAAGCAATGAAAAAGCCTTTCCTTAAAGTGTCTTGTTTTTTTTTTTTTTACTAAGTTTTACATTTTTTTAACTAGGTTTTCTATGAGCTGTCTGTACCCAGAGGTATACAGTATTACTAAGAACAGTAAATAAATAATGCTAGGATCACAAACATACGCCACCACGCCTGCTACATGGAGTGTTTTTTTTTTTGTTTTTTTTTGTTTTTTTGGTGGTACTGGGGGTGGAACCCAGAGGCTTTCTACTTCCGGGCTATACTCCCAGATCCATTTTATATTTTTATTTGGAAACAGGTCTAACTAAGTTGCTGAGAGCCTCACTAACTAGCTGAGGCTGGCTTCGAATCTGCGCGATCCTCCTGTCTCAGCCTCCCAAGCGCGGGGATTACAAGCGTGCGCCACCACACCCGGCTACATGAAGTGTTTTTATGCTAAGTTAATTTAATGAAAGAATAGTATTCAAGAATACTATAGGATGATAAGCCAGGAGTGGTGGTGCATCCATGTAATCCCACTACTTGGGAGGCTGAGACAGGAGGATTGTACAGGTTCGAAGCCAGCCTCAGCTACTTAGTGAGGCTCTCGGCAACTTAGTGAGACCCCGTTTCCAAATAAAATATAAAATAGGTCTGGGGTTCCATCCCCAAGACCACACACACACAAAAAGAATACAAGAATGCTATAGACTGCTATAGTTTAATTAAACTAATCCTTTACTTTTATTTCTTTATGTTAGCAAAAAGGACATGTGCGTTATTGTTAAATCACATTCATTCAGTTAAAAAAAAAAAAAAGACATCAGGTGCAAGCCTGGTCATCATTTCGGAGCTGCATGGGGACAGATAATTCCCTGAGCATGATCCTTGAATGCCTTTTCAAGTTAAAAGGCTCCTTTACAGCTGCTCTGTACTGGCGAGATTTGAGAGAGAATCTAGGCGCTGTGGGGCTGGCGGTTTCAGGACCCCATCCTCTTCCTTTTTACTCTAGCTGAGCCTTCACAGTTCCTATGCTGTCCCGGAACCACAGAAAATGGACAGACCTCAAGTGACCTCTTTATTCACTCCCTACTTGGTAATGTGATGGATTTTTGAAGTTTAGAAGCGTCCACGTGTTAAATGGAAAGGAAGAAATAGAAAGAGATCAAGTAAGTTTTGAGGGAAAATACAGTTTTACCATGAATTCTGAGGTTTGTTCTCAGCTCTTGATAGATAACCTTTGTTAGGTTCCCTCTAATTACCAGTTTGCCAGGATTTCATGTTAATCATGAATGTGCATTGAGTTATATTGAATATCTATGTATATCTATTGGAATAAAGCTATAGCTATTTCCTTGAATTTATTCATATAATGAATTTCCTTATATTACCTTGGATTGCTACATAGACCTGAATTGCTAATAGAAGTGATAAGTTGACTATTACATACATTCTTACAGCTTTTTATTAATACTTTTAGGTTTCTATTTCTACATTTTAAGTTAAAAATATATACTTTCTTGTTTTCCTGTCCAAATATGTTATCAGGGTCTCCCAAAAGAAAAGTGAGCAAGTTCCCTGCTCCTTTTCTAATTTAGAAAAATAAAAGTGTATTATTAGATTCTATGAGATTTACCTTCAAATTTGGGCCTTATAAGGACTTTTGGTGTGAAGATTTTATTAAACCAACTTAATAGTTTATCAATAAACTTACTACCATAAGCCTATATTACTTTTGTATTTCTGTATTGACTGCTGTGATAACGTGGTTTTCTGGAGTACGGTGGTAGACCACATTGACTGATTTTCAGATACTGAACCAGCTCTGCATACTTAAAATAGATTTTGTTTGGTTTGATGTGTAATTCCGTTTAGTTATCATTCATTTGTTTTGATAAGTACTTTTAAATTCATGAATTGTCTGTGTCTTATTTTCATATCAGGATGATTCTGGCCTCTGATAGTTGGAAAATACCCCATTCTATCTTCTGGAAGAATGTGTACAAGTAGTATTTAGTCCTCTTTAGATTCTGTTACAATTCATTAGCAAAACTATCTGGGCCTTACGGTTGCAAACTGACTCAATTTCTTTAGTACTTATAGGGCTACCCAGATTATATGTATGTTATTGGGAGAATTGTAATAATTTTGCTTTTCTTGCAATTAGTACACTTTAAGTTGTCAAGATTAATTTGGTGGAGTTGTTCATATCATTCCCTTATAGTAACTTTGATATCCTCAGAATGTGTAATTATATCTCTCTGATGTGTGTGTGTGTGTGTGTGTGTGTGTGTGTGTGTTACTAAAAATTAAACTCCGGGGCACTCTGCTACCGAGCTATATCCCTACATGGTTTTTGAGCCAGAGTCTCACCAAGTTGCCCAGGCTCACCTCGAACTTGTGATCCTCCTGCCTCCGCCTTCCGGGCAGCTGGGATTCCAGGTATGTACCACTGGGCCCAACCATATCCCGATTTTATTCTTGGTTCTTGTCATTTGTCTTCTTTACTTTTATTTATTTTCCCTTTTTTTAGATTTGTCATCTCACTGTATTACCCAAGCTGGTCTCCAGCTCGTGGACTCAGTGGTGCCCTGGCCTCAGCCTCTGCAGCACCTGAGCTGACAGGTGTGCCACCGCACCCAGCAGCGCTCTTTTCTCTTGCTCAGTCTTCCTAGAGGTTTGTCAGTGTTACTGCTCTTTTCAATCCAGCAGTATTATTGATTTTTCTGTTTGGTATCCAATCTTATCAGTGTTGGGATTTCATTTTTTTCTGCCAAAGTTGAGTTTATTATGCTGTTCTTTTATATGTGTCTTAATGTGAGATCATAGACTGTTAACTTGAGACGTTTCTTTTCTAACGCAAACACAATACTTTTTCTTCTCTCTTTTTTTTTTTTTTTTTTGTGGTACTGGGGATGGAACCCAGGGGCACTCTACCTCCGAGCTACACCCCCAGGTATATACCTGGAGTCCCAGCTACCCCAGCCCTATTTTTTATTCTTTATTTTGAAACAGGGTCTCGCTAAGTTGCAGAGGACCTCACTAAGTAGCTGAGGCTGGCCTCGAACTGCGACCCGCCTGGCTCCACCTCTCAGATTACAAGCGTGCACCACCACGCCCAGCCACAGAAGTCTTAAGTTTCCCTTTCAGCACTATAGTTTCGACAAGCAAATTACCTATCAAGTCACTAAGCAGGTCCCTTTCTTAGATCTAGTGGTTCTGCTTCTCTGTGAACCCTAATTTATTCAGCATGTGATCATAAAAGAAATGGCATTAATATCTAGCAGCTGCTTAGCTAATAACCAATGTTTAGCAGACATTTTTGCACTTTTCAAGATACTTAGTAGAATTTTCATACTGTGGCTTGAACAGGTTCTGAAATAAAAGTAGGTTTTCCAAGCCGGGTGCTTGTAATCCCAGCACTTGGGAGGCTGAGACAGGAGGATCGCGCAGGTTCGAAGCCAGCCTCAGCTACTTAGTGAGGCTCTCAGCAACTTAGTGAGACCATGTTTCCAAATAAAGTATAAAATAGGTCTGGGACTTTATGCCCGGAGGTATAAAGCCCCTGGGTTCCACTCCCAGTACCACACAAAAAAAGATTTTTTTTAACCCAAAAGGGTACATGTGTAATATATACCTGGAATTAACTTATTGTTAGGAAACCAAGGACTCAAATACATAATGGGGCATATGTATACTCATGCCACTCATAAAAACTTTGTTAAATATTCTAAAGGGGTTTTTCCTTATTGTTAGAAGACTTCCAACCTGCTAAACTCTCAGAGAAGAGTCCAGAAAACCAAGGAAAGCATTTGTGGCTTGTTTTATTATTTACCGACAAATCCAACTAATGAGCAAGAATTTTCAGGAAAACCATGTGATCTGGATGTGACAAAATCCCCTGCAAGAAAGATGTCTTGCAAATTTAATACCTTGGGGTCTGCTCGTCTGTGTCCTAGCGCTGCACATCATTAGCATTTAAGAGAAAAAGCGTGTGAGCCTAATTTATGTGAGAAGTGGCTCTTCAGTATTGAGGCTGGCAGAAATAATACTGAAGAGAAATACTCTGCTTATGGTAAAAATATAAAAGCCGTCAGTCATAAGGAGGAAGTTATTGAGCTTCAGACAGCACAGACTGTGAGGTGAGCTTCCAAACTCAAGGAAAGTGGGAAATCTCCCCTTGGAGAGGCTGCCCTCCTTACATCTCAGCATGCCCACCGAAAACTGAAATCTTATGAAGTCAGTACCTTTGGGGGAAACCAGTGTGATAAGTCAGCCTTCGTCACCTCTGGGAGCATTCACCCAGAGGATAAGGCTTGCTATGAGCGTAATGAAAACAGAAATCGTCTCAGTAGAACCACTCACAAAACCGACACAGGAGGGAAGTGTTTTAGCCAAAAATCACATGTCAGGGAACAGCACGGAATTCGTGTTGAGGTGAAGCACTTTGAATATGGCAAAAATGTCGACCACACTTCAGCACTTCTGGTACAGCCACTAACTGACGCAGCAGACGAACCTTCCGACGGCACGGCAGCCCAGGTACAGAGACCGGCAGCTGCCAGTCACCTCTGCATACCCATCACAGAGCTCTCACAGAGGGGAAGCCCTGCTCTTGGAATCCCTGCCGGCTTCAGCCTCAGAAAAGTCACACAGGGGAGAAACCTCAGGAATGTGGGAAAGCTTTCAGTGAGAAGTCACGCCTGCGAAAGCATCAGAGAACTCACACAGGAGAGAGGCCCTTTGGGTGTAATGAATGTGGGAAGGCCTTCGGCCATATGCCAGGCCTACGGAATCACTGGAGAACTCACACAGGGGAGAGGCCGTGTAAACGTGGTGAACATGGGAAAGCTTTCAAACTGAAGTCAGGCCTGAGAAAACATCACAGAACACACACAGGGGAGAAGCCCCACAAATGTAATCAGTGCGGGAAGGCCTTTGGTCAGAAATCACAGCTTAGAGGACACTACAGGATTCACCTGGGGAGAAGCCCTATGAATGTAATCATTGTGGGGAGTCTTTCAGTCAGAAGTCAAACCTGAGAGGACACCACAGAGCTCATACCGGGGGGAAACCCTATAAATGTGACGAGTGTGGAAAAACTTTCAGGCAGAAATCAAATCTCAGAGGACATCAGCGAACTCACACAGGGGAGCAGCCCCATGACTGTCAGTGTGGGGAAGTGTTCAGCCAGAAATCAAACCTCAGAGAACATCAGGACACCCACGCGGGGGCTAGATTCATGGGTGTGAAGATTATGGAAAACATGGGTAGTCTTTCAGCCAGAGTGTAGATCTTCCTATGCACCAGAGAACTCACCCAGCAAAGAAAGACTATAAAGGTAATGAATATAGGAAGTACTCTGTGATTCCTCTGTAAAATAGTCTTAATTCTCAGAAAACTCATGTTTCAGAAAAACCTCCAAGAAAGTAAAAGTGTGGAAATTGTATGGCAGCAATCAAAACTATTCTATCATCCGAGGAATCAGAGTGTGAAATCCTAGAAAGTAAACAAGTGCAAGATAACACACTTAGCTTTCCAAATATGGCCCCAAATACTTAGGAGGGAGAATAGAGACCTCACGGTTTATCAAAACACAATAAAAAAATGCCAGGCGTGGTGGCGCACGCCTGTAATCCCCGCGCTTGGGAGGCAGAGACAGGAGGATCGCGCAGGTTCGAAGCCAGCCGCGCGCGCTGGCTTAGGAGACCCTGTTTCCAAATATAAAATGTAAAAAGAGGTCTGGGAGTGTAGCCCGGAGGTAGAAGGGCTTCCAGGAACACCAGTACCACCAAAAAAAAAAAAAACCCACAATAAATGAAGGTGGTAGAGGTGGGAAATCCGTAAGACAACCCTTAATTTGACTTAGATAAATCTGATGACTCACAAGCCGGGCTTGGTGGCGCGTGCCTAGAATCCCAGTACTTGGGAAACCGAGAACAGAGGATCGCAGGTTTGCAGCCAGAGCAACTAAGGCCCTCCCCAACTTACTGAGACCCTGTTCTAAAATTAAAAAATAGGGCTGTGGGGGTACACCTCAGAGGCAGAGCACCCCTGCATTCAATTCCCAGCTCACCAATGACCATATCTTATTTTGTACCGTGCTACATCCAGCCAAAATTTCTTAACCACTCTGTGACCAAATGGGATCATATTGTCAGTCATTAAGTAACTGAATGTGGGAATCAATTATCAGACAAGTTTCATTAAATACATCTCTCGATATTCAATATTTTGTCTGTTCCTCATCAGACTACTTAGAGAAATGTTAGCGTTCATACACTCAGGAAGGGACCAGCTGAGAGAATGACTACATGGAACAGAGTTTCCCACTACGGATAGAACCCAGGGGCATTCTGCCCTGAGCCTCACCCCAGCCCTTTATTTTGAAACAGCATCTCACTGAGTTGCAAAGGGCCTCCTCACTAAGTAGCTGAAGCTGGCCGTGAACCACGATCCTCCTGTCTCAGCCTCCCAAATGCTGGACTTATAAGTGTGTGCCACCACGCCTGGCAGAGTTGGGGTTTTTTGTTTTGTTTTGTTTTGTTTTTTGTTTTGTTTTTGTTTTTGTTTTTTGGTGGTACTGGGGTTCCTGGAAGCCCTTCTACCTCCGGGCTACACTCCCAGACCTATTTTATACTTTTTTCTTAATTTTTGGAAACAGGGTCTCTTAAGCCAGCGCGGCTGGTATCAGACCTGCGCGATCCTCTGTCTCCATCTCCCAAGCGCGGGGATTACAAGCGTGCGCCACCACGCCTGGCCAGAGTTGGATTTTTTAACAGCAAGAAAATAAACTCTCCTGAGCTTCCAGTTTGGAGTGTATTTGATACTGACCTACACTCACCAACTCTTACTTAAACTATGAATGTGATATCTGTGTATATTTGAACTCCGTCAGGAAAAACTCCCGACAATATCCGAGACCATAGCTTCTTTCCAAAACTCAACATTCATGTAAATTTCAGGAGAAGAAATCTAGTATTTTAACATATAGGAAATACCTTACCAAAAAACGTGATTTCTCATTAAATATAGGAGAGAGAGTTGAGTTTTGAATGTTTGAAAGTTTCGGTAGGTCACCAAACTTATCATTCAGGATACAAAGTACAAGAGGGTAAGTCTCAATTCGAGGAACGTAAGTCATAGCCTTTAGAATTTTTATGTCAAAATTTGTTTCATGTAATGTGAAAAATTTAATGAAATATTACATTGCTGACTATAGACATATACTGGAATAAAAATCTTAAAAGAAACAAATTGCATAAATTGAACAAAAGTATCAAATATATATGATTATTTTCTGATTGTCAAAATTATGGATATTTGCATTACATTTACCAGGCGTATATCTATGTATTGAAATTCAGCATTACAGCCAGGCGTGGAGGCGCACGCTTGTAATCCCAGCATTTGGGAGGCTGAGACCGGAGGATCGCGGCTTTCGGACAGCCTCAGCTACTAGATAATAGCTAATAGTACAGAATTTCTGTTAGAAAATTAAAAGAGCCGGGTGTGGTGGCGCATGCTTGTAATCCCTGCACTTGGGAGGCGGAGACAGGAAGATCGCGCAGGTTTGAAGCCAGCCGCGCTGGCTTAAGAGACCTTGTTTCCAAATAAAAAAGTATAAAAATAGGTCTGGGAGTGTAACCCAGAGGTAGAAGGGTTTCCAGGAACCCCAGTACCATCAAAAAAAAAAAAAAAAAAAGAAAAGAAAATTAAAAGAAACTACACTTTTATGTGTGTGTGTATGGTACTAGGGGTGGAACCCAGGGGCTTTCTACCTCTGGGCTATACTCCCAGACCTATTTTATATTTTATTTTGAAACAGGGTCTCAGTGAGTGGCAAAGGGCCTCACTAAGTAGCTGAGGCTGTCTGCAAACCTGTGCAATCCTCCTGTCTCAGCCTCTCAAGCGTGGGGATTATAAGCGTGCACCACCATGCCCGGCTTAAGAAACTACACTTATAATCCCAGTTTTTGGGAGGCTGAGACTGGTTTGCAGACAGCCTCAGCTACTTAGTGAGGCCCTTTGCCACTCACTGAGACCCTGTTTCAAAATAAAGGATAGCCGGGCGTGGTGGCGCAAACTTGTAATCCCCGCGCTTGGGAAGCAGAGACAGGAGGATCGCGCAGGTTCGAAGCCAGCCGCGCTGGTTTAAGAGACCCTGTTTCCAAATAAAAATAGAAAAATAGGTCTGGGAGTGTAGCCTGGAGGTAGAAGGGCTTCCAGGAACCCCAGTACCACCAAAAAAAAAAAAAAAAAACTAAACAAAATAAAGGATAAAAAATAGGGCTGGGGGTGTAGCTCGGAGGTAGAATGCTCCTGGGTTCCATCCCCAGTACCACAAATTAATAATAATAATAATAATAATAATAATAATAACAACTGCCCAGTTGTACTCCGCAGAAAGACCTACGTGTTCTGTCGCATCTTTCGATCTGCAGCTCCCCCACCTCACCTCCCTCCTCCACCTGAGTGCTGGGGTGGGTGTAGGAGAACGGTGCCTCCAACACCATGGCTAAGACCATTCATTGGTTCCACCTTTCCAAAGGCCATTTGGTAACATCTAGTATATCATGTAATGTGCCCATTTTTATTAACCAGCTATCTAATTTGTAACATTAAAGAAAAGGCATGTATTAAAGATGGCAATGAAGTCTTTATTCAAGGGGGAGACAATCTCAACAGGCATCAGGACCATGCTCACGGAGGCCTGCTGTGCAGGTGATTTGAGAGCCTGTTTCAAAATAATAGGATAGGCTGGGGGTGTAGCTCGGAGGTAGAATGCCTCGGGTTCCATCCCCAGTACCATAGATGGATGGATGGATGGATGGATGGATGGATGGATGGATGGATGGATGATGTAGCTCAGCGATAAAATGCCTCTGGGTTCAATCCCCGGTAACACACACACACATACACACACACACTAGAATACCTGAGCATGGTGGCATATGCCAGAAATCCCAGTACTTGAGAGGCTGAGACGAGAGGATTGCAGGTTCAAGAACAGCCTCAGAAACATGAGACTCTCAACAACCTAGTGAGACCCTTTCCAAAGTAAGAAATAAAGCTTGGCATGATGTCACATGCTTGAAATCCCAGTACTTGGGAGACTGAGACAGGAGAGTCGCAGGTTTGTGGCCAGCCTTAGCAACTCAGTGAGGCCTCCCGAAACTTAGTGAGACCCCGTTTCAAAATAAAATAGGCCTGGGATGTAGCTCAGTAGTAGAATGCCATAGGGTTCAATCCCTAGCACTAAAAAAATAATTAACTAGTTAATTTTAAAAATAGGACTGGGGCTATAACTCTGAGATAGAATGCCCCTAGGTTCAGTCTATAGTACCATCAAAAACAAAACAAAACCTAATGTTGTTCTTTTCTGTTCCAAGCCATGCCTGGTGGCACTCGCTTGTGATCCCCGCGTTGGGAGGCCGAGACAGGAGGATCGCACAGGTCCAAAGCCAGCCTCAGCTACTTAGTGAGGCTCTCAGCAACTTAGTGAGACCCTGTTTCCAAATAAAGTATAAAATAGGTCTGGGAGTATAGCCCGGAGGTAGAAAAGCTCCTGGGTTCCACCCCCAGTACCATAAAAAATAAAATATAAAGCAGCCTCTCCTCATCCATAAGGAATACATTCCATGACTCCTAGTAGAGGCCTGATACCACAGTACCCAATGTATACATATGCATACCTATGATAAATTTTAATTTCCAAATCGAGCATAATAAGAGATTCATGAGAAAGCATAACTGTAACAATATGCTGTAATAACATTTATATGAATGCGGTTTCTCTTAAAGTGTCTCTGTACCGTATCCCCTTTCTCCTTTTGATGAGACGCAGTATCTGCCTGCTAACGGAGCCGAGTGAGCGCCTAAGCACAGTGGCCAGAATTCTGTAGTTCGAGATGTGAACGCAAAACCAGCCCCGATTTTTTCTTTCATCGTAATTTAATGGACAAAGGATTCATCCTTATGGTTGATATTAACATCCTCAGCATACAGTTTCTCCCCTTATTAACTGGAGAACCTTCACCTTTACACTTAAGGAGGAAATACTTTATGGCTTCCGGTTGCCACGTCTGAATTGCAGAATATGCCAACTGCTATGGTTTGTTTTTTGTTTTGTTTTGTTTTGCGGTACTGGGGGTGGAACCCAGGGACATTCCACTTCTGAGCTACACCCCTGGCCCTGTTTTTTATTCTTTATTTTGAAACAGGGTCTCACTGAGTTGCAGAGGGCCTCACTAAGCAGCTGAGGCTGTCGCGAACCCGGATCCTCCTGTCTCAGCCTCCCGAATGCTGGGATGACAAGCGTGCGCCCCCACGCCCAGCTAACTGCTATGGTTTGAATTCTTGTCCCTTCCAAAACTCGTGTTGAAATTTAGTTGCCACTGTAACAACATTAAGAGAGAGGACCTTTAGGAGGTGATTGGGCCATGAAGACTTCATTTCTTTGGCGCCATTATAAAAGGCAAGTTTGGTCTTCTGCGTCTTCTCTTGCCCCTTCTCTTCTGCCCTGTGAGGAACCGCCTGTCCCCCATGACCAAGCATGCCGCATTCAAAGCACCATCCCTACCAGACACGAAACCTGCCAGTGCCTTCATCTTGGGCTTTTCAGGCTCCAGAACCATGGGAAATAAATGTCTGTGCTTTATAAACGACCAAGTCTCAGCTCTTCTATTACAGCAGCACAAAAAGGACTAAGACTGCCGTGACCTGTCAGTACTCCTGTTCAACACCATCCCGCAGTGACCCGTCAGTACTCCTATTCAACACCATCCCGCAGTGACCCATCAGTACTCCTGTTCAACACCATCCCGCAGTGACCCGTCAGTACTCCTGTTCAACACCATCCCGCAAGTCTTAGCAACTGGAGTAAAGCCACCGAAAGGCATAGCACTCCTGCAATTATAAAGAAGAAACAAAATGGTCTTGATTTTCAGAAAAAAAATTTAAAAGGCTTAGCAAATAGGCAAGGTCCTCCACAATTTTGTGAGACCCTGTTTCAAACTTAAAAATAGGGCTGGGAGTATAGCTCAGAGGTAGATTGCCTCTAGATTCAATCCCTATTACCAAAACAAAACGGAATAAAATCATCTGTCATAAATATCAACCATGCTAGGCATGGTGGCCACACTTAGAGGCTGAGTCAAGAGAAAGGATCATGGGTTCAAGGTCAGCCTCAGCAATTTGGGCCCTCAGCAATTTAACAAGACATGTTTTTAAAAAAAAAAAAAAAAAAAAACCTGGGCATGGTGGCATATGCCTGTAATCCCTGTACTTGGGAGGCTGAGATGGAAGGATCTCAGTTCATGGACAACCTCAGCTTCTTAATGAAGACCTTTGCAACTCAGTGAGACCCCTGTTTCAAAATAAAGAAAAAATATGTTTGGGGTTGTAGCTCAGAGGTACAATGCCCCTGGGTTCCATCCCCAGTACCACAAAAAAACATATATTAAAAAAAATTTGGCTGCTGGGCGTGGTGGCGAACGCTTGTAATCCCCGCGCTTAGGAGGCGGAGACAGGAGGATCGCTCTGGTTCAGAGCCAGCCTAGCTGGCTTAAGAGACCCTATTTCCAAATAAAAAATATAAAAAATAGTCTGGGAGTGTAACCCAGAGATAGAAGGGTTTCCAGGAACCCCAGTACCCAAAACAAAAAAAATTTGGCTGGGGGGGTAGCTCAGAGACAGAATGCCACTGGGTTCAATGGCCAGTCTCTCTCTCTCTCTCTCTCTCTCTCTCTCTCTCTCTCTCTCTCTCTCTCTCTCTCTCTCCCTCCCTCCCTCCCTCCCTCCCTCCGTCTCTTTCCCTCCCTCCCTCTCTCTCTTCTCTTTCTCTCTCTCCCTCTTTCTCTCATTTTCTCTCATACACACACACAGTATCAACCATGAAAACTGTGTGTAGCAGCAAAAATAATAACTTTATTATGCTCAGAGGTTTCTAATATGGTTCCTAGTTTCAGAAATGTGCACATATTAAGACTTAAGTATCTCCAGGATATGTGCAATTTGCATAATTATTGTTTTCTTTTGTAAGGTTGTGTATGCTTTCAAATATTTTGTGATATTCAGCTTACTTTTCTTTTTTTCCACAGAGATGAACTATGAGGATAACAAGTAATTGACAGGTTGGGTCCCGCGGGGCGGGACCTTAGAAAAGGAGGAGACTGATGGGCGATATCGCGAGAGGGGCGGGGTTTCCACGCGTAACTCCGCCCACAAGGCATAAACTTTGAAAGGAAGGCATTTTCCTTCCAGCATCGGAGGAGCTCGGAGGTGTTCTGGAGGGTCCAGCTCCTATCTCCGGGTGAGACCGCATTAAAATTCTTTTTCTTCTTGGCGCACCGGTCTCTCTCGCCTTTTTTTATTGCGCCTAAAAACCTAACAGTAATATTCTTATGTAATAACAAGCCATTTCCTGGGATTTTGTTACACTGGAAAGCTTCATTCACAAGAGCTGTTTACATGTGTCTTTATTTTTCTTGGCAGTTCTGAGTTCCAATTGTGGAACGGCAGTCCAAATTTTCCCCTTATGAGCATTATATTAAAAGTTTCAAACACATTAAAAATAGAAAATAGTCAAACAAGACTACCCATATTTTAAAAGTAGAACTTTAATTTTTTTATATTGTTTTTGGTGAGTCCTGACATCAACGCCCAGGGGCTAGAGCGTGCAATGCCAGCACTATACCACTGAAGTATATCCCCAGCTCCGTAGATAGAAGGTGTTAATATTTCGGCATTTTTGCTTTTTATAATTGTTGTTTTGTTCAGGGAAATCGGTTTGATAAAAGAAAGGTTTACTATGGATCTCTTAAACATACCTATATAATCCTTTTGGGGTTGACAGGCTGGTTCCTCAACTCAGGGACTCAGCATCACATGATGGGAAAGAATTTGAGGAGGAGCCAGTCAGAGACATGGACAGAGGTTTATTTGGGAAAGTAGGGACTTTGAAGGGATGCGTGATAATGCTCTCAGCCCAGCGGCCACACGCCGATGTGGCGTGTTCCTGGTCCCAACCTTCACTGTCTCATCAGCAGGGATGATTTGAGGAGATTGCTCTCTTGAGCAGTGTCCAAGAAGATTCCTCTTGGTGTGATCGCCGTTGTCTGATACATAGACGCCTCCCTAAGTGTTGCAGGAGGCTTTGGTCCATGGAGAACAAGAGACGGAGGCTGGATTAGGATACGGCAGGTCTTTTTATTCACCAGTGAGGCTCAGAGAGCAAAATTCTGGGTCTGATCTCTGAGCTCAGAACATGCAAGATCTTTTATACAATTGCCGACTTAGCTTCCGGAAGGGAAGGGTCAGTGTGAGGTGGTTCTGCCTAGCAGAAGCAGGAGGCAGGAGCGGGGCAGCAGTCACCTGTGCACTGTTTCTCTTTTCTCTAGCAGCTGCATGCCTTATCTTGCTCTGTTCACCTTGAGAGGGGGTTCTGGGAAAAATACTTTATTCTTCTCACTTGTCTCTAGGCTCCTAACCAAGCGTCATCTTCAAGGACGTAGCCAGGGCCCCTTCCTCATAAGGATGGGTCCACGGCACTGGGGATCACTAGTAAATTATTCAGAAACTCGGGGGCTTCACAGGTCTTGTCACAGGCTTCCATATTAAAGCTACATTTTCCTTTGTTGCGAGGTGACCCACAGAAACACGCCAGACTCCAGAGTGCCAAAGAGGTCACTTTATATACCAGACAGCCAGAGGAAGCAGTGCCCACTATACTGCCATCTTTTATAGGGGCTGGCCCCGGGCAATTAAGGATACATTGCTTCCCTTATCGCCCTTTTCTACCTATTTATTTCTTCTATCTTACATCAACCCCAGTTAATCACAATGAACAGAAATATTCCTTACTATTCCAAATATAAAGGCCATATACTTATTTCCCCAATGGCTCCAAAATGTATTTCCCACCTCCTGTTTTCTACAACCAGGATAAGGTTGAGGGCTGTCTATCAAGCGTATGAGCCATTGGGCCAAAAGTTCTAAGTATAACCAATGGCTCTGGCTCTGGCAGAACTCGGATTTCTGGTACCAGGACAGAGGAATTAAAACCAGGGCTCCCGGCGCCGTGCCCTATGGGAAATGTAGTCTGGCCGCGTGGCTCGCGCGCTGCATTCTGGGAGCGAGGGCCCGGCCGCGCCCCGTGTGCGCGTGCGCAGTGCGCTCCTGGCCGCCGGCCGCGCTGGCTGCGGGCATGGCGGGCGGTGGCTTCGCTCCGGGAGGGCCGGGCCTCTCCGCGGCGGGCGGGCGGGCGGGCGGGAGCTGCGCCCCGCCATGTCGCCGCACCCTGAAGCCGCCGCGGACTGCGGGGCGGTGGACGGCGAGGCCCGCCTGGGGAGGGAGGTGAGCCCGTGCCCGGGCCCGCCTCGGGCCTCCTGGGCAACGTCTCCCTCCCACGGCCCAGCTCGAGCCCCGCCAAAAACGCATCGCACAGAGGACAGGCCGAAAAAGAGTCTGACTCTGAAACCTGGAAGAACCCAGCACGGTGGGGGTGCGCGCCCGCCATCCCTGGACCTGGGAGGCTGACAGGAGGTCCACAGGTTGGATGCCAGCCTCAGCAATTTAGCAGTACCCTGTTTCTAAATAAAAAATAAGGACTGGAGGTGTAGCTCGGAGGAAGAGCGCCTTTGGTTCAAAAAAAAATATATATATATATATATATATATATATATGTATGTATGTATGTATATGTATATATGTATGTATATATGTATATATTATATATGTATGTATGTATATATATGTATATGTATGTATGTATATAACGCCCTGGGTTCATATATATATATATATATATATATATATATATATATTTCATATATATGAATGTATGAAATTTACCCATAGTTACCTAGCTAGAAGCAATTCAGGTGAGTCGCCAGAAATGTCTTACAGAAGTATTCTTCAGAGCCGGGCGTGGTGGCGCACGCTTGTAATCCCTGCGCTTGGGAGGCTGAGACAGGAGGATCGCGGGTTGCCGACAGCCTCAGCTACTTAGTGAGTCTCTCTGCAACTCAGTGAGACCCTGTTTCAAAATAAAGAATAGAAAACAGGGCGGGGGATGTAGCTCGGGGGTCAAATGCCCTGGGTTCCGTCCCCAGACCCGCAAAAAAAAAAAAAAAAAGTATTCTTCAGAAAATGCACTAGATAAGGACAGAATTTTATTTAAAAAGTCTTGCTGGGTGTGGTGGCGCACGCTTGTAATCCCTGCGCTTGGGAGGCTGAGACAGGAGGATCGCGCAGGTTCAAAGCCAGCCTCAGCTACTTAGTGAGGCTCTTGGAACTTAGTGAGACCCTGTTTCCAAATAAAGTCTAAAAAATAGGTCTGGAGTATAGCCTGGGGGTAGAAAGCCCCTGGGTTCCAACCCCAGTACCGCCAAAAAAAAAAAAAAAGTCTCAGTGCCTTATCTTTCTGTTTCGTTTTTACTGATTTTTCTGCTGGTGTGAATAATACTAATAGGAGTATGAATTTTCTGTTTTAATTTTTTCAGTACTTGGTAAAAGGAGACATACATTTTAAGTAAATGACAAGAAAATAATGCCGGGCGTGGTGGCGCATGCTTGTAATCCCAGCATTCGGGAGGCTGAGACTGGAGGGTCTCCTTTTGCGGACAGCCTCAGCTACTGAGTGAGACCCTACTTCAAAATAAACAATAAAAAATAGGGCAGAGGGTATAGCTTGGAGGTCGAATGCCCCTGAGTTCCATTTATAGACCTGCAAATAATAATAATAATAATAATAATAATAATTTACAGTCATCCACTGAAACACAGTCGGGTTATGTCGGCGCATTAGGAGGTGCTGCTTGTGTCTAGAGTACCCTACCCTTTCTCAAGCCTCTGAGGACCGTTTGTCCATAGAGAGTATGATAAAAAGTTTTAGGCCAATTAATAAATAAACTGACCAGACTGCTCATAACTCTTTCCTTACCCGCAGTGTATCTTTCCCAATTCTCTTTACTTTTCCATGAGCAGCAGAAAATGAACATGTCTCAGGTGAGAGTGTAATGAACACTTTTTAAAATGGGTTTCATAGCCGGGCGTGGCGGCACACCCTTGTAATCCCCATGTTTGGGAGGCGAAGACAGGAGGATCGCGTAGGTTTGAAGCCAGCCGCGCTGGCTTAGGAGACCCTGTTTCCAAATAAAATATAAAGTAGGTCTGGGAGTGTAGCCCGGAGGTAGAAGGGCTTCCAGGAACCCCAGTGCCACCAAAAAAATAAATATATAAAATAAAATGGGTTATATAGATGTTTAAGGTGCCATCCATTAATGTGGGAAAAACAAAAATAGAAATAGATTGGAGTCCTTCAGGGAGAAACTAGAAAAGCACAGCAGAGTTGGTGTGTGGAAGCAGGTGTTCTCATGCTGAATCTTCAACATGGAGCTGCCATTTTCCTTCTTTCTCATACCATGGCAGAGAATCAGGTAAGCAACATTTGCTTCAAGATAAGCCTCGGCTTCTGAGCGAGGCCTGTGCAGCTTAGTGAGGCCTTGTGGCCACTCTTTTTTTTTTTTTTTTTCCATTTATTTAGTTCTTTACCTGAGGTACAGGCTTTAGCCCGCAAAGTGCAGTCTGCAGCCTTTTTTTCTTTTTTCTTTTTTTTGTAATGGAGATTAAAGCCAGGGTTATTCTAACTCTGAGCCATGCCCCCAGCTCTATTTTATTTTTTTACTTTGAAACAGGGTCTCACGAAGTCTCTGAGGCAGGCCTCGAATCTGCTGTCCTCCTGACTCTTGTCTTCCAAGTACTGGAATTATAAGTGTGTGCAGTCACACACAGTTCAAAGTGCAATCTGCGGTGGGTGGGGGTATGAGGAGTCGTGAACTTATCAGGCTACACCCCCAGCCCCATTTTTTTTGTGTGTGGTGCTGGGGATTGAACCCCAAGGCATTCTACCTCTGAGCTGCACCCCCAGCCCTACTTTTTATTCTTTATTTTGAAACAGGGTCTCACTAAGTTGCAGAGGTCCTCGCTAAGTAGCTGAGGCTGTCTGCGAACCGCGATCCTCCTGTCTCAGCCTCCCAAGTACTACTAGGATGACAAGCGTGCACCACCATGCCCGGCTCCCAACCCAATTTTTTATTTTTATTTTTTTACTTTAAAACAGAGTCTTACTAGATTGCTGGGGCTAGTCTTGAACCTCTGATCCTCTTGTCTCAGACTCCCAAGTACTGGGATTACAAGCATGTGCCACCACACCTGGCTTCAAAGTGCAACTTTAAGAGTGTGACTAGATGAGTTTTTGCCGCATCCATATGAGTATACATACACACAGTATTTGACATACAAATATACAGTGTGTATTTGTAATGTAGCACGCTGGTGAGGATGGAGAATGTGTCCATCACCCTTGAAATCTTTCTTTTGCTATTTCTAACTGCTCTTCTGGCCTTACATGATAGAAAACATGAAATATTAATTTTTAATATCATATACATCCTCCATGCATGATTCCATTTTAGTCAAGGGAAGGGAAGGCCTCCTTTTTTCTCTGAACGTTTTCTTCATTCACCCTTGTTGTGTCTGTCCACTGAACTGCAGCAGTTTCCATCGTCAGTTAAGCAGCCATTTATAAGTGGACCTCTGTCAAGAGAGCTCGTTCTCCCACTTGGGCCCAGTTATTTTATGGTAGCCAGTGCTGTATTGTGTTGTCATATTCACTGCTGCCTGATAGCATGTCATGAGATGTGGTAGTATGAGGCCTCCAGGCCCCACTACTTCAAGAAGCCTTGACTTTTTAGATCCTTTACATTTTCACAGAATCTATCAGTTTCTATGAAATCTGGTGGAAAGTTTCTCAGAATAGCGGCAGAGTTGTTGATATCTTTCATTACTCATTCACAAGTATTTCATCTATTTTGATACTACTACAAAGGACAGGTTTTGGATTTTGTTCTCCAGTTCTTTGTTGTTTGTGTTTTAAAATGCAATGAATTTTTTTATTTTCCTGAAATCAGTTATTTGTAAGATACCACGTGGTTAAATATATAATTGGTGAATATTTTCCTTATTATGTAAGTTGATGGAAAAGTTTTTCATTTTGTTGAAGTCTAATGTTTTTCTTTGATTTCTTGTGGGTTTTTGTTTTGTTTTGGTACCTGTGATCATCCTGTCTCAGCCTCCCAAGTACTGGGATTATAGGTACACGTCACTGTGCCTGGCTTACATCTGTATTCTGTTGGGATTTTTATGAGTTCCTGAGTGAGTTGTATTAAATTATAATAACACCAGTTATAAATGTGGGTCACCTCATTTATATCAGCTTCTGTTTATATATAAGGACGTCCCATCATTCTCAGTAGTGATAGCCTTTAAGTCACCACATTGAATTAGTAAATACTGAACCATGGCTCAGAGAGGAAATACAAGGGTCAGTTCCCACAAGCCTCTGATCATATTATTGATAACCTTGTAGTGTTTCTGTTTAAAGACATCTTATTTATTATTATTATTGATTTATAAACATATTCTTCTTAAGTGTATCAAGACAGGACTTCAGTACTATACATGGAGGCCATTTAAAAAAATAAAAGCAAACCGGGCATAGTGGCACACACTTGTAATCCCCGCACTTGGGAGACAGAGACAGGAGGATCACACAGGTTCGAAGTCAACCTTGCTGGCTTAAGAGACCCTGTTTCCAAATAAAAAGTATAAAATAGGTCTGGGAGTGTAGCCCGGAGGTAGAAGGGTTTCCAGGAAACCCAGTACCACCAAAAATAAAAAATAAATAAAATAAAATAAAAGCACACAAAAAAGTAAAAAACATGGCACTACAGTCAGGCATGGTGGTGCATGCTTGTAACCCCAGTACTTGGGAGGCTGAGACAAGAGGATCATGGTTCTCGGCCAGTCTCAGCTACTTAGAGAGGCTTTTTGCAACTTAGCAAGACCCTGTTTCAAAAATAAATGAATTAAAAATAGGGCTAGGGGTGTGGCTCAGAAGTAGAATGCCCCTGGATTCCATCCCCATTACCACAAGAAAAAAAAATAGCACTAAGTAAACTGAGAAAAGGGTACTCAAAGTATCAGAGCTAAAACAAAAAGGTTTAACACCACTTTGTTCAGCTGGGAAATTTTAAAACAGGTCGCTCCGATTTTGAATAATTTCACAGATACCCAAGAGCAACTGCAGGATAACAGTGAGCTACAAATAAATCTTAAGTGGTGAGTTAAATTCACAGGAATATGATTTGTGACGAATGAGAAATGGTTGTGTTTGAAAACTGGCTCAGTGCATACTTGCTTAGGTTTATTATGTCTTCTGTTCAAAGAAATATTTTATCACTATAAATTGTTATTCATCATCGTTTGTCATTTTTTCTTAAAATGTACTTTTCTTGATATTAATATAACTACACCAATTTCATTAGACTAACAATTGCATGGTTTACCTTTTTATAACTTTTTTTTTGGTGGTACTGGGGTTCCTGGGAGCCCCTCTACCTCTGGGCTACACTCCCAGACCTATTTTTTATATTTTCATTTGGAAACAGGGTCTCTTAAGCCAGTGTGACTGGCTTCAAACCTGCACAATCCTCCTGTCTCTGCCTCCCAAGCCCGGGGATTACAAGCGTGCGCCACCACGCCTGGCTCAAAATAGACATTCTTTATATGCATTTGTTTTAAACCTTTTTTAGTAACCATAATAAGAATGATTTTTCATGGGTATTTTCTATATCTATGTCTAATTCTGGATCCTTCAGATTAAACATAAAATGTGCTGTTCCAGGCACCAGTGTCATTCGAGGACGTGACTGTGGAACTCACCCGGGAGGAGGGGCGGCGCATGGGCTGTGCTCAGAGGACCCTGTAGAGATGTGATGTTGGAGAACTATAGCCACCTTGTCTCTGTGGGTGAGTAGATGAGCCTAACTTACCTTGCAACTTCATAGAGAAGGCTACTTTTCACTTACCAACATGTGTGAACACACATAATTTCATATTTAGATGTTTTGTTCAGGAATCCACTTTTGGAGACCAAAAGGCTAATGTATCTGACCCAAGCCCTCAATTTTGTCCTGTTCATAGGGTACTGCATGTTCAAACCAGAGATAATCTTCAAGTTACAACAAGGAAAAGTGCCTTGGTTCTCAGAGGAGGAAATCTCAAACCAAAACTACCTAGGTGAGTGTCTGAGCACTAGGAAAAGAACTGTATGGAGCAGTTAGAACTGTATGGAGCAGTAGGAAAATGATTAATAAAATTCGTTGAAATTTAATACTTTGTTCTTAAAGATAACATTCAAAAGGGTAGCATACCAACCACAGAGTAGAAGATAGGAATGTATTCTGAATAACCTAGAAAGAATAAGCTTTCTGAAAATTGAAAGAATTTCTGGAAGTCACTGTGAGAAAGGTAGACAACCTAATTGAAAAATGGACAGAAGACTTTGAACATGAACTTTCAAACTGGCAAATAAATCTGAAAATGTGTGTCTCAGTCACCATTCTCAATACCATAATACAAAACAACTGACCGACCACAACTTGGAGGAAGAAAGATTTGAGCACAGTTTTTGGAGATTTCAAGGTTTAGTCCTTGTCACTCTGGGTCTGTGGAGCTCAGAACACGGCAGAGGAAGCAGAGAGAGGTGAGAAAGCAAGGTTCTACTCTCGTATCCCAGAGGCCAGGAGCAGAGAGAGAGCAGAGGCAGGAGAGACCTTCTATAATCCCCAGGCCACACCCCCAGAGGCCCCTCCTGCACAACCAAGCCCTCTTCCAACATCGCTCCCTTGTTTCCATGAGGGCTAGGGGCATATTCTAAACCCAAACCATTAGAATATATTTAATCACATTAGTTTTATTGAATGCAGAATAAAATATGAAATGAAAATGTAAGGTGAAAGAAGACAGGTAATAAGATGCCGGAGCCAGCCGGCAAAAGTGCGGGTTCTGAAGAGAGGAGTGAGGATCAAAGAATTCAAGCCTGGGAGGGCCACCAGTCACTACTAGCGCCAAGTTTATTCTCTCAAAGCCGTTTTATACAGTTTCTAGCTTTGGGTTGCACAGGAATGCAAGAAAGACACGTCCAAAGTACATACGTCACAGGCAAGTCAAACAATACCCTGGTACAACACAAACCTAATCTTGTCTAGAAGACAGAACAGTAGCATCAGTTGTTCTGAGAGAGTCTTGATTACTTTGAAACCCCCATGACTCCAAACCTTGTTGACTCTGGGCGAAGGACAGTCAGAAGTACTCTTTTAGTGAAGATAAGGGGAAGATCTCAATGGTTCCCCACAATGGCCAAGGACATGGGGAAGTACTTAATGGCTCCCCACAATAAGGTACAATTAACAAGTCTGGTGAATATTTGGAATATTAGAAACCCTTATCGCCAAGCGTGGTGGCGCATGCTTGTAATCCCCGTGCTTGGGAAGTGGAGACAGGAGGACCGTGCAGGTTCAAAGCCAGCTGTGCTGGCTTAAGAGACTCTGTTTCCAAATAAAAAGTATAAAAATAGGTCTGGGAGTGTAGCCCGGAGGTAGAAGGGCTTCCAGGAACCCCAGTACCACCAAAAGAAAAAAAAGAAAAGAAACCCACGCCTGTAATCCCAGTACTTTGGAGGCTAGGACAGGACAATTGTAGGTTTGAGGACAACCTCAACAAGTACTAAGACTCCTCAACCTAGCAAGATACTGTTTCAGAATAAAAATAAAAAATAGGGCTAGGGTATATCTCAGAGGTAGAATGACCCTGGCTTCAATCCTCAGAACCAAAAAATAAAAGGGAATAAAGAAAGGTAGAAGCAGCACGGTATAGTCAGGCTCACTTACTGTTCAGCTCTAACAATGAATCAGAGGTGACAGAATGGAGCCAGAAATCTAATTTATTTGCAAGTTCAGTTTATACAGAACTTTATTTCTGGGAATCCCATCTGTAAGGTAGGGAGGTTAGAGGCTAAGCTGAAAACCGCTTTATATAATCACATGGAAGTTGGTGTTCTTATACATTTGCTATTGAAGAGTTGATGGCATGAGCAACATCATGTTGCAAGAATATAGGCACTGGAGGCTCCACCGGTGAAGTCTGGATAACGCCTGGGCCTGGACTACAACTCACTTTTCAACCGAACTCTTCCCATGTGTGGCCTGTCTTATTATCCCCTTATTTTTGTCGTTCTCGTTGGCAGTCTTTTGTAGGCTTCCCATACTCCACTCTTTTGGATGCCTGAAATAACCACCCTATAAGACTAGTTTCTGGTTCCTTTCTTTCCTTCATAGACTTAGGAATGTCTTTTTTATTACATGCTAAATATAGTTTCCTCTTCATTTGCATTATAGTTTTATTATTATTTTAAAAGGGCTGGACACACACACACACACACACACACACACACACACATACATGCATCTCTTTGAATTATTTGGTTTTGAGAAGTCAAAGAATGTAATGCAACATAGATAAGCCCTACCCATAGAAGGCATAAGGTTTATAAAGTGTTTTCAATTTCTCTCAGTTTTAGAACATTACAAAGGTGATGAATGGATCAAGAGAAACAAGAAAATCAAAGACAAACATTTGCAACAGGTAATACCCATCAGAAATCAAAGGCTGACTGCGGAGGAGGAGGGCGTTTTGGAAAAACCATTAAGTTTGCACACAGCTCCAGGTTCCTTAACAAACCTCTCTTGCAGATGTGAATCATGGGGTGTGAACTTTCACAGTATTTCCAAATTTATCAATAATGACAACTCTTTTACAAAGAAAGAAGGTTGCCATAATGTGTTTGAGAATTTGCCTTTAAAAAATAATTTTGGCAAAATTCAACTTGGAAAAAACTTTTATGACTAATAAAAACATGAAAGCCCTCAGTTGTAAGGAAAATCTCCCTGAGCATCAGAAGTTTCAAACATTGGAACAGGATTTTGAAGTTAATGAAATTGGAAAAATCTTTTTTGATAAGGTGGGCTGTGTTACACATAAGAGTTCTCACAGAAAAGAGAAATGCTATAAAGGTAATGAATATAGGACAGACTGTGGTAAGACAACTCACTTTGACCACAGAAGAATTAATACAGAGGAAAAATACTCTGGTCTTCACCAGTGTGGGAAATCATCTTTTGAGAAGTCAGCCCTGGAGAAATACAATAAATTTAACATGGCCATGAAATGTTGTAAACATAATACACGTGGAAATAAGTTTAATAGGCAGTCACACCTCACTCAATGTCAGAGAACTGTCTCTGACAATACATTGGTATGTAATGACACAATACAAACTGGGGATAAATTGTTTGGATATCATGAAAATAAGAAGTCCTGTCAAACGTCAACCCACAAAGTACGCCAGAAGACTCACTCTGAGCTAAAGCCCTATAAGTGTAACAACTGTGGGAAATCATTTTATCAGAAAGAGTATCTCATTCAACGTCAGAGAACTCACACAGGAGAGAAAGAATTGAATGTAATCAGTGCGCAAAGACTTTCTCACAGAAGTCACACCTCAGGACACATCAAAGAACTCACACAGCCGAAAAACCCCATAAATGTAATGCATGTGGGAAAACATTTATCCAGAAGTCAGCCCTCAGGGGACACCAGAGAATCCACACAGGAGGGAAACCCTATGAATGTACTGAGTGTGGGAAAGCTTTTGTTCAGAAGTCAACCCTCAGAGATCACCACAGAATTCACACAGGGGAGAAGTCTTTTCAGTGTAATGAATGTGGAAAAACTTTTGGCCAGAAATCAAAGCTCAGAATACATCAAAGAACTCATACTGGAGAGAAAATTTACCAATGCAATGAATGTGAAAAATCTTTCTGGAGAAAAGACCGTCTCGTTCAACATCAGAAAACTCACACAGGAGAAAAACCATTTAAATGTAATGAATGTGGGAAAACTTTTGCCCGGACCTCAACCCTCAGAGTGCATCAGAGAATTCACACTGGGGAGAAACCATTTAAGTGTAATGAGTGTGGCAAAAAATTTGTTCGGAAAGCAATCCTTAGTGATCATCAGAGAATTCATACAGGGGAGAAACCCTGTCAGTGTATTAAGTGTGGGAAAACTTTCGGCCAAAAATCAAATCTCAGAATACATCAGAGAATTCACAGTGGAGCAAAATCTTATGAATAATGAATATAGGAAAGTTTATAAGTAAACTCTAAACGTGTACAGAAAATTCAAGCTGGGCATAATGGCACACACCTATAATAACAGTACTTGGGAGCCTGAGACAGGAGTTTCGCAGGTTCAAAACCAGCCTCAATAACTTAGCAAGGCTCCCAACAATTTAACAAGACTTTGTTTCAAAATAAAAAAATAAAATGGGGCTGGGGGTGGAGCTGAGAGGTAGAATGCCCCTGGGTCCCATCCCCAGCACCAAAAGTGTTAGAGTGGGGGCTGCTCGGGACCCTGTTGGGCTCCCGGAGCTGTTCCAGTGAGAGAAAGATGCGGAGGCAGGTTCTTGTTCTGAACTAGGTATAGAAAACTTGTCCAAACTCTGCAAGCTTAAGCCACTTTATTATTACAGAGATGGAAAGATAGAATATAGATTAATAAAGCCCTATACCAGAGATAATATACTCACCGAAGTCTTTCAGATATCGAGTATTTTTATAACCAGTCTTCTGACCTGCCTACATCCTCCTTTTCTCTGGACCAGGTCTTTTGACGTTCAGATTCCTTCCTGCAGGCCTGCCCTGTCTCCTGCACAGACCCCGTGCCTTTTGTTACACTCTGAGATGTGGCAATTGGTCATCAGGAGTCTGGGCTCTCTTGGAGACCCATGCCATTCCCCCACATCCTTGAGGAAGTTCTCTTCTCTTAGAAACGTTAAAGACCGAGGCTTTGGGGCTTCCTCTGTTCTCTCGCCAATCACCCTGGGCGCCTGGGTCCTCTGCGGCCCTTTCCTCTGAGAATCCTGGCTTTCTGATACTGAAGGGTTTTGTGGGGTTTTTTTACATACCTTTTGAAAATATTTCCCAGTACTCGCACATTCAATATTTCCCAGTACTGGCACATTCATACATTTTGAAGCTCTTTCCCAATACTGGTACAAAAATCAAAGAAAATTCAGGGAGGGAGGAAACCCTATTAATAAAATAACTACAAAATGTTTTTGACAAAAGACCATGTCATTTGACTCCAGAGTATATAGGAAAAGCCAGCTGAATGTACGTATGTAAGATTATAGTCCCAGAAGTCAACCCTCGGAGTACAACAGAGAGTTCTCACAGGAAAGAAATTCTGTGGATATGAATGTGGAAAGAATTTTGTTCAAAAGACAACCCTTCATTATGTTAAAGAATTAATATGGACTTGTTTCTTTCAGAGGATTGAAGAGAGTCTTTTTGAGTTCATCCTTGTCCTTTTTTTAATGTGTGTAGTCCTGGGAATCAACCCAGGACTCTGCATGCTGGGCAAGTGCTCTGCCACCAACCCTCATCCCAGCCAATGTATGCCCTTCCAGACAACTCTCATACATAACACAGCCTGGTCCTGTTTACCAGTAACCGTTTCATTTTTTGTCTTTTAGGCACATACATAATCTAAATTTTCCAACCTCCTTTTCATCTAAGTGGGCTTTTTTTTTTTTTTTTTTTACTGGATCTTGGAATGTAGATGCCCATGATATATGGCACCAGCAGTTCTGACCAATGAAATTTCCCTGAGAAATTTCCAGGACCCTGTCAGAATAAAATGATTTTGTTTTCTAGGTCAATTGTGGGTGCCACACTTTCAAATAGTATAGCACAAGGTCAAAGAAACCAGGATGTCTGGATAAATATGCTTTACCAACTGGGGTAATTTCCAACTCAATGGAGCAACATTCTCTTCTACGCCTTTACCAGCTGAACATTGTGTGAGCAAAAATTAAGCCTTTATTCTTTTGAACTCTTTCATATTTTAATCATCTCTTTTTACACATAATTTAGCTATTTCTGTATTAGGAAGGCAGAAAGTTGCTGTGTTGGATCATGCTTAAGATAAGGAGTCCCTCAAAGATCACCAGAGAATCCATACAAAAGACATTCATTTGATGTAACAGAATAAATGGCATCACTGGTACAGGCTTTAGACGAACCCAGAAGGCTAAAAGGATTTCGGTTGGTTTTGGTTGAATGGTGAACAGCCACCATGTGGCTCAAAGTAACTGTACCTTGTTTAATGGCATAAAGCCACCCCCTTAACACCTTCTGACACCCCTACATACTCCAGTCGTAGCTTCTTTAGAAACAAATGTTTCTCTGTCTCTAAAGGGTACTGAAGCCATTAGTACCTATTTGATTATTCTAGGGAGGGGAAGGACTCTAATGTTTATGGCTCTGTTGTATAAAAGTACTCAAGACAGTATCTTACCAGTTCCTGTAGAGGTTAGGGGCACTTAGGCTTAGCTAATGGAATTTGGGTAGAACTCACAGGGAAGGGAAATAAATTAACTGTATGAATGGAGCCCTTGGATCAGGGCAGTGTGACTGGTCCTATGTGTTTACTTCTGTACTGGCCCCAATTTGCCAGATCCAAATAATTCGGGCAATCCTTTGGGAAGCGTGTAACCCAGTTAGCAGCAGTGTAACAGGAATGTGGACTACTGAGGCATTTGAGGGGCATCTTGCTTGTCCTATGACAGTGGAGTATGTTTTACCACCCATTGTCCTATGACAGTGGAGTATGTTTTACCACCCATTGTAATTTCCTTCTTAACAATAGATAGGGCCGGGCGTGGTGGCGCACGCTTGTAATCCCCGCGCTTGGGAGGCAGAGACAGGAGGATCACGCAGGTTCGAAGCCAGCCTCACTGGTGTAAGAGACCCTGTTTCCAAATTTAAAAAGTATAAAAAAATAGGTCTGGGAGTGTAGCCCGGGATAGAAGGGTTTCCAGGAACCCCGGTACCACACACACACACACACACACACACACACACACACACACACACAATAAATAGATAGTAGGCAGGCAAAGGGAGGTAGGTATAAAGTGTGTGAAACAGAAGTATAAGGGAAAAGATCATATTTTGGGGTGGACACAGGCGTTGAGTGGCGACAGAGTCGGAGTTTGAGAGTGTTAGTGGGCGAGGGGATGGAGATGACTGTGGTTCGTGGGAGGAACTAATTTCTGGGTGAGTAGCTGGTTTGAGTCTGGAGTTATGAATCCACAGAGTTATCTTTCTGGAGGCCTTACAAAGCTTGGCCACTGAGGGTGTACACAGTGTGAACGGAAGGGGGCCTGTCCACTTGGGTGTAAGGAATCGGGTTCTCAAGTCCTGAGGGGGAGAAAATAAACCCAAGAGGAAATGACAAAGGAGACTTATCTGGGTTTGGAAGGAGGTATCTTAATATTTCCAGAGTTCCTGTCTAAAGAAGGAAAGAAGCAGGTGAAATAAGCCTTTCAGTGGGGGCCCTGTATTAGGGGAGAGACCAGGTGGGAGAGCTGGGCGTCCAAACATAATTTCAAAAGGGGAGAAATGAGGGGGGTTTTTTGGAAGAATTCTAAGCATAAACAGGGCTAAGGGAAGTAGCCTGGTCCAATCTAAATGAAGCTCTAGGGACAGTTTTGTTAGAACCTCTTTTATAGTCCTGTTGGTCCTCTCAACTTCCCCTGAGGATTTAGGATGTCAGGGATATGGAAACACCAGGGAACATTAGGGCAGATACTAACTGTTGGGTGACTTGTGCGACAAACTCAGACCCATTGTCTGACTGAAAGCAGGTGGGTAGGCCGAATCTTGGGACATGTCTGACTTGAGGATGGAGGCAACAGTGCCAGCCCTCTTGGAAGCTGGGAAAGCTTCCACCCATCCGGAGAGAGTGTCAACCAGAACTAACAAATACTGTATTTTTTGGACCGTGGGCATGTTAGTGAAATCGGGCTGCCAGTCTGCAGCTGGGAGATGTCCTCGAGCCTCGTGGGAAGGAAATGTGCCAGCTTTAAGCAATGTATTTGGGTTAGTGCACTGGCAGGCTCTACAAGTGGAGGTAAGTTGTTGTAGATGTTGTATATTTTCTGGGGTTAAAGTTAGAAAAGCCTTAGCAAATGTAGTTAAGGCCTTAGGGCTAGGATGGAAGATAGAATGTAAAAAAGTCAGGAATGAGTCAATTAGGCTAAAGCTAGACGAGGACAAGCAGATGAGGAAAGGGCTGTTCTTTTGGCCACCTCATCTGCCCTAGTATTTCCTTGGGTTAGGGGTGAGTCATCTGTCTGATGTGATGGACAGTGTGAAATACCTGTTTGTTTAGGAAGAAGAGCGGCCTTAAGGAGTTTGTGAATCCACTTTGAATTAGTGACTGCTGAGCCCTTCACTCCTTCCATATTTCTGAATGGGACAATAAAATATGTTAGACATTTTGGAGTCAATGTATAGCAAGAGGAAATGGTCAGTCACCAATTCAAAGGCACAAGTTACCACAAAGTTTGGCCTGTTGATTGGTGGCAGTGGGTGTTAGCGGCTGTGCTTCTATTATTTCTGTTAGGGAAACAATAGCATAATCAGCAAAATGTTGTCCATCCTAACAAAGGAAGATCCATCAGTAAACCACACAAGAGAAGGGCTGGGAAGGGGTCCTTCGTGAGTGTGTGACGGGTGTGGAGGAATCGCCTCTAAAGCCTCCACACACAGTCCTGGGATGGTGGGTCTGTAGAGACCAGAAGTAGGGTGGCTGGGTGTAGGGCCGAACAGGGCTGGAAGGATATAGAGGAATCGTGTAGGAAGATACCAGTAAGGAAAGTACGTGGCAAGGCGGAAGGGTTTGAAGGGCCTTATAGGCAAGCAGGTCCTTTAGGTGATCTGATGTGCACCAAAAGTTAGCTTTTTTGACTCTTGCAGGAGCACATAAGCAGGGAGCCCACCCCCGGACAGTTGGATCTAGCTGCTTAGAAAGATATGCGATGGGGGCAAAGACTGAAGCTTTATATTGTCCTGGGACCCCCACCCAACACTAAACCTGATTTTTCATGGACATGTACCGTGAAGGGCTATTGTAGGTTAAAAAGATGTAAATCAGGGGCATGGATTAATGCTTGTTGTAAAGTTTTGAAGGATGTGTGTATGTTATCTGAGGGACCAAGTAAAGACCCCCTTTGCAGCCTCATATAGTGGTTTTGCTAAGAGAGAAAAATTGGGGATCCATGCCTTAAAATATCCAGCTAGCCCCCAAAAGGAAAGGATCTCATCCCTGGTCTTGGGGCACGGGAGGAATCTAATAAGGGCCTTTCAGTCTAATGTAATAGCCTTTAATTGGTGGGAAGTCTGGACTCCCAGGTAGAATACCTGGACTGAGCCAACTGTACCTTTTGTGGAGACACCCTGTACCCCCAAGAGCCAAGAAAATTTAGAAGGGCATAGCTATCTGATTGAGACACCAGGAGAGAGGGGCTACACAGAAGATCATCTACATATTGAAGGAGAGTAGAGGATGAAAATTTTAAATCTTGAAGGTCTTTTGCTAAGGTCTGGCCAAAGATGTGGGGACCGTCCCTAAATCCCTGAGGGAGGACAGTCCAGGTTACCTGTTGGGACTGTTGGGTATCCGAATCTGTCCATGTAAAGGCAAACAGATCTTGAGAATTAGGACCTAAGGGAATTGTAAAGAAGACATCCTTAAAAATCAATGACAGGAAAGTAGGTCGGAATGAGTGAGGGGATAGTATAGGGGTTGGGAACTAGCGGATGGATGGGCTTTACTGCCATATTAATGAGATGGAGGTCTTGGACTTGTCAAAAGGACCCATTAGGCTTTTACCATGAGAACTGGTGTGTTATGAGAAGAATGGGTAGGCCTGAGAAGGTCCTCACGGAGAATCTCCAAAACAAGGGGCTGGAGGCCCCTCAAGCTGGCGGCTGGAGGGGGACTCAGGCTTGCTGGGAAAGCTATGGAGATCTTTTAAGTGAATCCAAGCAGGAGGGCAGTGTGGTGTCCCAGACCTCTGGAGTAACTAGATGTTCAGGACTGGAGGTAACAGATTGTCTACCTTTTGTTGTTTATCTTCTGAAACCATGAGGAGAGGGCAGTTTTAAGAGAAAGAGCAAGAGAGGAGTCAGGGTGCAGGATGACTGAGGCCCGCAGTTTGGCCATTATGTCCCTTCCTAGTAAGGGGAAGGGGCAGTGGGGTAAGATAAAATAATTTCTGGGCAAACAAATGGAGGTGTAGGCAGCAAGATAAAATGGGGGTTTTATGGGGGTGGAATATTTTTCTGTCTATTCCTTGTATGGTGGATGAAGAGTAGGTGGTAGGTCCCCAGAAGTCCTTTAAGACCGAGAACATGGTGTTGGTATCTAACAAAACTCAATGGGGCGGCCATCTACCTGTAGGATGATCCAGGACTCCTGTGTGATGATGTCAATGGCCAGAGTAGAAGACCCCAGGCCCCATCAGTCCTCTACCGCCAGAACTAGTAAGAGTAGTGATGGCTCGTCTCCCCTCCAGGGTACAGGACAATCGCCTGTCCCAGTTTTGTAAGGCCTTGAGGGTGGCAGATAATACGGGCACTCTGATGCCCCACATTCCTCTCTACCACACTTGTAGCACGGTCTTGGGGGGCCCCGTGGTCTGAGAGATTGTCTATTTTCCTGAGTAGGTAGCCTAGTTTGGGAACCGCCTGACAGGCCCCCAGACTTTAAAACCTGAGTGAGCATTTGGTATCAGGCACGTTCTGCCTTTTCAAATCGTTGAAATTTGCGACGCTTGGAATCCTCCTCCCTGTTATGAAAAGCCTTGAATGTGGCTGCCATGATTTTGGTTTGAGGAGTTGTGGGACCTTGTTCTAACTTTTTCAACCTGGCCCTTATATCAGGGTAGCTCTGAGAGAAAAGTAAGCCATGAGGACTTGCCGCCCTACCAGGGAATTCTGGGTCTAAGCTGGTATATTGTTGAAGGCCTTGGTAAGGTGATCAAGAATTTCAAAAGGAGTTTCCTCCCTTTTTTGAATTATCTCATGCAATTTTTCAAAATTCACTGCCTTTTGAGTGGCCTTTCTTAAACCTGCCACAATACAGTGGAAAAAAAGCCAAATCACCCAGGGAGTTATAATTCCAGTTGGGGTCTGTTTCAGGGACTGCGTCAGGTCAACCAGAAGAGTGGGGGTTGTCCGCTGTATTTCATCTGCCTGTGTCCTGGCCAGTTCCCAGACTCGCCTCCTCTATTCAGGGAGAAGAGTATTGGCAAGGACTGTATAGTGTTGTGAAAAGTGCGGTTGGACGTTTGTAGGGTCCACGGGAATTCCCCAATAGAAGATGTAGGCTTAGTAGTCTCTGGGCCCAGACGCTTTTCTAAAACAGCTTGGTCAGATGGTGAAAAAGGGACATGGACACGAACTATTCCCTCAGCCCCAGCAACCTCTCAAAGAGGAGCCACGGTCTGCGGTGGTGGCTATGCCAGGTGTAAAGTACAAGAGCGAGTGGTTGGGGGGCTGAAAGAAGAAGGTGGTGAAGGAGGAGGGGGAGCAGAGGGCTCAAGCGGCTTGGACTGGGAGGGTCATCGGTAAGGGGATGGATGGCTCATTTGCTGGGTCAAAATCAGAAAGTGAATTTGCTTGGCATGCCAGAAGGATACTTTTAGGAGAGCAGGAAATGCAAAGAGAGAAGGATTAGCTGGTAAAAAAAGAAAATGCCTGGATATAAGGGATCTCCATTTTTTTGATCGCTTGCAGTAATTTTGTAAGTCTCTAAGGAGACTGGGATCAAGAGACCCAGACTCGGCCATTTATTTGGTTATCTAAAGGACAGGTGGGCCAGTCTTGGGTACAGAGTTTGATAAGTTGTTTTGGGTATCAGGGGTAAGACTGAGGGTATTTAGGTTTTTAAGAAGGCATTTTAAAGGGGAGTTGGCCAGGAAAGAGGAGGAGCCCCCCATGGTACGGAGTGTATGCCTAGCATATATATGTCCTTGAAAGTGTCCTTTCAGGACAAGGAGTGTGGTCCCGATCCAAAGAGCTCAGTCGTCACCAAGGTCTAGTGGGCAGGAGGTTCCAGCGTGAATCGGAGGACAATGGGCCACTAAGCGCTTAGATTTTTTGGTCCTATAGACCGGCAGAAAGGGAGGACCCAAGTCCAGAAGGAAAGGAGGTCCACCACACTCATGGATGGCCAAAGTAAGGAATAGGATAGGGAATTTAGCTTATAAAATAATAAGCACAATTTGCCTATTTGGTCTAATTAGAAAAAGCTAAGCTACAATGAATTACAAGCATTAGGTGATTATAATAAGACCAGCCAGGAGGGGAGCTCATGAATTAGAATTGAGGGGTAAGGCTCCTTGAGGTCCACCATGACCTCAGGGTGGGGTGTGTTCCTCCCTGACCAGTAAGTGCATGGGACAGCCATTGATATCTGCCAGAAAGAGCTCTGAGCACTTAAGAAGGTGGACCTCAAGTTGGGTTTGGATTGCAGAGGGTCAGTGTGAGCCCCCAGCCTGGCTTTTGGGTTGCAGAGGGTCAGTGTGAGCCCCCAACCTGGCTTTTGGGTTACAGAGGGTCAGTGTGAGCCCCAGCCTGGCTTTTGGGTTGCAGAGGGTCAGTGTGAGCCCCAGCCTGGCTTTTGGGTTGCAGAGGGTCAGTGTGAGCCCCAGCCTGGCTTTTGGGTTGCAGAGGGTCAGTGTGAGCCCCAGCCTGGCTTTTGGATTGCAGAGGGTCAGTGTGAGCCCCCAACCTGGCTTTTGGGTTGCAGAGGGTCAGTGTGAGCCCCAGCCTGGCTTTTGGGTTGCAGAGGGTCAGTGTGAGCCCCAACCTGGCTTTTGGATTGCAGAGGGTCAGTGTGAGCCCCCAACCTGGCTTTTGGGTTGCAGAGGGTCAGTGTGAGCCCCAGCCTGGCTTTTGGGTTGCAGAGGGTCAGTGTGAGCCCCAACCTGGCTTTTGGATTGCAGAGGGTCAGTGTGAGCCCCAGCCTGGCTTTTGGGTTGCAGAGGGTCAGTGTGAGCCCCCAACCTGGCTTTTGCTGTAGGAATGCTTCCCCCACTCCTTAGGGGTTACAAGTGGCTGGAAAACCACTCAAGCAAGCTTGGCAGAGAGGCACTCCTGAAGTGGGTACACCCAGTTTGAGGTCCCAGCAGGGGAATGAGGCTCAGAGGCTCTCTATTAACCAGCTGGACGTCTAACGGCCAGCACCCAACAAAAACCAGTAGAGTTTAGGAGCCCATGAAAATGGGGAGACTCACCAAAGTAGTTGATGGTGGATGTGAAGTAGGCAATCAAAATAATGGGCCAAGGCCGTGGCGTCCCAGTGAGTACTGCCCTCTGATCTGGGATGGGATCCCGACCCGAGGTGGACCCTGCTCAGGTTAGTGTTGTAGCAGCTCTGGAGAGTATTGCAGCCACCACGATGCAGGGGGTACCATCCTCACACGGGGCACCAATGTAGGGCAAAAAAAATCTCGGCTGGAGATGACTGTGCAGCCAAGAGATGTATTCAGGCAACAGGATCAGGAAAAGGAGCAAAAGAGAGAGAGGGCCTGAGAGTGGGGTAGTGTGCTGATTTATATACAGTTCTGGGTTGAACTGGTGAGCTGTGATTGGTCGACTGGGCTGGAAGCAGTATATTACTAGTGGTTAGGAGGCCTTTGAATTTTACTGGCTGGGGGATTTGGTGCATGCGGGAACGCGGACAGCATACATTTAGTTTAGGCAGTTTCCAAGAAACTGTCTAGTTTAGGCGGTTTCCAGGAAACTGAAAAACCAAGTGTCGGGTGGGGCCAGAGCTGAGGGCTGGGGCCTTTCCTGGGGAATCAACCGGGCCTGTCCATCACAAGGGGCCTGTCCATCACAAGGGACCTATGCAAAACACAAGGCAAAACAAGCAATTGGTGTTGTTCTCTCATCTAGAGACACCTCAGTGTTTTATGGGCCTGGGAGGCCCTTAGGTCTAGGACCTACAAGCCGAGTCAGTATTTAGCCTCCAAAGTCCAGACAGTCGAATTCTCAGCAGCCTGAAGGGGATTCTAATGTTCAAGGTTGGGATGTGTGTTGTTAATGGAAGTAGCTTCCTCTGGTCTCACGCAGAGGCCGGTTCCTTCTACAGTGTCTCAGAAAAGACTCATCCCAACTGGGGGGGTGGGGGGGGTGGGGGGCTGATTCAAAGCACTGGGGTGACCAGCCCCTTATGTGTGTTTGTTTGGCAAAATCTTTCTGATTATTTTCCCGTTCACCCCTGAGGTTGAGGCATGTGAGAATTCAAATAGACGCACAGCAAACAGAAAACAAAGAAGCAAATATATGGTCATACACAAATGTAGGAACAAAGGTGATAGGATTAATATATCAAAACTGATATCACAGGATAATCAGGCCTAGGGCAGACAGACAGTTAACAGAAACCAGACAGGACAAATGGACAAATGGCAGACAAACAGTTAACAGAAACCAGACCCGAGGAACCAGAAACAAAAACCAAGAGTCTGGGGACATCTTCCGAGCCTCTGGAGACCAAGGTTAGCGATTCCATCCAGTCAACCTTGATCCCCCAGACAAGTCAACTAACTGGGTACCAGACGCCTCTGTCAACAGTGGGCGGCTGAGCAGGGGGAGGATGTCAACAACTCACC
The DNA here is from genome assembly GCF_963383645.1 of Muscardinus avellanarius. Taxonomy (NCBI): domain Eukaryota; kingdom Metazoa; phylum Chordata; class Mammalia; order Rodentia; family Gliridae; genus Muscardinus; species Muscardinus avellanarius. Next base: position 95,336,988 of record NC_137799.1, read on the forward strand.
ACTGAGACTGGGATAAACCTCTCAGCAGCCGCCATTGAGAGGGGAGTTTGTCTGGTTCTCACACCCAAATCACTATCCAATGTTCAGTAGATTCCGATCTCGCTGGGGCCTCCAGATGTTGTACCGCGAGTGCAGAACAAAGGAATCAAGACCACATGTGGTTGTGGTGAGAGGCTATGATCAGCCACATGGCAGCTGCCATCTATCCTCCAAGAAAGGCAGAGAGGACAGCAATTGTGTCAGCTTACAGTCCCCCTTGTGGAGCATAAGCTAGGTGCAGAAGCGAGAATTTGCAGGGTAAATTTATTTTTTTTTGTCTTTTTTTAAAATATTTTTATTGGTGCATTATATTCATACATCATATTGGGGTTAAAAAACTTGTGTGGACATCCATGTACACATCACTGATTTAAGCCCTACCCAATTCCCACCCCTTTCCCTCCCCAATTCTCCTTCCCTTGCTTGGTTTAGTGGTTGACTTCAATGTGTTTAAGTACATTGTGTGTTTTAGAGAATTTCTTTCTTCCCCCCTCCCATCTCCTCATTTATGTTGTCTTGTTTGCTCCTCTATAGGATTTCCTTTTTCATCTAGAGTTCCTCTATGATGCATTACTCCTTAGCTTTCACATATTAGGGAAAGCATACAATTTCATATTTTTTTAATTAATTTATTTTTTAAATTGGTGCATTGTAGTCATATATCAATCACATTGGAGTACAAGACTTGAGAGGATATACAAGCACACATCATCCAATTAGCCCTCCTCCAGCCCCCGTCCCATTCCCTCCCCCTCCCTCCATCCCACACTTCTTTGGTGATTTACTTTGATACATTTGTTTATGTACCTCCTGCATTTTAAAGAGGCTCCGTCCTCCAGTATTACATACCCTCTGATTGATCACATTAGTTGCTTCACTATAGGGCCCTTTCTATAGCTCAACCTCTTCCTGTTGCCCTTTTCCTCCTAGTTATTGCTGATTAAGAGAAGCGTCTGATTTATATTTTCTGCGATATTTCTCTGTGCATGCTGCGTTGCAAGTACCAATCCCACTCTTGATGGTCCCAGTAGTGGCCTGGCTACTCAGTGGACTGATCCAGACCTCGCTGGCTCACGCAGCGGCCTTGCCTCATGGGAGGACCCAGTTCTGGTCTCGCTGGCCCCTGAACCGGTCAAACCCCTAAGCTGGCTTTGGTCCCGACCTTGGAGGCCGCAGGAGTGAACTTGCCTCACGCCAGGCTCCGATGCTGGCCATTGGCCCCTGCACCGGTCTAACCCCTTGGCAGGATTCCAATCCCGGCCTCGGAGGCCCCAACACTGGTAATGCCTCACGGCAGGCTCCGATGCCGGCCTCACTGGCCCCAGCACCGGCCTAACCCCTTGACAGGCTCTTATCCTGGCCTCAGAGGCCCCAGTACCGGCCTTGCCTCACGGCAGGCTCCGATGCCGGCCTCGCTGGCCCCAGCAGCGGCCTAACCCCTCGGCAGGCTCCGATCCCGGCCTCGGAGGCCCCAGCACTGGTCATGCCTCAAGGCAGGCTCCGATGCCGGCCTCGCTGGCTCCAGCACCGGCCTAGCCCCTTGGCAGGCTCTTATCCTGGCCTCGGAGGCCCCAGTACCGGCCTTGCCTCACGGCAGGCTCCGATGCCGGCCTCGCTGGCCCCAGCACCGGCCTAACCCCTCGGCATGCTCCGATCCCGGCCTCGGAGGCCCCAGGACTGGTCATGCCTCACGGCAGGCTCCGCTGCCGGCCTCGTTGGCCCCAGCACCGGCCTAACCTCTCGGCAAGCTCTTATCCTGGCCTCGGAGGCCCCAGTACCGGCCTTGCCTCACGGCAGGCTCCGATGCCGGCCTCACTGGCCCCAGCAGCGGCCTAACCCCTCGGCAGGCTCCGATCCCGGCCTCAGAGGCCCCAGTACCGGCCTTGCCTCAAGGCAGGCTCCGATGCCGGCCTCGCTGGCCCCAGCAGCGGCCTAACCCCTTGGCAGGCTCTTATCCTGGCCTCGGAGGCCCCAGTACTGGCCTTGCCTCACGGCAGGCTCCGATGCCGGCCTCGCTGGCCCCAGCACCGGCCTAACCCCTCGGCATGCTCCGATCCCGGCCTCGGAGGCCCCAGCACTGGTCATGCCTCACGGCAGGCTCCGCTGCCGGCCTCGTTGGCCCCAGCACCGGCCTAACCCCTCGGCAAGCTCTTATCCTGGCCTCGGAGGCCCCAGTACTGGCCTTGCCTCACGGCAGGCTCCGATGCCGGCCTCGCTGGCCCCAGCACCGGCCTAACCCCTCGGCAGGCTCTTGTCCTGGCCTCGGAGGCCCCAGTACCGGCCTTGCCTCACGGCAGGCTCCGATGCTGGCCTCGCTGGCCCCAGCACCGGCCTAACCCCTCGGCAGGCTCCGATCCCGGCCTCGGAGGCCCCAGCACTGGTCATGCCTCAAGGCAGGCTCCGATGCCGGCCTCGCTGGCCCCAGCACCGGCCTAACCCCTTGGCAGGCTCTTATCCTGGCCTCGGAGGCCCCAGCACTGGTCATGCCTCATGGCAGGCTCCGCTGCCGGCCTCGTTGGCCCCAGCACCGGCCTAACCCCTCGGCAAGCTCTTATCCTGGCCTCGGAGGCCCCAGTACAGGCCTTGCCTCACGGCAGGCTCCGATGCCGGCCTCGCTGTCCCCAGCACCGGCCTAACCCCTCGGCAGGCTCTTATCCTGGCCTAGAGGCCCCAGTACCGGCCTTGCCTCAAGGCAGGCTCCGATGCCGGCCTCACTGGCCCCAGCACTGGCCTAACCCCTCGGCAGGCTCTTATCCTGGCCTCGGAGGCCCCAGTACCGGCCTTGCCTCACGGCAGGCTCCGATGCCGGCCTCACTGGCCCCAGCAGCGGCCTAACCCCTCGGCAGGCTCCGATCCCGGCCTCAGAGGCCCCAGTACCGGCCTTGCCTCACGGCAGGCTCCGATGCCGGCCTCGCTGGCCCCAGCAGCGGCCTAACCCCTCGGCAGGCTCCGATCCCAGCCTCGGAGGCCCCAGCACTGGTCATGCCTCAAGGCAGGCTCCGATGCCGGCCTCGCTGGCCCCAGCACCGGCCTAGCCCCTTGGCAGGCTCTTATCCTGGCCTCGGAGGCCCCAGTACCGGCCTTGCCTCACGGCAGGCTCCGATGCCGGCCTCGCTGGCCCCAGCACCGGCCTAACCCCTCGGCATGCTCCGATCCCGGCCTCGGAGGCCCCAGCACTGGTCATGCCTCACGGCAGGCTCCGCTGCCGGCCTCGTTGGCCCCAGCACCGGCCTAACCCCTCGGCAAGCTCTTATCCTGGCCTCGGAGGCCCCAGTACCGGCCTTGCCTCACGGCAGGCTCCGATGCCGGCCTCACTGGCCCCAGCAGCGGCCTAACCCCTCGGCAGGCTCCGATCCCGGCCTCAGAGGCCCCAGTACCGGCCTTGCCTCACGGCAGGCTCCGATGCCGGCCTCGCTGGCCCCAGCACCGGCCTAACCCCTCGGCAGGCTCCGATCCCGGCCTCGGAGGCCCCAGCACTGGTCATGCCTCAAGGCAGGCTCCGATGCCGGCCTCGCTGGCCCCAGCACCGGCCTAGCCCCTTGGCAGGCTCTTATCCTGGCCTCGGAGGCCCCAGTACCGGCCTTGCCTCACGGCAGGCTCCGATGCCGGCCTTGCTGGCCCCAGCAGCGGCCTAACCCCTCGGCATGCTCCGATCCCGGCCTCGGAGGCCCCAGCACTGGTCATGCCTCAAGGCAGGCTCCGATGCCGGCCTCGTTGGCCCCAGCACCGGCCTAACCCCTCGGCAAGCTCTTATCCTGGCCTCGGAGGCCCCAGTACCGGCCTTGCCTCACGGCAGGCTCCGATGCCGGCCTCGCTGGCCCCAGCACCGGCCTAACCCCTCGGCAGGCTCTTATCCTGGCCTCGAGGCCCCAGTACCGGCCTTGCCTCAAGGCAGGCTCCGATGCCGGACTCGCTGGCCCCAGCACCGGCCTAACCCCTCAGCAGGCTCTTATCCTGGCCTCGGAGGCCCCAGTACCGACCTTGCCTCATGGCAGGCTCCGATGCCGGCCTCACTGGCCCCAGCAGCGGCCTAACCCCTTGGCAGGCTCCGATCCCGGCCTCAGAGGCCCCAGTACCGGCCTTGCCTCAAGGCAGGCTCCGATGCCGGCCTCGCTGGCCCCAGCAGCGGCCTAACCCCTCGGCAGGCTCCGATCCCGGCCTCGGAGGCCCCAGCACTGGTCATGCCTCAAGGCAGGCTCCGATGGCGGCCTCGCTGGCCCCAGCACCGGCCTAACCCCTCGGCAGGCTCTTGTCCTGGCCTCGGAGGCCCCAGTACCGGCCTTGCCTCAAGGCAGGCTCCGATGCCGGCCTCGCTGGCCCCAGCACCGGCCTAACCCCTCAGCAGGCTCTTATTCTGCCCTGGAGGCCCCAGCACTGGCCTAACCCCTCGGCAGGCTCTTATCCTGGCCTCGGAGGCCCAAGTACCGGCCTTGCCTCATGGCAGGCTCTGATGCCAGCCTCGCTGGCCCCAGCACCGGCCTAACCTCTCAGCAGGCTCCGGTCCCATCCTCGGGGGCCCCAACACTGGCCTTGCCTCATGGCAGGCTCCGATGCCGGCCTCGCTGACCCCAGCACCGGCCTAACCCCTCAGCAAGTTCCGGACCCGACCTCGGAGGCCCTAGCACAAGCCTTGCATCATGGCAGGCTCCAATGCCGGCCTCGCTGGCCCCAGCATCGGTCTAACCCCTCTGCAGGTTCCAATCCCGGCCACGGAGGCCTCAGTAGTGGCCCTGCCTCACAGCAAGCTCCGATGTCGGCCACTGGCCCCGGCGCCCGCCTAACCCCTCAGCAGGTTCCGATCACAGTCTCTGTGGTTAGTATTTCAAAGGTTCCAGTTGTAATGTATCAGATCTCTGCCTCCCCCGAATATTGGGCACTGGCATTGCCACTGCCTCCACCGTTTCAAATCCTTCCCAGGCTCTTTTTCCACTCTGAATGTTGTCCAGTGTTCCTAAGCATGCGTGATGGTAGCATTCGACATTTGGTGTAATTTCTCCAAAAAAATAAAGTTGGTAAGATCCGGTTTCTGCTTCTCCTGAATACAAGTCTCTACCACCATCGCGAAGAACTCTTTCAGCACCGCATTTCTCCTTGGTCTCCGCTAAACTCTCTCCTTATATGTGATGTCTGAGATTCTTAACAATATAGAGAAATAGCAGTCCTCTTTCACGGCGAATTTTTCCATAAGTTCCAGTGCATTTAGATAAGTTTTGTCTGCATCTCCAGTGTCCTGGCATCCATAACGGCTTTCTTACCACCTCTCCGATATTTTTCTTTATCTTTTTCTGTTCTGGGCCCGGTTTCTCCAGGGGTCTGGCGTGCTACTCGCAGTTCTGCCTGGGGCCCAGAGTCCCGCAACCCGGGCCCCATCTGGCGTGCCCAGCCCGCGACCCCTGCCCAGAACCCAGCGTCTTACTGGGTCTGGTTTCTCCAGGGGTCTGGCGTGCTACGCGCAGTTCGGCAGGAGCCCAGAGTCCCGCGACCCGGGCCCCATCTGGCGTGCCCAGCCCGCGACCCCCGCCCAGAACCCAGCGTCTTACTGGGTCTGGTTTCTCCAGGGGTCTGGCATGCTACGCGCAGTTCGGCAGGGGCCCAGAGTCCCGCGACCCGGGCCCCATTAGGCGTGCCCCGCCCACGACCCCCGCCCAGAACCCAGCGTCTTACTGGGCCTGGTTTCTCCAGGGGTCTGGCGTGCTACGCGCAGTTCGGCCCGGGGCCCCTGCAGGGTAAATTTAAACTAACCACAGGAATTTTTCCTTTTTGGAAGCCAGGGAAGTGGGTTCGAGGGCCTTTTGATTTTGTGGCCTTTCAGTGGCAGGAATGACTCAGCAGTTATACAGTGTTAACACAGAAAAGCAGTTTTTAACATAAACAAAAGATTTTGTCAAATGGGGCACAGTACCACAGAATAAAGGTCTCTGGCCTAAAATTCCAGTTTGGGGGTATGTCATCTTGGACTCAGCAACTAACAAAATGAGAATGATCCAGCAAGTCTCAACTTGAGATGAAAATGGTCTATTTTAAAACGCAGCTGCAAGCCTGGCGTGGTGGTGCAGCCTGTGATCCCAGCATTTGGGAGGTTGAGGCAGGAGGATCGCAGTTCGTGGACAGCCTCAGCTATTTAGTAAAGCCCTTTACAACTCAGTGAGACCCTGTTTCAGAATAAAGAATAAAAAAATAGGACTGGGGGTGTAGCTCGAAGGTGGAATGCCCTTGGGTTCCATCCCCAGGACCTCAAAAAATAAAAAAATAAAATGCAGCTGCTTGGCCCTGCAGCTGAGTTGTATATGAAACGGTAGCAGCTATCCCATGAAAGAAATCTATGTACATTTTGTTGCCTGAAGCAAAGCTGCTGGCCTAGTAGGGCCCTCTGTTCATAGAGATTGCTCCAGCTGCTCCTTGGTCACTGGTGGTTTGGCTAACCAGCACCATTATGATGCTATGTCTGTTCATACTCTGCTTCACAATGAAAGCTCTTACTCCTCAGGGCACAGAGCACAAGGATGTCCTCAGCTCTGGCTAGTCCATCATTTGGTGAGCCTTGTTGCATTCCTATTGACCTTGGGCTCTTGCTGTAGCCTAGTTATGTGACATCCCAACTAGAAAACTGTAGACCAAACTGAGGGGCGTTTGACCTCTGAGCCGTAACTGAGCCCCCTACTTTTTTGTTGTTTTGTTTTGAAACAGGGTCTTGCTAGGTTGACGAGTTTTGCTACATTGCTGAGACCATCCTTGAACCTGTGATCCTCCTGTCTCAGCCTCTCAAATACTGGGATTATAGGCATGCACCAACATAAGGAGCCTGTTATTTTAGTAACACATCCTCTTTGTGAAAACAGGGCTGGCACATACCTCATATGAACCATAATACCCTTCTTTCTGGCCTTATATTGAATGTTTCAATGAAGAATAGTTGTTGTTGTTGTTGTTGTTTTGGTGGTACTGGGGTTCCTGAAAGCCCTTCTATCTCTGGGCTACACTCCCAGACCTAATATATATATATACATATTGGAAACAGGGTCTCTTAAGCCAGCGAGGCTGGCTCCAAACCAGCACAATCCTCCTGTCTCCGCCTCCCGAGCGCAGGGATTACAAGCGTGTGCCACCACGCCCGGCCTCAATGAAGGATATTTGAATCCAGTCTGGAAAATGAGAATACTTTCTAGGGCTTTAGAAATGGAACATCACAGATATTGTAATTAAAGTGGCCAGCTGCCTTGCCAAGAAAATGCATCTGCAATACAAGAAGATAAAGTTACACTTAGCTGACAGGATTGGGAAACTGGTGATACACAGGTCCAGTGCTACAGTCCCTGAGAATCAAAATACCACTGTTTTCTCTTTTTTTATTACTTTCTGATAAAAGCAGGCCTTCCATTCTTTGAACCCTTTTCTTACATTTTACTCAAAAGCTTTCTTTTTTTTTTAACGAGGACATAGGTTTATTGCAAAAGCTAATGAATAAATATAGTGTCTATTTAACAGGGGCTGTCGATCCAAAAGCTCAGGGATCTGAGGAACATAAACAGGGTCTTCAATGGATTTTTATGGTCGGGGGCTCTTTCCTAAAAAACAACAACAAGAACACACCTCTTCTGTGCTGTCTCCTCACGGGGGCTCTCGGTGGCCTTCTTAGGGCAATTCCTCCTCTGTACGCACAGCAGATTTGCTTCCTGAGCCAGGTGAAGGTCAAATGGAAGTTCACACAGGAAGTCAACTGGGCATGAGAAGAAGTGTCCTTCTCTGCCTGCTTTCTGCACGTCGAGGACATCTCTGCCACGCCTTCCCGGGTTCCCTTGCACCTGGCTCACCATCTTTAGGTCCATCGCTATTTCCAGACCTCTCTTCCTGGCTCCTCTCTCTCTTCCCTCTGAGTAACTGGGATCATGTCAGAGCCCTGGGTCCAGCCCTCTTCATGGCAGAAAATAAGGGGCTGTGCTCTCCACCCAGTACCCACACTGGTCCTGTTGCTTGCTTTTCTGGTGGTCATCTTGATGCTCCCCTCAGCGCCGCTGGGTTGGCCTGGTGAGCCTCTTCATTTTCTGGCATTTGGCAGCTGGCAAAGACTTGACTGGCATGATGATTTTCATGACTTTGCTGAGTCCCGGGGGGGAGACCCAATTGGCAGGCAGAAGTCTTTCTCCTGGGAAGGCTCAGGGGCAGAGTCATCATCATTGATTTCTCTCTCCTTGTCTAGAAAGGCCTGGAGGTCTGGCACTTGGCTGTCAGGTCTGCAGAGAGCTACTTTCGGTCTCTGCTGGTCAGTATTCTCCATCATAGGCTTCTCGACCTGGAGAATCATTATTTCCTCAGTGTCATTAGGTTGGGTTAGTCTAGGTGGCTTCTTGGGGACCTGGTGTTCCTCTTGATTCTCTAATGCTTTGCAGGTGAACAGTCTTGAGCAGCATCCTGATCTGGATGGCTGCTCTGCACCTGGGAGAGGACCTGCTCAAAGCTGGAGAGCTTCTTCCTGCGTTGGCTCAGGGGATACAGAGTCACTGTCATTGTGATGTTTTCAGGTTTTGAGAAAGCTCTTGAGCTCTCGAATTAGTCCGTCCATCCTGAGGCAAGTTTGTTCAGTTCTCAGCTTTTCCAACACATCATTTATTACCTGGTCAGTGTACACGCTAGGAAGTATTCAAGGTTGGAGCCCATGTTTACATCCCAGTCGTGTTTGGGTTTGCACGTCTGTTGGGGCTATTCGCCATCTCGTCTCCTCTATCAATATGCCCCTACTCTCCCCAAGGCGAGTTGTTTCAATAGAAGCCAGGATGGGAAGTGAGGAGTCCCCAGAAGACCCATCTTCCCAGAGAGTCGTGACTCTATAGGCAACCTCCCCTTTTCCAGGGAAGTAGCCTAAAAGGACACAGGTGCGGTCAGACCTGAGTCCCCAAATGCTGTCCTCAGTGCCACTGTGCTCCATGTCTTTGGAGTCGCTGCTGCTACAGGCCAAGGTGACCAGGCATCTCTGGGTCTCACTCGGTTCTTAGTGCGGGCCAGGTCTCAGCATGGCCAGCAACAAGACAGTGGAGAAGGCGCGCAGGGTCCTGTCCCTGCTGCAGGCCAAGCAGCTGCTGCAGTGTGGGGGCCGCCATGGCAACGTGGGCCTCAAAAACTCTCTTGAAGACATTTTCTGGGCATGATGGCACATGCCTATAACCCCAGTACTTGGGAGGATAAGACAGGAGGAGCTTAGGTTCAAAACCAGTCCTTGAGGAGCATAGTGAGACTCTAGCACCTAACAACACCTTGTTTCAAAACAAAAAATAAAAATAAAGAGCTGGTGATGTAACTCAGAGGTTGAATGTCCCTAGGTTCAGTTCCCAGTTCCACACTCACAGGAGGAGGAGGAGGAGGAGGAGGAGGAGGAGGAAAGAAAGTAAGAAAGAAAGAACTTAAAATTATTGATAGTTGCGTCCCTCACCCTCTCCTCATGGGACTCTGTATCTGGGGCAGGAGGCAGAACCCCAGAAGCCAGAAGCAGAGATGGGACAGACTCCACATGTCGTGAGAGGACTGGCTTTCTCCCGCATCACTAGCCCCCACCCCAAAACCCCAGCACCTGAATACCTCCACTCCCTCTCTCAGGGGCAACTCTGCTGACTGATAGTTCCCCCCTCATATTGGTCTGCAGACCTTGACCAGGAGCGACAGACAATTTAATAAAAGAGGTCTGGTCTCACACTCCTTTGCTGGATTTTGCCTCCTTTGCAATCCCCAACTCAATTCCAACATTACATCTGGTGCTGAACCCAGGAGGGTTTATTTTTTTACCCCTCCGTGAGCCCCTGTGACTTCCTAGTGGTTCCACTGGGCCTCTGAGGGGAGCCCTCCTCTTTACTCCCAGGAACCTGGAATCTCTGACCCTTAATTGGACCAACCACTCAGACAGGGTGAGTTCCCTCCCCTTCCTCTGGTCAGCGGGTCATCACCTCTGGCTTCTCTGTTTGTCCATATGCACGGCTGCGTCAGAGCTGCTCCAGACAACCAGGTTGTCCTCCAGCCCTGAGAATGGAGTGGAGACGTCCCTCCTATCCTCTTGGTCCCACTTCCATATGTTGATCAGGATAACGGGGACACCTGTCTCCTGTTCTTCATTCTTGCCTGTGGACCAGATTGGAAACCAAGATTCCAAATAAATCCCCAGTCCCCGCTGGTTTGTCTCCTTGCTAATCACTGGACCCTGGGGCCATCGGAGGATTTATGCCCTGAGCGCCTTCGTTTCTACTGTAATATGGCATGGCCTCAGTATGAATTGAATAACGGGTCTCAGTGGCCCAAAAATGGAACTCTGGATTTTACTATCCTGGCTGATCTCAGCAACTTTTACCAACCATTTACCCCCTCACCTTCCCTCAAAAGTCACCATACCTGCTCTAAGAACCTCCCTTCTCTCTTAGGCCTGCTCCATGAGGTGGTCGATGTGGAAGGTGTGGTCCATATCCATGTTCCTTTCTTCCTCCCAGACCTTGCTCAAATTGAAAGAAAACTTGGTTCTTTTTCTGCCAATCCATCCGATTTTATTAAGGAACTCCAATATATTATTCAAGCATACAATCTCACATGCAGGATCTTAACCTCTGCTTTAACTCCTGATGAACAAGATCGTACCTTAAAGACTGCCCAAGAATGGGCCAACCAGGCCATTTTGACTAACCCTGCCCTCCCTACTGGAGTGGCCATGGTGCTTTCTGGGATTACCAGCCAGCCCCAAATGGTGGGGGTGAGGGGTTAAAAAAGAGAGACCATAGGGTTCTATGCCTTCTTGATGGCATTCGAGCTACTTCCCATAAGGTGGTTAACTATGAGAAATTTAAGGAAATCACCCAAGGTCCAGATGAAAACCCAGCCATTTTTCTTAATTGGCTTCAGGAGACTTTCACCTTCTATACCAGGTGGCCAAACATCCCCTCCCTATAGATTTGGTGGACCCTTTTATATGGGACACTACTACTCTGGTTTTGGCAAACCACCACACCCCAGTTCGGACTGTCTTCTGTGACCCCACTATTTTCCCCACCAGCTCCCAGTTTCCCATTTCTCTCCATCACCAATGCAGGCTTAAACCCATCATTTCTCATCTCCTGGCTCAAGGATTACTCACCCCATCTACTGCCCTTACAATACCCCCATTCTCCCAGTTAAAAAGCTTAATGGGACTTATCGCCTGTGCTGTTGTTTCTCCCCAAGAAGGCTTACACACCCCTCTTTTCCTACTGACTAAATGAGAGGACATTTGCCAGGACAGGACTGGAAAATTGATTTAACTCATACTCCCTCTCACAAAAAACTAAAGTATCTTTTCTTAACCATGGTCGACACTCTAACAGGTTGGGTAGAGGCTTTCCCCTTAAAGGATGAGACAGCCAGCGTGGTGGCCAATGCTCTATGCTCGGACATCGTCCTTCAGTTTGGACTCCCTACTTCCTTACAGTCTGATAATGGACCAGCTTTCATTTCTAAGGTTACTCAACAGGTGGCACAGGCCCTTGGCATTTCTTGGAAGCTCCACATTCCATATTGACCACAGTCATCAGGAAAGGTAGAAAAAAATGAAGGGGATTCTTAAAAATTATCTAACAAAACTCTCTCTGGAGCTGGGGATATTGTGGCCTGAACTCCTACCACTGGCTCTGGCCCATGTACAGGCCACCCCTCAAAGCCCCACCTTTACGAGCCCCTTTGAATTGCTGTATGGTCGCCCTTTTTTGCTTAATCACACTCTCCCTTTGGGCACCCCTCCTTTGGCCTCCTATCTCCCTTGTCTTTTCTCAGGCACCTCCTTAGGGAGCATGCTACTGATACCTCCCCCAACCTGGGACTGAAGAAGCAGCTTCACACCCAGCAGCCAAGGCCCTTAAGCCAGGGGACCAAGTCTTCCTCAAGTTGTGTGGGGAGCCATTAAGGTGTTCCCCTAAAAGAATACTTCTGACTGTCCTTTGCCCAGAGTCAGTAAGGTTTGGGGTCATGGGAAGTTCAAAGTAAAAGGTCTGAGAGAAGCATAGGTGGTGATGGCACAAGGGATTGATTGACCTGACCGTTGTGTGCACAGGTGGTGATGGCACGAGGGATTGATTGACCTGACCGTTATGCGCTCAGGTGGGATTGATTGACCTGGAACTGTATAAATAGGACAAGAGAGATAAACCCAGGATTGGCCAGTGGAGATATCGACCTGGGAGTGGACTGGCGATCCTTCCATGCTAGAATTAAATATTCTTTGAATCAAATTCTTAGAATTGAATTCTTTCATCCTCAAGCCTCTCTTCAGAACCCGTACTTTTGCCAGCTGGCTCCGGCAAAGTTGCTTCAACCAAAACATCTTCAACTGTGGTGGACTGGGCCTCTTCTGTGATCCTCACCACACCAGCTGCAGCCAAACCGCTGGGGGACCCCAACTGGCATCACCCTACTCGGCTAAAAAGGACTCCACTACAACAGCCTCATGACAAATTCTCCTGTACAGTGTTGGGGCCTACTAAGCTCCACTTTTCTTGGCATATTTCTCTTTAATGCCTTTATTTCAGCAGGCCCACCTGTTTATGTATGGAAATTCACCATGCAGGAGACCTGTGCCCCCCTCCACAAAACGCTGGAGTGACCACAAGGTGGGATCAGTGCGGTGCGCTTGTGCTCGCCCACCCGCACTCTCTGGATGCCAGGCAGCCATAAGTATCGATCTCTCTCTAAAGTCTGTCACCGACGCTCCTGACCCGTAGCTCATTTCCATCTGACCAAGCTGACCCCTATTGCCCAGCCCAAGCAGAGGCGACTTCAAGAGGCTCTTGACTCTACAACCTCCTCTGTGGCCTCCTTTCAGTGACCTCCCTTGCTAGGGCAGCCCTCCAAAACAGACGGGCTTTGGACTTGCTCGCTGCTGAAAAGGGTGGCATTTGTCTCTTTCTCAGGGAAAAATGTTGCTATTTCATTAATAAATCTGGTCTAGTGGAGGAAAATGTCCCAACTCTGACCAGGCTATGCGAGGATCTAAAAACACGATATCGACAGCCTACCTCCTATCTGGAAGGGTTCCCAGGGCCAGTAGCTGCGTGGCTCCTTCCCCTCCTGGCACCCGTTATCATGATTTGCCTTTTCTTTTTGATAGCCCCTTATCTGCTAAAGTTCATTTAAACCTGTATAACTGAGCTGTCCTGGGCAACCTTCAATCAACTCCTGCTGCAGCCACACTCCCATCTGCCAACCTCTGAATGACCCGACCTCTCCTGGCCGAGGAGCCCTATAACGACGCCCCCTCTGACGGCAGGAGGCAGTTACTGACTCGGTCGTCGCCCAATATCACCAAAAGGCCGGGGTGATAGGTCGGGTCCCTCCCTCTCACGGGACTTTGCAGCTGGGACAGGAGACCCCAGAGCCTGGGAAGCCAGAAGTGGAGATGGGGCAGACTCCAGATACCGTGAGAAGACCGGCATTCTTCCGTGTCACTAGCCCCCACCTCCAAGACCCTGGATACCTAAATACTCCCACTTCCTCTCTCGGAGGTGACTCTGCTGACTGATAGCCCCCCGCAATATTGGTCTGCAGACCTCAACAAAGAGCAACAGACAGTTTAATAAAAGGGGCCTGGTCTCATCCTCTTTGCTGGATTTTGCTTCATGTGTACCTCCCAACTCAATTTTAACATTACAGTTATCTCCCTCCCTTTCCCACTTTTAAACATAATCTTTTAGGATTATATTGGTTTGCTTTTAAGTGCAGGATTAGGTACGCATAAGAATGTAACTGAGCCACCCAGATGGCCAGAGTCATTCACGGGGAGGCCAGGTGACAGCGTCCCGTGACTGGGCTTTCAGGCTGTGTCAGCTCCCAACTTTGCATACATCGCCAGCTCGTAACCATGGACCATCCTCTTGTCACGAGTGTTCCTTCCTCTGCCTAGGTAACCTTATTAATTATAATCTTTTATTCAAACAGATCTTTGCCTCACCTTTATACCCTGACTATGTTAATATTTCCATTTGCCCACCTTAATAAAGAGAAAAGAAGCCTCTAGGAAGGTAGGAATTTTTGTCTATTTTATTCATGATATAGTTCACACACATAAAGATAATTTGTCAACATATTAAACACTTTAAATAATTGTTAAAGATAAAATTATCAAAGGGAAACATTAACATTTTTCTTTTTGATGCTATAAGTTAATTTTCTAGATGACTCATTTGTGCCATTATTGGGAAACTGCCCTGGTGTTGCCTTCTAATAAAAATGTAAAATGTGGTCAGAGCCTGGGTGCTGCCAAGCACTCAGGCAGGGAAAGACTGTAGCTTTGCCTGTTATACTTCAGGACCTCCCCTCCCCTCTCCTTTGCCCTGATGTTAACCCATAGTAAGAATGTGGAGGCAATGAAAGCCTTAAAAATACATAAAAGCCCTGAAATCCCAGGTATCCCTTCCTGGCACATCTTAAAGCCATAAAGATAGCAAGAGCCTGTGCCTTGCTCTTGGAGATGACACGCAGCTGCACTGGCTGCAACCAGTGCCTCTGTCTCCCTTTTTCTCTGTGACCCAGCCTTGGTATGCAGGATGTAACCTCCATAGGTTACATCAAAGCACCAATAATTGATGGCCAACCGATAGAGCAGACAGAGACAGAGACAGAGACAGAGAGACAGACAGGTCACCCACACCCACACTTACAGAGTGCACTGACCAGACAAGATAATGCCACTTGTCTGAGAAAATGAGTTGCTAGCCCGTTGACTTGGTAATGCCAATAAGAGAATACCTGTAAAGACTGCATTTAAAGGCAGAGGTCCAAGAGGAGGGAGGATTCTATTTTTGGACTTTCCAGTGTTTCTCCTCAGCACGCTGCTCTTTCTTCTCTAGTTCTTACTTTGTAATAAAAACTTAAGCTGCAACCACGTTGTCTATCAATTCTGTAATTTTCCCAAATCAACACATCTATTTGAATCTAGGAAAATAGACCACAGTGCTGTTACAGCCGTAACATCATTTATTATAGATGGTTGAAGTATTAACTGTAAGCTCTCCATTCAACTTCTGTTTTGTATATTCTGTTACTAAATTAAACTTGTTCTTAATATTCAGAAGCTACGAGAACTACTCAGATCGTCATCAACCAAAATAGTTTCTTTTCCATAAATTTAAGATTCCCAATTCAAAGTCATGTCTGCACATCCAACTGGCTTTTATTGGCACTATAGAGTGTGAGCTTTTTTATTATTTTGCTTCCACACAAGCAGTTTGTAAATATACAAGCAATTTTATAAAGCAATACTGATTAATATTAATCAATACTAATTAATATAAAGCAATACTAATCCCAAGATTAATCAAATGGATATGCAAAAAAAATCTAGGATCATCCCTTTATTCCATTTAGTAGTAGTTCTCTTCACCTTTATTTCCTAAATCGTCCCCTGACAGGTTTTTTATTTTATCAATTCAAAGAATCTAGCCCCTCAGTGACACCTGGCCCTGAAGAAGGCACAAAACTCTCATCTACACTCCTTGGCCGGCGTGGTGGGCGCCTTGTCATCCCAGCACTCGGGAGGCTGAGACCGGAGGGTCGCGGGCAGCCTCAGCTACCTAGTGAGGCCCTCTGCAACTCTGTGAGACCCGGTTGCAAAATAAAGAATAAAAAATAGGGCAGGGGCTGTAGCTCGAGGTCGAGTGCCCCTGGGTTCCACCCCAGACCTGCAAAAATAAATAAACTCCTGCCTACCTATGTGACTATGATATTGTTCTCTCATCTTAAAAGTCTCCCTGGGAGCCCAGAATAAACAGTGTATTCTGTCCCACCAAGGCAGCTTTATATTATGGTGGTAGAGAAACAATTTCTGTGTCAGATTCCAGTAGTAAGTACCACTAGTCTGTCTGGCCACCTGGCTGTTTTAGTGATCTTCCAGTGTTCTAAGGAACACTGACAGAACAAGTAATTGGCTGAGCCATCCGGAGGCTGAGCCCGGAAACATAACCAAGAAGCTAAGAAACTAGTCCTCTTATTTCTTGGTCAGATACATCTGAGAACAAAGCTCTTGCAGCCTAGTGCGTTTAACTGACCAGAGCCTCTGGTGCTGAAGGACAGGTGCAAGGAGGGACGTCAGCACCAATGATGAGTATTTTCATCACTGGGTTTTTCTTTTTTTCTCACCAAATGGTATCAAGTGCACAAATTCTTAATAAGGCAATAATTTCTCAAATCACAGGGATAAAGAGCACATTTTTTAAAATATATGTTCTTTAAAAAGCTAAAAACAGATGCAAATCTTACACACCTTCAACATCTATCTTCAGTAAGAATTTAGTCCTCATCAGCTCACTCCACAGTCCTCACCTCCCCAGACGACCTTTTACATCAGTGACCTATTTCACTTACAGGGTCTGGAAATAGTCTTAGCTAGACATTTTTGAAAGTAAGACATGGTCTTCTTTCTGGAATATGTTTTAAAAATAGATTTATTATACTCACTGTGCAAATGTAGGACTGAGAGAGTTTCTTGAGTAATGAAAATGCCTCCCAGCTCAGGAGGGAGGAAGATGCTGGATGAATAGTGTGGGTAGATAACATAGGCCTAAGTATCAGGCAGAATCCAGACGGTGGATAAAGGAGTGTTCGCTGAAAAAAGAAATAAACTTTTTACACGTTTAAAATTTTTCACCATTAGCTAGGTATGCTGGCGGTCCCTTGTACTCGCAGTACTTGGGAGGCTGGGACGGAGGGTCCCGAGGTTCGCAGCCAGCCTCAGCTACCCAGGCCCCCAGCAACTCAGTGAAACCCTGTTTCACAATATGTAATAAAAAAATAGTGTTAAGGATGTAGCTCAGTTTTTTCATGATAAATGTTTTTTTAATTGAACCCGCATGTAAGATAGGTGCGATCTGCGTCACGCTGTATTTTAATGGCGAAAAAGAAAAAAAGAAGAAGTACCTGCATTTAGGAAGAGTTGGTTAAAATCCGGACAGGAAGCCAGGCGTGGTAGCACACACTTGTCACCCCAGTACTTGGGAAGATCAGACAGGAAGATCACTTCGCGGCCAGCCTCAGCTACTCAGTGAGTCTCTGCAACTTAGTGAGGCCCTGTTTCAAAATAAATAAAAAATAGGGCTGGGGTGTAGCTCGGAGGTAGAATGCTTCCGGGTTCCATCCCCAGGACCACAAAAAAACAAAAAAATAGGACTAACTTCGGTCCGTACAGCTGGGCAGGGCGAGGAGGGCGGTGCTTCTTTCTTCGTTAACGTTCCTTAATGCCCTAGGTGCTGCAGCACTGGGGAGGAAATCAAGACCGGGGCGTCCTGGGTCCCAGACCAGGCCCCGCCCCCGGCTGTGGCCCCGCCCCGCGCGCCCGTCCTACCAGGCTAGGCCCCGCCCCCGGATGTGGCCCCGCCCCGCGCGCCCTTCCTACCAGGCCAGGCCCCGCCCCCGGCTGTGGCCCCGCCCCGCGCGCCCTTCCCTGCCCCACCAGGCCAGGCCCCGCCCCCGGCTGTGGCCCCGCCCCGCGCGCCCTTCCCTGCCCTACCAGGCCAGGCCCCGCCCCCGGATGTGGCCCCGCCCCGCGCGCCCTTTCTACCAGGCCAGGCCCCGCCCCCGGCTGTGGCCCCGCCCCGCGCGCCCTGCCTACCAGGCCAGGCCCCGCCCCCGGCTGTGGCCCCGCCCCGCGCGCCCTGCCTACCAGGCCAGGCCCCGCCCCCGGCTGTGGCCCCGCCCCGCGCGCCCTTCCCTGCCCCACCAGGCCAGGCCCCGCCCCGGCTGTGGCCCCGCCCCCGGATGTGGCCCCGCCCCGCACGCCCCTCGGTCCGACGCCCGGTCGGTCCCGCCGGGAAGCTCCAGCCCGGCGCTCGGGCGGCGATGGCCGCGCCGGTCACGCGGCAGGTCAGCGGCGCCGCGGGGCCCCCGAGCCTGGCGCCGAGCGGCCCCGAGCGCGGGCAGCCCCTGGCGGCCGCGGTGGCCGATCTGCCCGTGCTGGACGCGGCGGGGCGGCGGCTGCCCTTCGGCGCGCTGTTCCGGGAGCGCCGGGCCGTGGTGCTCTTCGTGCGGGTGAGCGGGCGGCGGGCGGCGGGCGGCGGGCGGCGGCGCTTCCCGGGGGGGGGGCCGGCCGGCCGAGGGCCCCCGCGCGCTGACCGTCCGCCCTGTTGGGTTTCAGCATTTCCTGTGTTACATCTGCAAGGAATACGTGGAAGATCTGGCAAAGATCCCCAAGAGCTTCCTGCAAGTAAGTCTCCCGAGTGCGCGGCGGCGCTCGGGACGGCCGGAGTGCCACCTGTCACTCGGGGTGCGGGGGGCAGGCCTGGGGGCCGTGGCCCGCCCCGCAGGGGCTTCCCAGCTCACGCCCCTCCCGCACACATCTGGACCCCTCCAGAACAAGGACGGCAGGCTGGATTTCTGCCCTCATTAAGTCCTTGCTACCAGCCCGTAACCCGCTGGTGATAGTCACTGTCACCTGGCCGGGTGCCTGTTTTCACGTGCTGAAAGATGAAGCGCAGAAAGTCAGTACTTGCTGTGGGGGGAGGTCGCGGCCCTCTGCAGCTTAGTGAGACCCTGTTTCAAAACACAAACCAAAGCCGGGCCGGGGGCGTATCCCGAGGCTGCCGCCTCAGGTCCAGCCTCCAGCAGGACACACACAGGCTAATAGCGGTGCTCAAAGACAGCGCCGGGAATGGGCACTTCTTCCCGTAACTGTGTGTCACCCTAAATGGCCGTCCAGTACAGGGACGTTACGATACTTAAGTGCCTATACGTATTTGTCAATGGGCTGCAAGTGCCATCTCCCCGCGTGTTTTGTTCAGATTTGAATAGGTTTGGCACCAGATGAGCTTTTTAGGTGAGAGTTTTGAGCAGTCTTTGTAAAAACACCTGTTTTTAGCAAACCTACTTTGGGATCAGAAAAATAGTCTTATAAGTAAAACTTACATGGGAGGGAGGTTTTCTTTCTTTCTTTCTTTCTTTCTTTCTTTCTTTCTTTCTTTCTTTCTTTCTTTCTGTGGTACTGGAGGTTGAACCCAGAGGTATTCTACCTCCAAGCTACACCCCCAGCCCGATTTTATTTCTTATTTGGAAACAGGGTCTCACTAGGTTGATGAGAGTCTCACTACTTGCTGAGGCTGTCTTCAAACCTCTGACCCTTCTTTTTTTTTCAGTACTGGGGATGGAACCCAGGAGCATTCTACCTCTGAGTGACACCCTCAGCCCTATTTTTTATTCTTTATTTTGAAACAGGGTCGCACTGAGTTGCAGAGGGCCTCACTAAGTAGCTGAGCAATCCTCCTGTCTCAGCCTCTCAAGTGCTGGGATTACAAGCGTGCGCCACCACGCCTGGCTTCTCTGACCCTTCTGTTTCAGCCTCCCAAGTACAGACAGGGATCGGGCGTGCGCCACTATACTGGACTTGTTTTCTTCTGTATACCTTTGGGGGAAGTATAGCAAATTATTTAGAATCCTTTCTTTCTCTTTCTTTCTTTCTTTCTTTCTTTCTTTCTTTCTTTCTTTCTTTCTTTCTTTCTTTGCAGTACTGAGGATTAAACCCAGGGGCACTCTACTAGTGGTCTACATTCCCGCCCTATCTAGTAGTTTTGAGACAGGGTCTTGCTAAATTGCCCATGCTGGCCTGGATCTTGTGGTCCTCCTCCCACAGCCTCCAGAAACATCAGGGTTACAGACACGCACCACCACACCTGGCAAGTAGATCATTTTGAAAGCTTTTTTGACTGTTTTGCTGCATGGCCTTTTTTTTTTTTTTTTTTTTCCTCCTAGTGCTGGGGGTGGAACTAAGAGCATCTCCCAGGTTAGGAGGGCATTCCACCCCCCTTATATTTTGTTTTACATTTTTTTTTTTTTGTAGTACTGGGTATTGAACCAGGGCTGCTTTATTACTGAGCTCCATCCCCAGCCTGCCTTTGTCCATGTTTTTACTTGGATCATTTGCGTTCTTGTGTTGAGTTGAGCTCCTTATGTTTTTAGATTTTAGCCTCTTAACAGATTACAGTTTGCAGACAGTGTCTCCCCATCCCTGGGCTGTCTCTTCACTCTTAATTATTCCCTTTGTTTTACAGAAGCTTTTGTAATTTGATACGATATTGTTTGACTTATTGCTTGTGTGTTGGTAATCATAGCCAAGAAAACCAATGTCATGGAGCTTTTCTCCTATATTTTCTTGTAGTTTTATAGTTTTAGGTATTCTGTTTAATGCTTGGAATTCTTACTTAGCAAAATAATCATCTGAAGCTGGGCATGGTGACACACATCTATAATTCCGGTACTTAGGAGGCTAAGACTGGAGGATCGTGGCTTCAAAGGCAGCCTCAACAACTTAGTGAGACCTTGTTTCAAAAATAAATAAAAGTAAGCCAGGCGTGGTGGCACACGCTTGTAATCCCAGCATTCAGGAAGCTGAGACCGGAGGATCGTGGTTCGCAGACAGCCTCAGCTACTTAGTGAGGCCCTCCACAGCTTAGTGAGACCCTGTTTCAAGATAAAGAATAAAAAATAGGGCAGGGGGTGTAACTCAGAGGTCAAATGCCCCTGGGTTCCATCCCCAGGCCAGCAAAATTAAATAAATAAATAAATAAATAAATAAATAAAATTAAAAGGCTAGGGGTGTAACTCAGAGGTAGAATACCACTGGGTTTAATCCCAGTACCAGAATTCATCATCATCGTCATCATTATCGTCATCATCATTGTTAGGGTTTGAACTGTTGTGGTTTGGGGAACAGATCCCGGGGACCTCTGTTAGGCTCCTGGAAACTATTCCCATAACTGTGGGTCCTTGTTCTAGACCAGGATCAATAAACACTAGTCCAAACTCTTGCTGAAGACTTAAATGAGTTTATTATTAAAAAGACAGAAATGCAGAGGACAGCTACAGCCCTATACAATCTCGGAATTGTATGGGGGGTGGCCTGAACAAGGTCACCGACAATTCCTGGATACAGAGTATTTTATAATCTTTCTTCTGACCCAACTAAATGCCCTAGATCCAGGGCAGAGGTGGGTGTTAGGTTTGTGCACGGGAAGTAAAGGCACTAGAGAGACAAGGAAGCGCGGTACCAGTTTTAATACGGTCCTCTTGGGGATGGGGGATGGACAGTCCTGAAGACCAGCCGGCCCATCCGAGGCTAGAGGGAAAAAGCCTCTATTTTTAAGGTATACATCTTGGGGGTGGGACTACGTGTGGGAGCGCTGCCTGCCTCAGGGTACTGCCCTCCTGCCTGCCTGCCTAGCAGAGTCTCCTCCTTCTCCAGGGTTCCGCCTCCTGTGGGGAAGGGGGGAGGGACCCGACTTGTCAGTGGGGGGACAGATCTTTTGACAGACCTGCTCTGTCTCCCACAGCAAAATGTGTTAAATTGCTTATCCGGAATCTGGGATTCCCCCACATCCTTGCAATTCTCTCTTAGAAATGTAAAAAGACCCTAGGCTCTTGGGCTTCTTCTATTCTCTTGCTAATTACTTTTTGGCGCCTAGAGATCTGCAGCCCTTTCCTTGAAGCTCCTGGCTTGTTTTACTACCAAAGCTATATTTTGAAAATTGAACATCTTTCCCAACACCGGTACATTAGCTCATTTTGAAGCTTCCTCCCAGCACTGGCCAATCGTCATCTGATTAACTGAACTTTTAGGTTAAGTTTCTTTGCTTTGACTCGCACAATTTTACTGTTGGTTCCGTTCTCCTGGACGCCTATAGGTGGCATTAGAATGAAACAAAAGAATTAGGGAAGCTGTATAAAACATAAACTTTTGATAATGGCAACATGTCTCTTTTCTTCTCTTCAAGGAAGCAGATGTTACCCTTATAGTGATTGGACAGTCGTCCCACCATCATATTGAGGTAAATATCTACCGCGTTAGGGAATGCACAGGTGAACTCTGTTTCCGATATAAGTGCTGCGGCACACACCTGTAATCCCAGCTACGAGGGAGGCTGAGGCAGAAAAGGAGGATCGGGCCGGGCGTGGTGGCGCGCGCTTGTAATCCCCGCGCTTGGGAGGCGGAGACAGGAGGATCGCGCAGGTTCAAAGCCAGCCATGCTGGCTTAAAAGACCCTGTTTCCAAATAAAAATATAAAAAATAGGTGTCTGGGAGTGTAGCCCGGAGGTAGCAGGGATTCCAGGAACCCCAGTACCACAAAAAAAAAAAAAAAAAAAGGAGGATCATCAGTTTGAGGCCAGCAGGGCAACATTGCAAGGTTCCATCTCAAAAAGAAAAACAAAAAAAGCAGGCTAAATTTGCTAAAGATAGATTATCTTTACTCTTTTCTCATTTGTTTTTATACAAATTTCAAATATTCTCCCTTCAGCCTTTCTGCAAACTGACTGGGTATTCCCATGAAATCTATGTTGATCCTGAGAGAGAAATTTATAAAAGATTGGGAATGAAGAGAGGTGAAGAAATTGCTTTCTCAGGTAAGAAAATAACATGTCTCAAATAAAATAAACCAGTGATGTATTTCCATATTTGCTCATATATGCATAGGAAATCAAATGATAAATTCATAAGTCAGGTTGCTTTTTATGATTCTAATAAATGGTCCAGATACACCACAGTCCAAAAGATTCGTTTTCTGAGTGTAATGATATGTTAGTCAGCTTTCTGTCGCTGTGGCAAAATACCTGAGACAATCAACTTCCGTGGAGGGAAATCTCAGGGAGCTCACAGTTTTAGAGGTTTCAGTCCATGGTCAGCTGGCTCCATTGCTTTTGAACCTGTGGTGAGGCAGAACAGCTTGGCAGAGTAGATGGTGGGGAGTTCTCTACCTCCGGGCAGCCAGAAAGCAAGGAGAAGAAAAGACCAGGGTCCCAATATTCCCCTCAGGGACACACATCAAACAGCCTCTCTTTTCCCCAGCCTCCACCACCTTCCAATAGTGCCACTGGCAAGCCTGTAGCCCGGGGGCTTTAAGGGATACTTCCAAACCGTAGGAAAGGGCGTGGAAGGCTATTGGCAAAGTACTATTGAAAGGAAAAGAAAGAGCCGGGCGTGGTGGCACATGCTTGTAATTCTAGCACTTAGGAGGCTGAGACAGAAGGATTGTAGGTTCCTGGCCAGCCTCAGCAACATAGTGAGGCCTTCCACAACTTAGTGAGACGCTGTTTAAAAATAAAATAGGACCAGGTGTGGTGACAAGCACTTGTAATCCCAGTACTTGGGAGACTGAGACAGGAAGATTGAAGGTTCGTGGCTAGCCTCAGCTACTTAGTAAGGTCCTCTGTAACTTAATGAGACCCTGTTTTGCGATGGACCAGCTCGGCCGGAGCACTGGGACGCTGGAGACAGGGTTCTTGAAAGGTGGGCAAGGATTCGGCTTAGTTCTGCAGAAAAAGCCGCTGCAGAACTAAGCCGAATCCTTGCCCACCTTTCAAGAAATCCGTCCCAACGGTTCCAGTGCTCCGGCCGAGCTGGTCCGTCGCACTGTTTCAAAATAAAGAATAAAAAATAGGCCTGGGGTGTAGCTTGGGGGTAAAATGCACCTGGGTTCAATCCCAAGTACCACAAAAAATATTTAAAAATAAAAATAAATAAAATAGGGCTGAAGGTGTAGCTTGGAGGTAGAATGGCCCGGGTTCCTTTCCCAGTACCACACCAAAAAAATAAAAACAATAAAACAAAAAAAGAGCTGGGTATGGCGGTGCACGCTTGTAATCCCAGCATTTGGGAGGCTGAGACTGGAGGATCGTGGTTCAAAGAAAGCCTCAGCTACTTAGTGAGGCCCTCCATAATTTAATGAGACCCCGTTTCAAAATAAAGAATAAAAATTAGGGCTGGGGGTGTAGCTTGGAGGTCGAATGCCCCTGGGTTCCATCCCCAGACCCACAAAACAAAAAAAGTAGTTTTTGTTGTTGTTTGGTTTTTTGTAGTACTGAGGATTGAATCCAGGGACATTCTACCTCTAAGTTATACTCCAAGCCCTATTTTACAAGGTCTCCCTAAGTTGCAGTGGGCCTCACAAGGTTGCTGGAGTCGGCCATGAACCTGTGATCCTCCTGTCTCAGCCTCCCAAGTACTAAGGATTACAAGCATGCACCACACCTGGCATATGATTCCGTTTTTGTGAAAACAAAAAGTATTTCCATAAACATAAAGGTCTATAAAGTATAAATGTTTGTGTGTGTGATAGATGAAAAAGATTTCGGCTGGCCGTGGTGGGCATGCTTGTATCCCAGCACTTGGGAGGCAGGGACGGAGGTCATAGTTCGCAGCCAGCCTCAGCTACTTAGTGAGGCCCTCTGCAACTTAGTGAGACCCTATTTCAAAATAAAGAATAAAAAATAGGACAGGGTATATCTCAGAGGTCAAATGCCCCTGGGTTCCATCCCTGGTACTGCAAATAAATAAATAAATAAATAAATAAATAAATAAATATTAAAAGGCTAAAAAATAGGACCGGGAGTATAGCTTGGAGATAGAATGCCCCTGGGTTCTATCCCCAGTACTGCAAAAAAAAAAAAAAAAAAAAAAAAAAAAAGATTTTAAAAGATATAGTAGTGTTTACTCTAAGAATGAAGTGAAAAAATTGGCTTTTGCATTTTATACCAGTGTATTGTGCTTTTCTAATTAGGAAAAACAGTACAGCCAGACACAGTGGCACATGCCTGGAATCCGGTACTTGGAAGGCTGAGAGAGAAGGATCACAGGTTCAAGGACAGCTCAGCAACTTAGTGAGACCCTTAGCAATGTAGCAGGGCTGTATTTGAAAACAAAATAACTGAGCCAGGAGTGGTGGCGCACGCTTGTAATCCCCGCGCTTGGGAGGCTGAGACAGGAGGATCGCACGGGTTCGAAGCCAGCCTCAGCTACTTAGTGAGGCTCTCAGCAACTTAGTGAGACCCTGTTTCCAAATAAAGTATAAAATGGGTCTGGGAGTATAGCCCGGAGGTAGAAAGCCCCTGGATTCCACACCTAGTACCACAAAGAAAAAAGAAAACAAAAAGAATAAAAAGATATAGGGGAACAGCCCAGAAGTGAAACACCCCTGGGTTCAGTCTTCACTGCTGGAGGGGGGGGATAGTAAGTTCACATATTGTCATACCACAGCACCGTGGCTTAGGACTCTTTAATTGAAGAAATCCTACTTTGAACCCAAGAGGCTCATAGTAGCGGCCGAGGCATATCCCCCTCCGTGCCCTGAGCAGCTCTGCGCCCCGCACTCCACTACACATGAGGCGGCCAGGCACGCTGCACTTAGCTCAGGAGGCTGATGCGTCTTCATCTTTATATCGTCCACGCTCCCGCTCTTACAATTCCTTGTGCTTAATGGGGCTTATTCAATTTGAGTCAAGCGGTTTGTGCTTTAAGTATGAAGACCCTGGTTTCTCAAAGGCAGAGTGAGGGAGCTCAGACTCAGATCATTCTCAGCAAATACCATTTCTGAGCTCTGACCTCTGACACCCACTCTGCTGGCGGGCACTCCCTGAAGACAAGGATGAAAGCCACGCAGGGCCTCGGGGGGGAGTTCAGTGCTGCGTAAGGGCTCCTGGAAGAGGAACTCCCCCGAGGAAGGCCTGGATGGGAAGTGGGAGGGGAGGGAGGGGAGGGCCTGGACACTTCCCAAGGAGCTGAGGAGTTAGCCGGCCAAGTGAGGGCAGGGCGGGTGCCCCAGACACACTAGCATGTGCAAGTGTACAAGGGCATGAAAGAATGTGACCTTTTTGGAGAAGTGCACGACCCTGCCCCTGGCTGGAATCTGAGAGAGTGACTGGGGACCGTGTGCGCCAGCAGGCCCTTAGGGCTGAGGCACCTGGCGCCCATCCTGGAAGCCAAGGACCGAGGATTTATCCTGAAGGCAGGGGAGGGGTCCTGAAGGGAGACAGTCACCCGGAGGAAGCAGAAGAGCCAGTCCAGAGCCAGTGATGCTCCGGCAAGGTCAAGTAGTTGGCTAGGAAGGATTGCAGAGGCCTGAGGTGGAGGTGGAGGTGGAGAGGAGGGGGACAGGAGGCAGGGCAGCTGCGATCCTGTTCCTGGGTGGTGTTTGTTTCTTTTTGTTGCCGTCCTGGAGATGGAACCCAGGGGCACTCTACCACTGAGCTACATCCTAGCCCTTTTTATTTTTTATTTCGAAACATGGTCTTGCTAAATTGCGCAGGCTGGCCTTGAACTTGGAATACTTCTGCCTCAGCCTCCCAAGTGGCTGGAATTATGGCCCTGTGCCACCATGCCAAGCTCTATTGTTGGTATTTTTATTTACTTATTTGTTTGTTTATTATGTGGTACTGGGGACTCAGCCCAGGGATATTCTACCTCCAAGATGTACTCCCAGCCTTATTTATTTATTTATTCATTGATTGATTGATTGATTGATTGCAGGTCTGGGGATGGAACCTAGGGGCATTCGACCTCTGAGCTACACTCCCTGCCCTACCTTTTATTCTTTATTTTGAAACAGGGTCTCACCAAGTTGCAGAGGGCCTCACTAAGTAGCTGAGGCTGTCTGTGAACCGCGATCCTCCTGTCTCAGCCTCCCGAATGCTGGGATGACAAGCGTGCACCACCACGCCCGGCTGCCTTATTTTATTTTTATTTGGAAGCAATTTTATCTGGAAGCAGCTAAGTTAATGAGAGTCTCACTAGTCGCTGCTGAGACTGTTCCCAAACCTGCGCTCCTCCTGGCTCAGCCTCCCAAGTACTGAAATTACAAGCGTGCCCTCACGCCCAGCTTGTTAGCATTCTTCGACAAAGCAGCTTAAACTCTATTAGAAGCAGTGACGATTGGAATGAAGATGAGTTTGACCTGACATTTCGGCACGCTGCTTCCACCTGCTGTAACAGCCTCGGCACTGTCAGGTCTGTTTACCCCTGAGCCCTTTAGTTAAACCGTGAGTGTGTCACTTAAGTGACACCTCACTCACTGCTGCAGTACAGATACGGAACTGCGAAGAGAACAGGTGGCTTCCAGACCAAAATGTGCTTCTGATTGTGAGGGCACGCTCAGCTCCTTAACTCTTTGCATGTCAATAGCTATCTGTAATATATGTAGCACAGCTATAGAACTTATATAAATATATTAGATTTGCCTCTAAATAGATGAACTATTATATGCCATATAAATATAAAGTAGATATAAGTAGAAAACACACTAAGCAGGCACAGGGGCACCTGCCTGTCATCTCAGTCCTTGGGAGGCCCAAGTTAGAAGAATCACAAGTTTGGGGCCAGCACATGGTAACTTAGCAAGACCCTGTCTCAAAATAAAAATGAAAAGGGCTGGGGATATGCTCAGTGGTAGAATTCCCTGGCTTAATCCCTAGTATACAAAATAAATAAAAATAAAATATACTATGTATAATAGCTGTATGATTATATATTACAGTTTTTACTTGATAGTGTTAAAATATCCTATTAGATTCTCATAAATACTCTGTGTGTGTGTGTGTGTGTGTGTGTGTGTGTGTGTGTGTACATATGTGTGTGTGTTGCTGGGGCTTAAGCCCAGGGGCGTTCTACCTCTGAGCTCCACCCTAGCCCTATATTTATTTTTTATTTTATTTATTTATTTGTTTGTTTGTTTGTTTGTTTGGTGGTATTGGGGTTCCTGGAAGCCCTTCTACTTCCGGCTACACTCCCAGACCTATTTATTATTATTATTATTATTATTATTATTATTATTTTGGTGGTACTGGGGTTCCTGGAAGCCCTTCTACCTCCAGGCTACACTCCCAGACCTATTTTTACATTTTTACTTGGAAACAGGGTCTCCTAAGCCAGTGCGCACGGCTGGCTTCGAACCTGCGTGATCCTCCTGTCTCTGCCTCCCAAGCACGGGGATTACAAGCGTGCGCCACCACACCCGACTCCAGACATATATATATATATATATATATATATATATTTTTTTTTTTTTTTTTTTTTTAACAGAATCTCTTAAGCCAGCGCGCCTGGCTTCAAACCTGCGTGATCCTCCTGTCTCCGCCTCCCAAGCACAGGGATTACAAGCGTGCGCCACCACGCCCGGCTTTATTTTTTATTTTGTTTGTTTGTTTGTTTGTTTGTTTGTTTGTTTGTTTGTTTGTTTTGCGGGTCTGGGGATGGAACCCAGGGGCATTCGACCTCCAAGCTACAGCCCCTGCCCAACTTTTAATTCTTTATTTTGAAACCGGGTCTCATGAGCTGCAGAGGGCCTCACTAAGTAGCTGATGCTCTCTGCGAACCATGATCCTCCAGTCTCAGCTCCCAAATGCTGGGATTACAAGCGTGCGCCACCACGCCCGGCTCTTATTTTTTATTTTGAAAGAGTATCTTGCCAAGTGGATGGCAGCTTCACTCTGTTGCTAAGGCTGTTGAACCTGTAACCCTCCTGTCTCAGCCTCCCAAGTGCTGGGATTATGGGTATGCACCACCCCACCTGGCTAAAATACTCTTTGAAAGGTTCCTTCTGTGAAGCATAGAGCATAAATAACAAAATCATCCTCTGAATAGCCTTTTGTTTAAGTTAAGGCACTAATAATGTATTTTACACCTAAAATTAGCAGTGCCCATTTCCATAAAGACAAAGCATGAGCTGGGCACAGTGGCGCGCCTGCAATCTCAGCACTCGGGAGGCTGAGACTGGAGCGTCCGCAGTTCTCATGCCAGCCTCAGCTTCAAGGGGCCCTGTTTCCAAAGAAAAAATAGAAAGGAGGTCTGGGGGCAGCCTGGAGGTAGAATGCCCTTGGGTTCAATTCCCAGTATCAAAAAAGAAAAAGAAAAGATGCGTGCAAGTCTGAAGTGCAGGAGCTTCACTCTCAAGGGCTAAACTCACACTGGCAAAACTAGATCGTTCTTGACAGCGAGGACCACTCAGTTCCAGGCTTTGGCTTTTCCTTTGATTTAATTTCTAAAATATTTGAAATATTAACCCATTTTCTATATTCCCAGACATGGAAAAGCTATAAAAGTTTAAATTGAGCAACAGATATACCACTTAGGGTCACTTTGAAATAATTATGTTTTTAGACGATAGGTTCTAAGCCAGGCATGGTGGTGCATGCTTGTAATCCCAGCACTTGGGAGGCTGAGACAAGAGGATCACACAGGTTTGAAGCCAGCCTCAGCTACTTAGGCTCTCAGCAACTTAGTGAGACTCTGTTTCCAAATAAAATATAAAATAGGTCTGGAAGTATAGCCTGGAGATAGAAAAGCCCCTGGGTTCTGTCCCAGTACCACACACAAAAAAAGATAGGTTCTAAAAAAATTGGTGAATTATTTATTAATAATATAGTGTTATTAATTCAATAATTAATAATCATTAAATAATAGGTGAGGAATAGGTGAATGATTAGAGCACATACATGTGTGTATTTTTCATTATATATGAAAATGTAAATAAAGGACAAACAGGCTCTAGATTATGACTTCTAGCCTATTTTAATGCACCCATGTCAATTTCACTGAAATATTCCAAGAATGAAAATCTTGAGACTTTTTTTTTTTTTTTTTTTTTTTTTTTGCAGTACTGGGGATGGAACCCATGGGCCTTCTACTTCTGAGCTACACCCCCAGCCCTATTTTTTATTCTTTATTTTAAAACAGTGTCTCACTGAATTGCAAAGGGCCTCACTAAATAGCTGAGGCTGACTTTGAACCTGCGTGATCCTCCTGTCTCAGCCTCCAAATGCTGGGATTACAAGCGTTCGCCACCATGCCCGGCTACAATGAGACTTAATGGGTTAATTAATCTCTCTGTAGACATGAGATATCTGGATTTTTGAGCACTTAGATATAACACAGTGAATTCAGTCTGAGTTAGTGATGCTGTTTGTTTTATGGTAAGATAAATGTCATTACGTAACCATAGAAATGGGAGAGTTGGATAGAAGGAAAGGAGTCAGGAAGCCAGGCAGGCGAGGGCTGCGTGGTATGTGACACACATCCATGCGTGTTTTTCTCCACCAGAGCTGCTGGCTTATCCTCCCTCGCCAAGGCACATCCTAGAACCCAAAACTATACCCTTTCCCACCTTTCTGTGTTGGAGCTGGCCATGCAGACATTCTCTGGCCTCCCTTACTAGGCGGTAGACCACAGACCCTCATTTCAGAAGGATCCTGCCCCACACCCCGCGGGGAAGGGCTGCACAGAGGTGGGAAGAGTGTGGACAGGCAGCCTGGCGGTGTTTCCCCCTCATCTGTCAGCGTTAGATCTGACCCCTTTTATCCAGTCACACTTCTCCACGGCCGTGCACACGTCAGTTGAGTTTATGCAAGGCAGTCTCCATAAAAAACTCAAATGGCGCCGGGCGCGGTGGCACACGCTTCCCAGCATTCGGGAGGCTGGGATAGAAGGATCGCGCAGGTTCGAAGTCAGCCTCAGCTACTTAGTGAGGCCCTTGGCAACTCAGTGAGACCCTGTTTCAAAATAAAAAATAAGGCTGGGCGTGGTGGCGCACGCTTGTAATCCCCGCACTTGGGAGGCGGAGACAGGAGGATCGCGCAGGTTCGAAGCCAGCCGCGCTGGCTTAAGAGACCCTGTTTCCAAATAAAAATATAAAATAGGTCTGGTAGTGTAGCCCGGAGGTAGAAGGGTTCCCAGGAACCCCAGTACCACCGAAGGAAGGAAGGAAAGAAGGAAGGAAGGAAGGAAGGAAGGAAGGAAGGAAGGAAGGAAGGGAGGGAGGGGAATAAAAAATAGAAGCCGGGCGTGGTGGCGCACGCTTGTAATCCCCGCGCTTGGGAGGCTGAGACAGGAGGATCGCACGGGTTTGAAACCACCCTCAGCTACTTAGTGGGGCTCTCAGCTTACTGAGACCCTGTTTCCAAATAAAGTATAAAATAGGTCTGGAAGTATATCCCGGAGGTAGAAAGCCTCTGGGTTCTACCCCCAAGTACCACCAAAAACATAAAAAAATAAAAAATAGGGCTGAGGGTGTAGCTTGGAGGTAGAATGCCCCTGGATCCCTTACCCAGTACTGCCAAAAAAAAAAAAAAAAAAAAAAAGCCAGGCCCTGGAGGCTTCCAGGTAGCAGAACACGTGGCGGCCACTCCAGGGGGGCAGACCCGGAAGGCGCGGAGGCTCTGCACCCTTCCCTGTGCATCTCCTCACCTTTGTCCTCTGTAGCATCCTTTGTCATTAAACAGTAAGTGTCAGGACGTGCTTCCCCGCGCTGGAGCCGCTTGGGCGTGGTAACCAACCCCGAGGGGGGCTCGAGGGGCCCTGGTGTCCAGCCAGTGAGTCACAAGCACGGGTAACACCTGGGCTCCAGGCCTGAGGGATCTGCCGCCACCTCCGGGAGAGCGTCCGCTTTGAGTTGAACTCGACGCCACCTAGCTGGTGTCACTGCAGTACTGACTGCTTGCCTTGCGTGTGGACAGAAGCCTCCGCACTGCTGTCGGAAGCAGTCAGTGTTGGGAAAGCAAAACAGGAGACGCTGAGTTTGAGTTTGTCTTTCCTATTCATCAAGGTAAAAGAGCTGAAGGGCAGACGTAAGAGGAAACGTGGTCACAAGAGTAGCAAGGAGACTGGGTCTCTGCTCAGAGGGAGTGGGGATGAAGGTCAGCGGTGGGGACGGGAGAGCTGGGCTGGGCAAGCCTGTGATTCCAGTACTGGGGAGGCTTACACAGGAGGATTACAGGTTTGAGGCCGGCCTCAGCAACTTAGACCTTCAGCAACTTAACAAGTCCTTGTTTCAGAGTATAAACTCAAAAGGGCCGGGGTGTAGCTCGGGGTACAATGCCTCTCTGCTCAGTCCTCAGTACCCCCAAAAGTAGGGAAGTGACAGGCAGGGAAATGGAGAGGCGGCTGATTTCCCTGGCGGAGGTGGTGCTTTCTAAGTTTCAAGAAGGGCTCATCTACTCGGGTGCCATTCTTCCCAGTATCAGCATCTACCCGGGCCCTGCATCTTCTGACGTTGCATTTGCAATCCAAGCCGTCCAGGAATGCAGCCAGAAGAGGGAGAACGGAGAGCCCGGCGTGGTGGCGCGCACCTGTAATCCCAGCATTCCGGAGGCTGAGACGGGAGGATCACAGTTCGAGGACTCCCTCAGCTACTTAGTGAGGCCCTCTGCAGCTCAGTGAGACCCTGTTTCAAAATAAAGAATTAAAAAGCTGGGGATCATGGTGTAGCTCGGAGATAGAATGCCCCTGGGTTCCATCCCCAGCAACACAGGGGGGGAAAAAAAAAAAGAGGAAGAATGGCTCGGGGGCCTTGGGGATCGTGGCCTGATCACAGTCCTCTCACTCACGTGCGGCACACCACTGCCAGGAGCCTAGAAAATACTTCACTGGGCCAGGAGGACCAGACGGGCCTTGGCCAGCATGCAACAGTCCAGGCCAGGTGAATCTTGGAAAAGAGAGCAGCGCCTGCCGGGAGATGACAGTGAAGAAGCCTGGAAGCGCTGCTCCTCTGAGAAGGCCTGGCTGACAGTTTTCTTCTTCTTTTCCTTTTTTATTTTTTATTTTAATTTTATTTATTTATTTCTGTGCTGAGGATGGAACCCAGGGTCTTAGGCACGCCAGGCCAGTGCTCCACCACAGAGCCCACCGCAGCCCAGTAGCTGACTCTTCATCATATTTTATTTTGCTTTTGATTTGGGTTCTGAGGACTGAAGCAGGGACGTTCTATCTCTGAGCTACCTCTCCAGCCCGGTTTTATTTTTCATTCTGAAACAAGGTCTTGCCAAGTTGCTAAGGCTGTCCTGGAACCTGCGGTCCTCCTGTCTCAGCCTCCCAGGACAGGGATCGGAAGCGTGAGCCACACGCCGGCGCAGCTGGCATTTGTAGGCCTGTCCTCACTTCCTCCTTCCAAGCAGTAGCTCCCAACTCCCCCTGCCGGGGGCATCTGGCACTCTCTGGAGCCATTCTTCTTGGTCCCAACGTGGTGAACTCCTGGCATGGGTGGCGACGCCCTGAACCGAGCAGAACAGGAGACTGTGTGGGCTGAAATGTCAGGAGTGGAAGGACGGAAGCCTCTGTGAAGGAAGGAGAGTTGAGGAGGAGACGGGGACGCACGATGAGACCCAGGAGCGCACCTGGGCGGAGCACTGACTTGGTCCTCGCAGTGCTCAAGATAACGAAGGCCTTCTCAATATTGCAGGGCAGAGCCCCCACGTCAAGTCCAGCCTCCTCTCGGGCAGCCTTCAGAGCCTCTGGCGGGCAGTGACTGGGCCTCTCTTTGACTTCCAGGGAGACCCAGCCCAGCAAGGTGGGACCCTCATCTTAGGTCCAGGTAAGCAGCGCAGCCCACGCCAGCCTGCTCCGCGCACAGCTTTGACAAGCCCACAGACGCCCGCTCTCTGCAAAACAGACACCACTTGAAAGCGGGCATCTTGGCCGGCAGTCAGGATGCCGGCCTCTCCCAGGAGGCGGCTCTGTTGTTACAAGCTTATCTTTAGTGCTGTTTGATCTGTGCCCCTCCTTCCACGCCCGAGTCACATCTGCAGTGATGGGGAAAGGGAAGGCACCATGATTATGCGGATTGTATATGACCGTTACGCTCTTTTTTGGGGGAGGAGGGTACTGGGAATCGAACCCTAGCCCTGATTTTATTTTTTATTTTGAAGCAGTCTTAGTGAGTTGCTGAAGGTCTTGCTAAATTGCTGAGGCTGGCCTCGAACCCACAATCCTCCTGTCTCAGCCACCCGAGTACTGGGATTACAGGCATACACCACCATACCCAGCCCTGTTGTATTTTTATTTGGAAACACGGTCTCACTAAGTTGCGGAGGCTGGCCACAAACCTGATGATCTGATGATCCTCCTGTGTCAGCCTTCCAGGTACTGATTTTAAGTGAGCAGCACCACACCGGGCTTTTTTTTTTTTTTTTTTTTTTAACCTCTTTTGGGTTATAACACAGCAGGTGTGGTGGCCCATGCTTGTAATTCCAGTACTTGGGAGGCTAAGACAGGAGGATCACAGGTTCACAACCAGCCTTAGGCCCTCCGCAACTTAGTGAGACACTGTCTCAAAAACAAAAAGTAAAAAATGTTGCATAGGAGGTAGAATGCCCCTGGGTTCAATTCCTAGTACTGGGGGGGGAAAAAAACAGCATTTGGGAGCACATTTTTTTAAGTGATCCATTATTACATATATTAAAGAAACAGATGTGATTTTCCAGCTGATATCTGTGTTAGTACTTGCTCTGCCTGTTTGAAAGGACATTTTATTTAATTATATTTAATAAAGCCTAATAGAAGATTATAACTTAAGAATATTTCCCCTTGGATCTCGTAAAACATGAAGTATCACTCTTAGATAACCATAATCCTTGCCATGCTTTATTGCTGTAATTAAAAATTATTATGGCTTTATGTAGGGAATATAATGTACTCCAGCTAATTAATTTTTCCCTTTGGACCAATTAAAAGTTGAAAAGCTTTCTTGATTTTAGTAAGCAGTAAATCTAATGAACAATATTTAATATGCAAACCTCAGCCTCTTATTCTTACTGTCTTCTAGGTAACAACATCCATTTTATACACTGCGATAGGAATAGGTTGGATCACAAACCCATAAACTCGGTTTTGCAGCTTGTGGGAGTTGAGCGTGTGAACTTCACCAGCAGGCCTTCAGTTATGCACGTGTGACTTGCGACAGAACCTGTCGCTTCAGATGAGCCCCTGGGACTGCGACCTTACATGCCAAGATGCCGTATTTTTGTGCAGTGTCTAACTTGCTGGCTTCTCCCAGTCTGTGCGGGGTTATGAACACAGACAGACGCCACATGCCAGTTGGATTGCGTGCTGAGAGGCACCGGTTGTCAAAAATGTGATGCATATTCTAAATATTACGGCCTTCACAGCTTTATGCAAAACAAACATATATATATATATATATATATATATATACATGCACACACACACAAAATAAAACTTTAAAATTATAAATACCATTGCTAAGGAATTTTTTACATTATGATATAGCCATTTAATTTTAAAAATGGCAATTAGACCAGGCGTAGATATGCACACTTGGAATCCCAGCATTCGGGAGGCGAAGACCAGAGGATCGCCGTTCATGGACAGCCTCAGCTACTAAGCGAGGCCCTTCGCAACTCAGTGAGACCCTCTTTCAAAAAATATAAAGACTAAAAAATAGGGCTGGGGGCATAGCTTGGAGGTAAAATGACCCTGCGTTCCATCTCTGATACCACACACAAAAAAATGACAAGATATACAAAGTGAAGGGAAGAATAGGTAAAGAGAAGGGAACGCAGGCAACCCAAGCCCATTGTATTCAATGGAGAAAGCGGGATGTCAAATTCTTTAAGCAGTATAACCACTTATTGTAAGTATATGTTTACATTTTTATATGCTTAGAAAAAGATAGGAGATAAACATGCCAGAATAGTGCCAGTAGGTTTGTCTGTGTCATGAGATGACAGTGTTTGGGTTTTTTTTCCAAGCCTTTTTGTATTTTCTAACTAATCTTTTTTTGCAGTACCAGGGATGGAACCCAGGGGCATTCAACATCCGAGCGACTCCCCAGCCCTATTTTTTATTCTTTATTTCAAAACAGGGTCTCACTGAGTTGCAAAGGGCCTCACTAAGAAGTAGCTGAGGCTGGCTTCAAACCACGATCCTCCTGTCTCAGCCTCCCAAATTCTGGGATTACAAGCGTGCGCCACCACGCCCGGCTCAACTATTATTAATGAGCATGATTGATTTCGGGGGGCAGAAGAAGTCTTTATTTTATTTTATTTTATTTTTGTGGTACTGGGGTTCCTGGAAGCCCTTCTACCTCCGGGCTACACTCCCAGGCCTATTTTATATTTTTTTATTTGGAAACAGAGTCTCTTAAGCCAGCACGGCTGGCTCCGAACCAGCGCGATCCAAGCATGGGGATTACAAGCGTGCCCACCACGCCCATCCAGAAGAAGTCTTTAAACATTATAGGACAAATAAGCGCCTGCATGAACCCTCCACCGAAGCACAGATTCCCTGGGCTGCGTCCACATGTTTACACCCTTGCTTTGCTCTGAGGACGTAGGAGCCAAACCTCCCACCTGTGGCCAGCACCCAGAGGACCCTCACCGGGGCCACCACACACCACACAAGAGTTGCTTGATGGGGAGATGGGAGCAAAGATATATTGTTTTGGGGTGTTTTGCTTTGCTTTGTTTTGTTTAATGTAGTGCTGAGGCTTGAGCCCGGGCCTCATGCATGTTAGACGGGCACTCGTCAGTGAACTTTATACCCTGTCCCCTGTTTTAGATATTTAATATGGTCAGGGCTCCAGGGTAGAGTGTTTGCCTAGCCTGTGTGCCGCTCTGGGTTCGATCCCCAGTACCACATTAAAAAATATATAATGGTCAGTGTGCTTTTGAGAAGGGAATTTTAAGAATTGTTTAAATTTAGCTAGGAATGATGGCACATGCCTGTAATCCCAGTACTTGGGAAGCTAAGACAGGAAGATCACAGAATCAAAGCCAGCCTCAGCAACTGAGACCCTTAGCAACTTGGTGAGACCATTTTAAAATAAAAAAAAAAGAGCTGGGGTGTAGCTCCTGGGTTCAATCTCTAGACCCCCCCCCACAGCAAAAAAAAAAAATTAAATTTTTAAACCTTATAACTAAATGTATATTGCGGGTTGTTTTTGTTTTTGTGGTTCTGGGGTTGGAACCCAGGGGCATTCTATCTCCGAGCTCCACCCCCAGCCCTATTTTTTTTAATTATTTATTTTGAAACAGGTTCTCACCGAGTTGCAGAAGGCCTCACTAGCTGAGGCTGTCTGCGAATTGCGATCCTCTTGTCTCAGCCTCCCGAATGCTGGGATTACAAGCATGCGCCACCATGCCTGGCTCCGTGTTCCAGAAATTCTGATGACAAGTCCAGCTAAATAAAAACATTGGTAAACTGGGCATGGTGGGGCAGCCCTGTAATCCCAGTGCTTGAGAGGTTGAGACAGGAGGTCAAAAATTCAAAGCCAGCCTCAGCAATTTAGCAAGACCCTGTTTCAAAACACAACTAACGTAGACCTCGGAGGCAGAATGCCTCTGGGCTCAATCTCCAGTACAAAAAAAAAAAAATGGTCATTATTAGCATAACCATTTTTAGGCTTCTAAACCATAATACTGCTTTGAACTTAGAATGCTTTTATATAAACCATATGAAATCCCCAAACATATAATGTATTCAAATATTTGAATGTATTTTCATATCTATACATTAACAATCATGTTTTAATCAATAAAAATAAAATACTCATAAAGTTAAATTTTTTTTTTGGTACTGAGGATTGAACCTAGAGGCGTTTTATCTCCAAGCCACACTCCTGGCCTGATTTTATTTCTTACATGGAAATGGTCTGGCTAGATTGCTAGACTCTCACTAAGTTGCCAAGGCCAGCTTTGAACCTGCGATCCTCCTGTCTCAACCTCCCACATACTGGGATTACAGGGTTGTGCCACCATGCCCTGTTTCAAAATAAAGAATAAAAAATAGGGCTGGGGGCATAGCTCAGAGGTAGAATGCCCCTGGGTTCCATTCCAAGTACTGGGGAAAAAAACTAAATTGTGAGGGAAGATGGTAACAGAGTAAGGACTTTTAGATGAGCCTGCGTCTAACTCATCACCGGGAGCTTTGAACTGAGCCGCATTCCAGATCCCAGACTAACTCGTGGGAGGTGGGAAAGACAAACTCAATAATACAGCCAAGGCCACCTTTACACACCCCGGCTGAAAAAAGGGGGGAAAGCAACCAGCCAGACAAGAACAAAAGCACACACCATGGGCGTGGACGGCGCTCTGGGGAGCAGTGTTACGTCCCAAAAATCTTACATAATCAGCAACCCCAGATCACCAGCCACAGACTGACACCGCCTGGAGAAAGGCAACCACGACTCTAACCCGCTCCGGCGGCCGCAGCAGAGGTAAGTGCGTGCAGAGTCCTCATGGGGCAACTGGAGACCAGAAAAGGGGTGAGGGTGTCCGGCTGTGGCTGCACACAGCACACAAAACCGAGGCCCACAGGTTTGAAAGCTCCGGGCCACCCCAGCCTTCTCCGTGGACAGCACCGAGAGCCACACCTGCCGTGGGGCGGCCCCCAGCAGCACCCGGGCCTGCCAGGCCAAAGCTCTGGGGCTGCAAACCAAGCAGGTGAGAACATCTAGGATGTGCTCGAGAATTTACTATAATAAATGGGCTTTGTTTTTGTGTGTGTGGTACTGGGGGTGGAACCCAGAGGCCTTCTACCTCCGGGCTATACTCCCAGACCTATGTTATATTTTTATTTGGAAACAGAGCCTCACTAAGTTGCTGAGGCTGGCTTCGAACCTACGCGATCCTCCTGTCTCCGCCTCCCAAGTGTGGGGATTACAAGCGTGCGCCACCACGCCCAGCAATCAGAAGCTTTGCTATATGCCAACAATAAATCCACTGAAAAAGAAATCCAGAAAACATTTCCACTCACAGTATCCTCCCAAAGAATAAAATACTTAGGAATAAACCTAACCAAGGAGGTAAGAGAATCTACAAGGAAAAATATAAAACATTGAAAAAAAGAAATTGAAGATCTCAGAAGATGGAAGGATCTCCCATGTTCTTGGGTAGGCAGAATAGATATCAAAATGGCCATTCTAACAAAAGTGAGCTACAGACCGGAGCAGCTGCTTAGTGAGGCCCTTTTGCAACTCAGTGAGACCCTGTTTCAAAATAAAGAATAAGAAATAGGGCAGGGGGTGTATGCCCCTGGGTTCCATCCCCAGTACCGCAAAAAAAGAAAGGAAAAGAAAAGAAAAGAAATGCTCCTTTTTTAAAAAAAAATTGGGTAAATGTACATTCTGCACCAGAAAGGAATAAAATAGAAAAAACAGAAATAAAATAGCCTGTAATTTCACAGCATCAAAATTGGGTGGAACATTCAGAAGAATTATATAAATGGAGAATTTGACAAGTGTCATTTGTAAAAATTAGGGTTGAAGAAAGGTACCCTGAATAGAGGCAAATGGCAGTTTCTGGAAATGTTGGAGCTGAAATTGTTTTTAATATGAAAAATGGATTTGAAAATACTCTCAATTTAGCAAAATGTGTTCTGAGTTTCCCAAGTTCTTCAGTGCCTGTAGAAAGAATATTCTCAATTTGAAATGTAGTCCACGTAGAAAAGTCCAATTAAAAGGGCAGTAATTCAAGTCTTTTAACTTTGGAGTAAATGCAACCTTGGAGGTTGCTGACAGACAGTTTTATTTAAAAATTTAAAGGGCTAGTCAGTCATGGTGGCACACCACTGTAATCCCAGTAGTTGGGAGGCCGAGGCAGGTGGATCTCAGGCTCAAAGCCAGCCTCAGCAGCTTAGCAAGGCTCTCAGCAACTTTGTGAGACCCTGTTTCCAAATTAAAAAAATAAAATAAGGCTGGGTGTGGAGGCACACACCCGTAATCCCAGGATTTGGGAGATTGAGACAGGAGCACTGCAGGTTCAAAGCCAGCCTGGGAGCCGGCCGTGGTGGGGCACGCCTGTAATCCCAGCATTTGGGTGACTGAAATAGGAGGATCACAGTTAGAGGACAGCATGGATGGTTCAAGGACAGCCTCAGCTACTTAGTGAGGCTCTCTGAAACTTAGTGAGACCCTGTTTCCAAATAAAGAATAAAATATAGGGCTGGGGGTGTAACTCAAAGGTAGAATGCCCCTCGGTTCCATCCCCAGTACCACAAAAAATTAAAAAATAAAAAATAGTAAATATTTCATTTACTATTATGAACTAAGTAGAATTTCAGCTAACTCACTATGTTAACACTTTAGGAAGAATATGTTATTATGATATATACTTCAAAGAAACAGAAAAAGCATATAATAAAAATTATCATCCAGCCAGGCATGGTGGCGCACGCTTGTAATCCCAGCATTCAGGAGGCTGAGACAGGAGGATCGCAGTTCATGGACAGCCTCAGCTACTTAATGAGGCCCTCTGCAACTCAGTGAGTCTCTGTTTCAAAATAAAGAATAAAAAATAGGGCTGGAGGTGTAGCTCGGAGATAGAATGTCCCTGGGTTCCATGCCCAGTACCACACACACACAAAATCTGTTGTTTGTTTGTTTGTTTGTTTGTTTGTTTGTGGTACTGAGGTTCCTGGAAGCCCTTCTACCTCTGGGCTACACTCCCAGACCTATTTTATACTTTTTTATTTTTGGAAACAGGGGCTCATAGCCAGCGCGGCTGGCTTTGAACCTGCGCCATCCTCCTGTCTCTGCCTCCCAAATGTGGGGATTACAAACATGCCCCGGCCTTATCATCTGTTTATAGTTTTTTTTAAAAAAAGGAAAACTTGAGTCAAATTAGAAACAAAAGGAAATTCCTAACGTGATAAAAAGCTGCCTGTCAGGCACCTCCAACCACTGTCCTTGGTGGGAGCCCCTGGAAGAGGGCGCAGGGCGGAGTTCAGGAAACTCCAAGCGCAGGGCCTATGCTTGCCCTCTCGCCTTGCAGTGTGAGGATACAGGCTGAGCTGCCCAATCCCAAACCCCGAAACCTGCAAGTTCTTCCTGAGCGCTGACATGATGCTACCATGGAAACCGCCACACCTGACCACAGGTGTGATGCACCCGTCAACACAGGCGCACTACAAACACTGAACACAACTTCCTTCAGCCTACATGGAGAAGGTGTAGGTGAAACAGCACTGAGTTTCGTGTTTAGATTTGTGACCATTACCCAAGACACTCATCCCACGCATGCAGGTATCCCAAAGCTGAAAAAAATCTAGGGACACTTGGGCGATACTGAGTAAAACAGATTTAGAACTGGTCTCGTGCCTGGCGTGGTGGGCACGCTTGGAATCCCCGCGCTTGGGAGGCGGAGACAGGAGGATCGTGCTGGCTTAAGAGACCCTGTTTCCACATAAAAAGTTAAAAAAAAAAAAATAGGTCTGGGAGTGTATCCCGGAGGTAGAAGGGCTTCCAGGAACCCCAGTACCACCACCAAAAAAAAAAAAAAGAACTGGTCTCGTACATACACTAGCGATGGGGTGTGCCTCGAGTCGAGTACCTGCCTGGCACACGAGGGCTACCATCCGCAGCAGTGCAAATAAGAGAAGGAAAGAAAAGAAAAGAAAGGAAAGGAAAGGGAGAGAGAGAGAGAGAGAGAGAGAGAGAGAGAGAGAGACTACTAAACTGGATGAAATGCACAGCATGGTAACAGCAACATCGTCACAGCTGTCAATTGGAGACTGCAGATATCCATCACTGGGAAACGGATGAATAAATTTATGATGCAGAATATTACATACACCATTGAAGAACAAATAGGGCAAAGCTACGAATATCAAAGAGGCTGGATCTTAGGGTTATGGTCTCAGAAAGTAGCTGTTGCAGACAATTCATGTTTTACTATGGTGTTTCAGTAAAGTCTACATTATTAGTATGAGTGTGTGAGTGTGTGTGTGTGTGAGTGTGTGAGAGTGTGAGTGTGTGTGAGTGAGTGTGAGTGTGTGAATGTGTGTGTGTGTGAGTGTGTATGTGTGTTGTGGTACTGGAAATGGAATCCAAGGGTGTTGTATATCTGAGCTGCACCCCCAGTGCTACTTTATTTTTTAGATTAAAACAGGGTCCCGCTAAGTTGCTAAGGCTGACCTAGAACCTGTGATCCTCCTGTCTCAGCCTCCCAAATACTGGGATTACAGGCCTGTGCCACCACACCTGTCTTATATGAGGATGGATGGATGGATGGATGGATGGATGGATGGATGGATGGATGGATTGACTCTGTGGCACTGGGGATGGAACCCAGGGGCATTCTACGTCCAAGCTACACCCCCAGCCCTATTTTTTATTCTTTATTTTGAAACAGGGTCTCACTAAATTGCAGAGAGCCTCACTAAGTAGCTGAGGCTGTCCACGAACCTGCAATCCTCCTGTCTCAGCCTCCCAAGTACCAGGGTAACAAGTGTATACCACCATGCCTGGCTCTTATATGTTTTAAAAAATCAATACTGAGCTAGGCATGGTGGTACACACCTGTAATCCTAGTCATGGGAGGCTGAGTCAAGGATCTCAGGTTCAGTGCCAGCCTCAGCAATTTATCCAGGCTCTCAGCAACCTAGTGAGACCCTAAATGAAAAATAAAAGAAAATAGGGTTAGGGATGTAGCTCAGAGGTAGAATTTCCGTAGGCTCAATCCTCAGCACCACATAAAAAAAAAATATATTAAAGTGAGCATGCTGGTGTATGCCTGGAATCCCAATACTTGGGAGGCTGAGGCAGGAGGGTCACAAGTTCAAGGTCAGCCTGGGCAACTTTGCAAAACCCTGTCTCAAAATAAAAAATAAACCAGACATGGCGGTGCACACCTGTAATCCCAGTACTCTTGCAGGTTCAAGGCCAGTCTCAGAAATTTAAGGAGATTTGTAGAAAAATGGAATTAAATCCCAACCTTTCAGCCTCCACAAGGGTCCATTCACGATGAATCAAAGACCTAAAAATTAGACCAGAGACTTTGAAGCTACTAGAGGAGGGCATAGGCTTAACACTCCAATATACAGGCGCAGGTAGAAACTTCCTCAATAAGACCCCAAAAGCTCAGGAAATTAAAACAAGAATTAAATCAGGCTGAGGTGTAACTTGGAAGTAGAATGCTCCTGAGTTTAATGCCCAATGCCACACACATGTACAAAGAAAGGGAAATAATGACAAAAAAATTAAAAAATTTAAAAAGCTGGAAGTGTAGTTCAAAGGTAAAATGACCCTAATCTCAATACCTGGAAACAAAAATAAAATATAAAAATAAAAAGGTTGCCGGGAGTGGTGGCCCGCGCTTGTAATCCCTACGCTTGGGGGGTGGAGACAGGAGGATCACGCAGGTTCGAAGCCAGCCGCGCTGGCTTAAGAGACCCTGTTTCCAAATAAAGTATAAAAAAGTTTTGGGAGTGTAGCCCGGATGTAGAAAAATCCACTGAGTTCCACCCCCAGTACCATAAAAAAAATTATAGCACCTTTGAAAATTAAATGTGTTAAGTACACGTGTGTGTGTATGTCCATGTACACACGTCCGTAGAGATCATAGCATATTTTAGAGCGGTATTAATTGATTTGATCTCTACCTTATTCCAAGCCTAAGTGTTAAAACAGAGGGCAGTCAGCAATTTTGTATTCTACACAGCAAACGCAGAAGCAATTTCCGTGTCTTTAGCACACTCAGCTTTGCTA
Source organism: Muscardinus avellanarius (assembly GCF_963383645.1). Lineage (NCBI taxonomy): Eukaryota > Metazoa > Chordata > Mammalia > Rodentia > Gliridae > Muscardinus > Muscardinus avellanarius. The sequence continues at coordinate 95,380,037 of NC_137799.1, forward strand.
ATGTCTACACTAATTCCCAGCTAGAGTAAGGCAGGGGTCCCTCCCCGCCTGACCTATGCCGCCCGCAGGTGCTGTGTTCTCAGGCTGGAAGAAGGGATGGTCGCGACACCCGCTGTCTGGGGGGCGCCATAGGAGCTTTAAAGGACAGAGAAGACAGAATGTCTGCCTCTGACCATTTGGAATATGTCTGGAGAGGGCTGGAGGGACCACAGTGACCCCCAGAGAGGGCAGTAAAGGATAAACAGCCCTTTGCACGGCCTAGTCAATCTCACAGTAATTTGAAGATGGTCATGGAGGATCCCAATCAATTGAAGTGTTCAGAGGTTTGCATATGAATTTTTTTAAAGCAGCTCACAGAGACCACAAGTGTAATTAACTTTATTCATCATGACAAGGTATTTGATCAAAGCTCTGGTAGAAATAAAGCTTGTTTCTAGAAAATTATTTTCAATATTGTGCCAATCTTCTTACAATGCCATTTTTAAAAATAGGTAAGGAGTCAGAATATTTTTAAGGTTTCTTTAGTAACTATCACGCACACTGTTATTTAACTTCACTCTAAGCAGCCTGTAATCACTGACATTTCCAGACTTTGATTTGTAAAGGCTTAAAATGCCATATGAGAATGCACTCACTGACTTGATATAAATAAAGAATTTCCAAGCAACTGCATCCATGTCCTACAAACACAACATTCAGCCTTCTTTCTGCTCAAACCAGGAGGCTTTGCGCCCAAGTTTTTAGACTGAAAGCTCAGATTGTGACATCTTGTTGCTCATGTCTATATGACTATACTGGCCACTATGGGGGGAGAGACAGAGAGAGAGAGAGAGAGAGAGAGAGAGAGAGAGAGAGAGAGAGAGAGAGAGAGAGAGAGACAGACAGACACTGAGGATTGAACCCAGGGGCATTCGACCTCCAACCTACATTCTCAGCCTTTTTTTTTTTATTATTCTTTATTTTGAAACAGGGTCTCATACTAACTCTGTGTATGTATGTTAGTGGGTATGGAACCCAGAAGCATTCTATCTCTGAGCTATAACTCCAGCCCTTCCTTTCTTTCTTTCTTTCTTTCTTTCTTTCTTTCTTTCTTTCTTTCTTCTTTCTTTCTTTCTTTCTTTCTTTCTTTCTTTCTTTCTTTCTTTCTTCTTTCTTTTGCAGTACTGGGGATGGAACCCAGAGGCATTTTAATTCCGAGCTACACCCCCAGCCCTATTCTTTGTTTAGTTTATTATGTATTTATTTATTATTTATTTTTGGTGGTACTGAGGGTGGAACCCAGGGGCTTTTCTATCTCCAGGCTACACTGCCAGACATATTTTATATTTTATTTGGAAACAAGTTCTCACTAAGTTGCTGAGATCCTCACTCAGTAGCTGAGGCTGGCTTCAAACCTGTGTGATCTTCCTGTCTCAGCCTCCCAAGAGCGGGGATTACAAGCATGCGCCACCACGCCTGACCTAGTTTTTTTATTTTTAAAACAGGGTCTCGAGCCCAGCATGGTGGCGCAGGCTTGTAATCCCAGCATTTGGGAGGCAGAGACCAGAGGATCATGGTTTGGGGACAGCCTCAGCTACTTAGTGAGGCCCTCTGCAACTTAGTGAGACCGTTTCATTTTGTGTGGGGGGGGGCGGGGAGGCGTCTGGGGATGGGACCTAAGGGCATTCAACCTCCGAGCTAGACCTTTGCCCTATTTTTTATTCTTTATTTTGAAACAGGGCCTCACTGAGTCGTGGAGAGCCTCACTATATAGCTAAGGCTGTCTGTGAACCGCCATCCTCCTGTCTCAGCCTCCTGAATGCTGGGATTAGAAAGGTTCTCCACCACCCCCGGCTGACCCTGTTTCAAAAAATAAAAAAGCCGGGTGTGGTAGCGCACACTTGTCATCCCAGTACTTGGGAGGCTGAGACAGGAGGATGGCAGTTCGTAGCCAGCCTCAGCTACTTAGTGAGGCCCTCTGCAACTCAGTGAGCCCCTGTTTCAAAATAAAGAATAAAAAATTGGGCACAGGGTGTAGCTCAGAGGTCAAATACCTCTGGGTTCCATCCCCAGTACCAAAAAAAAAGACTAAAAAGTAGGACTGGGGGTGTAGCTCAGAGGTAGAATGCCTGGGTTCCATCCCCAGTACTGCAAACAAATAAAGATAAAAGATAAAAGATCCATTAAAGTTGGACCATGGACTGGGCATGCAGCTCAGTGTTAGAGCTCCTGCTTAGCACGACGCCCTGGGTCGACCCCAGCACCATAACAAATGAAAACCCCAAAGACCTGGAACTTCCTGGGGCAGAAAGTAAGAAAGCTCTAATAAAACACAATAAGGACATGTCAGAAGGAGCCCGGAGCCAGTATGAAGTGGCATGCACCGACAATCTGATTTTTGATTTGAACATCAAAATAAGCAAAATGCTAAGTACGTAATGATACCTATAATGTCTTTATGAATAAATGACAATATTGTATAAAAAAGAATTAAAGAATCCATAATCTACTCATCCACCCACCTACCTACATACATACATACATAAAAGAAAAAGAAAGCGCTTCTTTCTAGAGGATGACAATAAATACACACAACAACTAGAAAAGGCAGAGCCTTATAGTAACGGCTGATCCAGAAGCATCGACGCGTCGTCAGTCAATGGAAGTTCCTGGTCTTAAAGTATTTCCCACAGATTATTCCTGTCAGAGGGGAAACGAATGGCTTGACAAAGGATTACATAACAGTGGGCGACGCTCCCTTTCTGAACCCAGGGTCAGAGCTCCCCCACGTCCGGAGTGGGCCTCCTCATCCGCGCCAGCACCGCGGCGGAGACCTGCACCTGCAAATCCCGCGGTCAGTCCAAGGGGGAGTTCAGCACTGTTCAGTGGACCCAAGAATTTGACGATTACATGGTGGACACGGAAGAGAGTGTCCCTCTCTTTAAGAGATACTGGTCGTGATGTCTGCAGAATACTGTCAGATGGTGCAGAAATTAAACTTTTCTCTCTAAATTGATTTCTCCAAGGGCTTTAAAATTTCTAAACTAACACAGCAAACAAAACAAAACCAAGAAACAAAAATCACTCTCATAGAAATGTGTAGGATGGTCCAAAAGAGAAAGTCAGGTAGACCTTCCCTAAATGAGGAAAAACCCATTTAATTTGGGTTTATAAACCGAACTGAAAGCCAGGCATGGTGGCGCATGCTTGTCATCCCAGCATTCGGGAGGCTGAGACAGGAGGATCGCGGTTCGTGGACAGCCTCCGCTACTTAGTGAGGCCCTCTGCAACTCAGTGAGCCCGTTTCAAAATAAAGAATAAAAAATAGGGATGGGGGGATAGCTCAGAGGTAGGATGTCTCTGAGTTCCATCCCCATGATTAAATTGGGTTAATTGATAAGATAGTAAAATAATTCATAAAATAATAATTGACAAAATAATAAAATAATAAAAGTCAGATCTCCAAGTTCTTCACTTTGATTTATCTAAATATATTAAATGTTAAAGTAATATTACAATGTTATTTTGGCATATAGATTTAAGACAGCGGCATAAGGTTTTGGTTTTATTTTTTCGCATTGCTAGAGGTCAAACCTGTCGCGTCCCTAAGGCTCTGTCCTGCAGAGCCCCAGGAAAGAAGACACAAACGCCGAGTCTGCTGATGATGCTTCCTCTTTAATGCTTCCCCCTCAATGCACACAGCAGGCAAATATATATCAGTCTCATAACCCCTCCCTCATCACTCCACCAACCCCAAGCTTCCCACAGCTAGGGCATGCACATTTCTAACCCTCTCATAGGTGGGCTGGTGGTAGCACGAGGCGCTGCATCACTGATCATCCGTAGGGAGCCTGATAGGGCTCACTGCGCAGGGTCAGGGCACCGCCAGCCTCGTGACTTGGCAACATGCCTAGGCGCCATCTTGAGCCACCGCCCCATCCCGGTCTAGCCAAGCGGGCCCCGACATCTCCCCCTTTTTGTTTTATTAAAATTAAGGCTCTGGACTGTGCCTGTCTTAGGTTGTCGAACCTCAAGGATCATTCTTACCCGTCATCGGGAAAGCAATGGCATGATTACTTCCCTGTCTTAGGTTGATATGATCCCGGGGACGATCGTACCCGTCTTTGACTACCAATCCAGCATATTTGACTACCAATCCAGCATATTGAGCCATACGTGAGAAGATGAGCCAGCTTCAAGGGCAGCCAGAGCTTGCACCAGCATGTGCTGTTGTTGCACAGTTTGTTGTCGAATACGCCTGATATAGCCAACCAGGACACAGCATACTACCACCAGCAAAAAATGCCCAGAATGCCACGCCACCCCAATCTCTTAAGAAGCCCACTGTCCCCTGTATCAGGTCCATCCATTGTTGTACTGAGGCAATCTCCACATGGGTAGATTTGATCGCAACAATGGACGCTCGAGGTTCTGTCATAGTCTGTTCAAATTTATGGCTCCAATTTCCCAGAAGCATTCTGCCTATCTGTCGGGATAGATTGCCTGCAAGGGAAAAATTCTGATACTGCACAGAGGTTATGCATAATCCAGACAATTTTTGAATACATGGTACCATGGCCATCTGTCCCAAGATGTCGACCTGTTCTTGTAATAGGTCCACTCTTTGATTTACCATCATTATGCCTGCTTTAAGCTGCCCATTTCTTTCACTCCTCCCTTAAAAAGAATCTTACAGAGAGCCTCATTGACTTTCACAGTAGTAACCTCAGACCCCATGATAAGTCTTGCTTCGTCGCAATCCGCGAGCTTTGTACTTCATCGCTAAATCCTGTGAATGTACACAGCGCTGTCCCTACGTCGCTTACCTGCGAACCTTTTCCACGGTGTTCCCCGGCGTTCCCGGGTTTCGGCACCACTTGTCGCGTCCCTAAAGCTCCGACCCTCTCATAGGTTGGCTGGTGGTAGCACGAGGCGCTGCGTCACTGATCATCCGTAGGGCGCCTGATAGGGCTCACTGCGCAGGCTCAGGGCACCGCCAGCCTCGTGAGCCTTGTGACTTGGCAACATGCCTAGGCGCCATCTTGAGCCACCGCCCCATCCCGGTCTAGCCGAGCGGGCCCCGACAAAACCCAGGGCCTCTAACTTGCTCGGTAAGCTCTCTACCTCTGAGGTATACTCCTAGCCCCAGACTACAAGATTTTAAACTTGCTCAGGCTGCCTTCCAGCTTGTGATCCTCCTGCCTCGGCCTCCCAAGTAGCTGGGATTATAGGTGTGCACAACCATGCCCTGCCAATTCTCTAAGTTTTCAATAGTGCACAAACTAACTCATTTAATTTATTAAATGTAAAAGCAGGATTGCTTTTCTTTAGATAAATTTCATTAAATGATAGTTCACCATATGTGTGTATTTGTGTGTGTGAATTTGCATGTGTGGTGTGTGTAGTACTCAGGACAGAACCCAAGCTGCCCTTCCAGCCCTTTTCGTTGTTTTGAAACAGTCTTGCTACGTTACTGAGGCTGTCCTTGAAGGTGCGATCCTCCTGTCTCCGCCTCCCAAGTACTGAGATGACAGGTGCGTGACAATTCACGGTCACTAACATTTTCTAGACACAATTGCCCACATTATGGGCCACTTTAGCCTTCTGTTTTATTCCACAGAGCCCCTAACTTTGGAGAAAATAGCCCACTGCACACTTGAGTCTGCATTTAAACGTGGAGAGAGGACAGTGTAGTGATGTACCTGTAATCCCAGCATCTCGAAAGGCGGAGGCAGGATGGCAAGTTTGATTCTAGCCTGGGCAATTAGCAAACTAAAAAGGCTGGGAATGTTGCTCTGTGGTAGAGTGATCCTGAGTTCCATCAGTGGTAGAGCCGGGCGCGGTGGCGCACGCTTGTCATCCCAGCATTCGGGAGGCTGAGACAGGAGGATCGCGGTTCGTGGCCAGCCTCAGGTACTTACTGAGGCCCTCTGCAACTCAGTGAGACCCTGTTTCAAAATACAGAATAAAAAATAGGGCTGGGGGTGTAGCTTGGAGGTAGAATGCCCCTGGGTTCCATCCCCAGTACCGCAAAAATAAATAAATAAATAAATAAATAAATAAATAAATAAATAGAATAGGGCTGGGAGTGTAGCTTGTAAGTAGAACACCCTTGGGTTCCATCCCCAGTACAAAAAAAAAAAAGGGAAACAAAATTAATAGAGGATCTAACCTGTCTACTTGTGCTCTGCATTTTAACCTTCCTGTTCTCCCTTTTCCTGTGGAAAACAGTGGTGAATCAAGAGTGGGCCAGGGCCGGGCGTGGTGGCCACCCTTGTAATCCTCGTGCTTGGGAGGCAGAGACAGGAGGATCCCACAGGTTCGAAGCCAGCCGCTTGCTCTGGCTTAAGAGACCCTGTTTCCAAATAAAATATAAAATAGGTCTGGGAGTGTAGCCTGGAGGTAGAAGGGCTTCCAGGAACCCCCAGTGCCACAAAAAAAATGAGAGAAAGAGAGAGAGAGAGAGAGAGAGAGAGAGAGAGAGAGAGAGAGAGAGAGAGAGAAAGAAAGAAAAGAAAAAATAAGAGTGGGCCGAAATGCCTTCATATCCTATTGTAGCTCAGAGGTAGAGTCCTTGCCTGGCATGCACCAGGCTGTGGGAGACACACACACACACACACACACACACACACACACACACACACACACACACAGAAATGAACCTAATGTATTTGAGTTGGTAGCTAGCTCTCTTTCAAAGCCAGAAAAGTCTTTGCTAGGAATTGTCTTCCCAGCCACAACAGAAGATAAGTTGCTTTTACACTTCTGTAAGTACAGAAGAAACTTGAAATCGATGCCTTTCGTTTACTTCTGTGCGGATAAGAGAAGAATTAGACAAAGATGTCTTTCTTGTCCTGGCAAGAAAAATGTGTGTAGTGAGGGTAAAGGAGGCTGTTAGCTGCCTCCAATGACCTGATTATCTCAACTGATATTGTGAAACATGGTCTGTCCTGTGGTCACCAAGCCCCCCTGCAAGGGGATCTGCTGGGCTGGGTCTGGCAGCTGGAGCCAAAGAGAGACAGCTCGGATCTGCAGCAAATTTCACAAAGTCTCAGAGAAAATAGCCTAGTCCTGTCTGAATAGGGGACCAAGTGTCCAGCCAGGGGTGCCTGCACAACCTGATCAAGGTCAAAGAGCCAGAGTAAGTTTTAGAAGCCAGGATACGGTGCCAAATACACACCTGAGAGGGAGAAAAGCGTGCACGGGCAGGGTGTATTAGATTTCCATTTCTGTGACAAAACGCCTGAGGTAGTCAACGTACGAGGAGGAAAGGTTTATTTGGGCTCATGGTTCCCGATATTTCAGTCCATTGGTTAGTTGGCTGGATGGTTTTTGGGCCCGTGACTCTTGAAAACTATTCCAGACCAAGAAGACCTGAATTAACCCCGTCTGCGGGCACACCCCTAGACTAACCCCTTTCACTAGGCCTTTTCACTAAAGGTTCTGCCACCTCAACAACCCCACACTGGGCACCACGTCGCCAACATATGAACATTTGGGGGACACACCCCAAACATAGCAAGTGGTATTTTTTTGTGTGTGGTATTGGGGGTAGAACTCAGGGACTTTTCTACCTCTGGGCTACACTCCCAGACCTATTTTTTTTTGGGGGGGGGGTGGTACTGTGGTTTCTGGAAACCCTTCTACCTCCAGATTACACTCCCAGACCTATTTTATATATTTTTTTTTATTTGGAAACAGGGTCTCTTAAGCCAGCAAGGCTGGCTTCGAACCTGCGCGATCCTCCTGTCTCCAACTCCCAAGCGCGGGGATTACAAGCGTGTGCCACCACGCTCAGTTAGATCTAATTTTTTAAAATATATATACTTTATTTGGAAACAGGATCTCACTAAGTTGCTGAGAGCCTCACTAAGTGGATGAGGCTGGTTTCAAACCTGTGCGATCCTCCTGTCTCAGCCTCCCAAGCGCGGGGATTACAGTGTGTGCCACCATGCCTGGCTGCAAGTGGCATTTTTCTTTGTTTTGGTTTTTTTTTTTTTTTTTTTTGGTGGTACTGGGGTTCCTGGAAACCCTTCTACCTCCAGGCTACACTCCCAGACCTATTTTATATTTTTATTTGGAAACAGGGTCTCTTAAGCCAGCAAGGCTGGCTTTGAACCTGCGTGATCCTCCTGTCTGCCTCCCAAGCATGGGGATTACAAGCGTGCGCCACCACGCCCGGCTACATTTTTAAAAGGCTCATTCCTGGTGACTCAGTCAGCCAATCAGGACTATGTACAACTCTCCAGCCGCGTGGCCCGACCGTCCCTTCCCCCATGGCCGGCTGACTCTCCGGAGGGGCCAGGTCCGAATCAGCGGTCTCTGATAACCCGGTTGGTGTTTTTACCTCCCCTCCAGACCCCTAACTCTATTTTCAACCTAATATTCGCCAGCTCCAGATACTTAGTGAGGCCCTCCAGGACTGAGATTCTGTTTCAAAATAAAGAATATAAAATAGGACTGGGGTTGTTGTACTGTTCAATCCCCAGTACCACACACACACACACACACACACACACACACACACACACAATTAGTAGCTTGTTTCTTTAGCATTAGTTTTTGTTTTTGTTTTTGGTATTGGGGTTTGAACCCAAGGGCATTCCACCTCTGAGCTGCATCTCAACCCTTTTTACTTTATTACTTATTTATTTATTTATTTATTTATGCAGAACTGTGGATTGAACCCTACCCAGGGGCATTCTACCTCAGAGCTCCACCCAGTCATATATATATTTGTGTGTGTGTGTGTGTGTGTGTGTGTGTGTGTTGGTGCTGGGGATTGAACCTCCGGGTCATTCTACCTCTGAGCTACCGAGCTACACCACCTACCTTATTTTTTTATTCTTTATTTTGAAACAGGGTCTCACTAAGTTGCGGAGGGCCTAAGTAGCTGAGGACGCCCGCTAAACATTATCCTCCTGTCTCAGCCTTGAGAAATGCTGGGCTTACAAGCCTGCACCATCACACCCGGCTTCCTTATTGTTTATTTTGAAACAGGGTGTCACTAAATTCTGAGGGCCTAAATTGCAGAGGATGATCCCGGATCATCTTGTCTCAGCCTCTCAACTTCTTGGATTATAGGCGCCTGGTTTTTCCCTTTTTATTTTATTTGTTTCTTTTGCGGCACTGGGGATGGAACCCAGGGGCATTCTACCTCCGAGCTACACCCTCAGTCCTCTTTTTAATTTTGAAACAGGGTCTCACGGAGTTGCAAAGGGCCTAAGTAGCTGAGGCTGTCTGCGAACCGCGATCCTCACGTCTCAGCCTCTATTAATGTCTCCTCAGCAGGGACACTGACAGTCACGACTTGTGGACCAGAATGACTGACACTGGAATACCAATAACTAGCGCCTCCTACTAGGCCAAGAGACCCTGGATCAGGTTCGTCATATATTTCGTTCTGACACAGACATTTCCATGCCATTGATAGATGAGCAGCATCAGATTCTGAATGAAACCGGGACAATCCTGCTGGAGAAGTTTGGGGGTTCTTTTCTCAGGTGTGTCCAAGAAAGTAAAAAAGGTGCACAGAAGTTACTGCACCTGGTGGCTGAAAATTTTCCTTCTTACAGAGATGTAATTCAGTTTAAGGGGAAAAGAATCTCTTTTTACAAACGAGCCCAAATCCTCATGGCAGACACATGGAGTGTATTAGAAGGAAAAGGAGATGGCTGCTTTGAGGATATCTCTAGTATCACCATGTTTGCTGACTACAGATTACTTCAGATCCTTGCTCACCTGGGAGCCCTGAAATACTCTGACGAGCTACTGAAGAAGCTTCTCCAAGGAGAAATGCTTTCATATGGGGGTAAACAAGAGGAGGAAATCCGGGGGTGCTCACTGTGGTGTGTGGAGCTGATCCCGGATTGCCTTCTGGAGCTTACTGCAAAAGAGGGTGAAAAGCCTAATGGAGAGATCAATTCCATTCTTCTGGATTTTTACTTATGGGACTATGCCCGTGACCATCAGGAAGATATGACAGAGATTCCATTTCATCGTACACAGTGCATATATATTGACCCCAAGGGTAAACTGACTGAAGAAAGTTGTATTTTTATATAATCATTGTGTGATCATGCTTTGATATTAAGAGAAGGTGGTAGAGGTTATGGGAATGAGAAAATTGATGATCCCGTTTCAAAAAAAAAAAAGGCTCATTCTTGTACTTGGGAGGCTGAGACAGGAGAATCATAGATTCCCGGCCAACCTCAACAACTCAGTGAGGACCTGTTTCAAAATAAAAAATAAGCTGGGCATAGTGGCACACACTTGTAATCCCAGTGCTTGGGAGGCTGAGACAGGAGGATTGTACAGGTTCGAAGCCAGCCTCAGCTACTTAGTGAGGCTCTCAGCAACTCAGTGAGACCCTGTTTCCAAATAAAATATAAAATAAGGGCTGGGTGTGGTGGCACATGCTTGTAATCTCAGCATTTGGGAGGCTGAGACAGGAGGATTGCGGTTTGCAGACAGCCTCAGCTACTTAATGAGGCCCTTTGCAACTCAGAGAGACCCTGTTTCAAAATAAAGAATAAAAAATAGGGCTGGAGGTGTAGCTTGGAGGTAGAATGTCCCTGGGTTCCATCCCCAGTACCGCTAAATAAATAAATAAATAAATAAATAAATAAATAGGTCTGGGAGTGCAGCCCAGAGGTAGAAAGCCCCTGGGTTCCACCCCTAGTACCACAAAAAGTAAAATAAAATAGGTCTGGGCATGTGGCCAGAGGTAGAATGCTCCTGGGTTCAATCTCCAGTAACACACCACACATACACACACACACACAAAAACGCACACACGCACACACTACTACTAATAATAACAACAGCAAAGTAAATAAATACAAGTTTGAAGCCAACTTCGGCTACTTATAAGGTAAGGGCCTCCGCAACTTAGTAAGACCCTGTTTCAAAATAAAGAATGAAAAATCGGAGCCGGGCATGGTGGCGCACATTTGTAATCCCAGCATTTGGGAGGCTGAGACAGAGGATCACAGTTCACAGACAGACTTGGCTTCTTAGCGAGGCCCTTTGCAATTCAGTGAGACCCTGTTTCAAAATAAAGAATACAAAATTGGGGTGGGGGTATAGTTTGGAGGTAGAATGCCCCCTGGGTTCCATCCCTAGTACCACACACACAACCCCCCCCCCCAAAACCTGGAGGAATAAAAGGCCGTTATGGTGGTATATAACTATGATCTCAGTACTCAGGAGCCTGAGACAGGAGGATTTCAGGTTGAGGCCAGCCTCATCAAATTAGTTTGCTGAGATTGTTTCAAAATAAAAAATAAAGAGGGCTGGAGGGTATATATATATATTTAATCTTCAGGACAAAAAATAAATAAAACATAAAGTTCTGTGGGCTTTGGTATAAAATACCCCAGATGTGGTCATTTCTTCTTTGTGTTCAGATTTAACCCAGGGGCATTCTACTCTCTGAGCTCCATCCCCAGCCCTATTTTTTATTCTTTATTTTGAAACAGGGTCTCACTAAGTAGCTGAGGGCCTCACAAGTTGCTGAGGCTGGCCTCAAACCTGTGATCCTCTGGTTTCAGCTTTCCAAGTACTGGGATTACAAGGGTGCATCACCACACCCTCCCTCTGATAGTTTTTGGAAAAGAAAATGAGGAGAAAACTTATTTTAGAGCCGGGTGTGGTGGCACACCCTTGTAATCCCAGCATTTGGGAGGCAGAGACTGGAGGATCGAAGTTTTTTGGACAGCCTCTGCTACTTAGCGAGGCCCTTAGCAACTCAGAGTGAGACCCTGTTTAAAATAACAAAAGACTGAAAAATAGGGCTGGGAATGTAGCCCAGAGGTAGAATGCCCCTGAGTTCCATCCCCAATACTGCAAAAAACAACAACAAAAAACCCTTATCTTTTTTGGTGTGGTACTGAAAACCCTTCTACCTCCGGGCTACACTCCCAGACCTATAAAAAAATATATATATTTTTTTGAAAACAGACCTATTATATATATATATATATATATATATTTTTTTTTTTTTTTTTTTTTTTTAAACAGGGTCTCTTAAGCTAGCAAGGCTAGCTTCAAACCTGCGCGATCCTCCTGTCTCTGCCTCCCAAGCACGGGGATGACAAGCGTGAGCCACCATGCCCAGCAAAAAAAAAAAAAAAAAAAAAAAACACCTTATTTTAATGGGTGCCAAAATGTGTTATAAAGCTATTGTAATTGGATTTTTTCTTTTGTGTTACTGGGGATTGAACCCAGGGGCTCTGCTACCACTGAGCTACACCTCAAGTCCTTTTTTTTTTTTTATTTTTGAAACAAAGTCTTGCTAAGTTGCTGAGGCTTGCCTTGAACTTGTGATCCTCCTGTCTCAGGTACTGGAATACAGATGTGGTCCAAGGCCAGCAAAGCTATTATAACTTTTTTTGGGGGGGTACTGGGGATTGAATCTAGGGACATTCTACCTCTGGGATACATTCCCAGTCTTATTTTTAGTTTGAAACAGGGTCTCCCTAGGTTGATGAAGGTCTCACACTTGCTGACGCTGTCCTTGAACCTGTGATCCTCCTATCCCAGCCTCCCAAGTGCTAGAATTATAAATGTGGGCCACCAAGTCTGACTAAAACGATTATAATTCAGCCGGGCGTGGTGGCGCACACTTGTCATCCCAGCATTCCGGAGGCTGAGACCAGAGGATCGCAGTTTGTGGACAGCCTCAGCTACTTAGTGAGGCCCTTTGCAACTCAGTGAGACCCTGTTTCCAAAATAAAGAATAAAAAATAGGGCAGAGAGTGTAGCTCAGAGGTCGAAAGGCCTTGGGTTCCATCCTCAGACCCGCAAAAAACAAACAAAAAATGCAAAAAATATTATAATTAAAATAGTGTGCATAAACAGAAATACACAAAAATATTAAAGATTAGAATCAGGTCATAATATAAATGAGAATTGAACATATTTAATGGTAGCATTTCAAACTGGGAGGTGGATTATTTGGGCCTATGAGTTTAAGACCAGCCTGTAATAGCAAAGTGAAATCCCATCTTAAAAGAAAAGTTAGAGATGGGCTTGGTGGCATATGCTTGTAATCCCAGCATTTGGGAGGCTGAGACAGGAAGACCTTGGTTCACAGCCAGCCTCAGCTACTTAGTGAGGCCCCTTGCAACTTGGTGAGACCCTGTTTCAAACTAAAGAATAAAAAATAGGGCTAGGAGGTGCAGCTTGGAGGTAGAATGCCTCGGGGTTCTGACTGTCCCTAGTACCTAAAAAAAAAAAAAAAAAAAAAAAAAAAAAGGACGGCAGGTACAAGAACAGCATGTACTAATTTAGCAACATCATGTTTCAAAATAAAAAATAAGTCTGAGACAGGAAAATCCCAGGTTAGGGGGGTGGGCTGTCTGAACAAGATAGCAAAATTGTTTCAAAAAATAAAAATAAAAAATAAACCCAGCATGGTGGAACAGGATTGTAATTCTAGAATTTGGGAGGCTGAAGGGGGGGCAGCCTCAGCAATTTAGTGAGGTCCTCTGCAATTTAGAACCTGTTTCAATAAAAAAAAAAAAAAGAAAGAAAGAAAGAAAATAAAATGGGCATGGTGAGGCACGCTTGTAATCCCAGCATTTGGGAGGCTGAGACAGGAGGATCATGGTTCAAGAATAGCCTCAGCTACTTAGTGAGACCCTATTTCAAAATAAAGAATAAAAGATAGGACTTGGGCCGTAGATCGGGGGGTTGAATGCCCCTGGGTTTCATTCCCAGTATGAAAGAAAGAAAGAAAGAAAGAAAGAAAGAAAGAAAGAAAGAAAGAAAGAAAGAGATGGGGGTGTAGCTCAGAGGTAGAACATCCTTGGGTTTGATCCCTAGTACCACACACACACACACACACACACAAATCTGAGAGAATAAAAACAATTAGAAAAATAAGGAAAAGACATGAATAAAAAATTGCCAGAAAAGATGGATGTGATGGTGCATGTCTGTAATAGTTGCTAGGGAGCTGAGGCAGGAGGGTCACATACTCCTGACCAGGCCCGGCAATTTAGCAAGACCTGTTTCAAAATAGAAAATAAGCCGGTTGAGCCGGGCGTGGTGGAGCACGATTGTAATCCCGGCATGCAGGAGGCTGAGACTGGAGGATCACGGTTTGCAGACAGCCTCAGCTACTTAGTGAGGCCCTCTGCAACTTAGTGAGACTCTGTCTCAAAATAAAGAATAAAAAAAATAGAACCGGGGGTGTAGCTCGGAGGCCGAATGCCCCTGGGTTCCATCCCGGACCGCAAAAAAAAAAAAAAAAAAAAAAAAGGAAATAAACTGGGTGTGGTGGCGCACCCTTTTAAGTACAGCATTTGGGAGGCTGAGACGGGGATCCAGGTTTGCAGATAGCATCAGCTACTTAGTCAGGTTCTTTGCAACTCAGTGAGATCCTGTTTCAAAATAAAGAATAAAAAATAGGGCAGGGGGTGTAGCTCAGAGGCAGAATGCCCTGGGTTCCATGCCCAGGACTGCAAAAATACATACATACATACATACATAAACACATACACATATAAATACATAAATAAAATAAAAAATAAAAGTCACTCAGTTGCAGAGGGCCCCTGGGTTCAATTCCCAGTATCCTCTCCTCCAAAAAAAAAAAAAAAAAAAGACTGCTGAAGAAATTTCTATAAAAATAAAGCAAATATCTAATGAAAACTTTATAATATGCTCAGCTTACCTAGTGATCAGGAATCAGGGGGAAATTATTTATTTTTATTTGTTGATGTACTTATTTATTTTTGGGGATCCAACCCAGGGGCATTCTATCTTCAGGCTACACCCCAGCCCTATTTTATTTTTTATTTAGAGACAGGGTCTTGCTAGGTTAATGAGAGTCTCACTACTTGCTAAAGCTGTCCTCTAACCTGAGACCCTCCAGGGTCAGCCTCCCAAGTAATGGGACTACAGGTGTGCACTACGACGCCTGGCTGAATTTTTTTTTATTTTCAAACTTAAAAAAGGGGCTAGTTAAGCTGGGTGTGGCGGCACGTGCTTGTAATCTCAGTACTTGGGAGGCTGAGACAGGAAAATCCGGGTTCGTAGACACCCTCAGCTACTCAGTGAGGCTTTCCACAACTTAGACCCTATTTCAAAATAAAGAATAAACCGGGCGTGGTGGCTTACTTGTACTCTCAGCATTCGGGAGGCTGAGACCAGAGGATCGCGGTTCGCAGACAGCCTCAGCTACTGAGTGAGGCCCTTTGCAACTCAGTGAGACTCTGTTTCAAAATAAAGAATAAAAAATAGTGCAGGGGGTGTAGCTTGGAGGTCAAATGCCCCTGGGTTCCATCCCCAGTACCAAAAAAAAAAAAAAAAAAAAAAAGAAAAGAAAAAAAGAAAGAAAAAGAGCTAGTTAATAGGTGAGGCCCTGCATTTGATTCCCACCAATACAAACATACACACCTACACACACATAAATCTATCTATCTATCTATCTATCTATCTATATATATATGAAATCTGTATATATATATACACAGATTTCATATATATACATATATCTATATCTATATATACACAGATTTCATATATACATATATATCTATATCTATACCCAGATTTCATATATCTATATCTCTATACAGATTTCATATATTTCAAAGGGGCAGGCTGTAATTTGCATCCTCACGCTCCCAGTACAACTGTGGGAAGCGGATCTATTTGAGGCATTTACCACGCTTTGAGTGGCCAACAGAGCATGAGTTAAGGCCTGGGGTGCATTTTCCCTTGGTTCCTACGGGGGTCACTGCCTCGTGGTTAAGTTCCAGAAAGATCAGGCGTTATTTTACTTAAAAAGAAGAAGAAGAAGAAGAAGAAGAAGAAGAAGAAGAAGAAGAGGAGGAGGAGGAGGAGGAGGAGGAGGAGGAGGAGGAGGAGGAGGAGGAGGAGGAGGAGGAGGAGGAGGAGGAGGAAGAAAACATGACCCCACAGTTGGCAAGATAAAGAGTTCTGGACTAAATTCGCCATTGGCCTCAATACTCCATGACATAATCGGAGTGGTGGGCAGTCTAGCCACCCAGAGCAGGGTGAGCGATTGCTGAGTTCAGAGGGTCCTGGGTCCGCGGAGGCCGAGTGTGCAGATCACTGAGGGGCGCCGCTGTCCTGTTCCCTGTCCACTCCAGAATCAGGGCCCCGGCCTGGTGTCCCCGAAGCTGGGCTCAGGCTGACAGCCCGCAGGGACTGTTCCCAGGTTCTAAAAATGTACCTTAAGCGTAGATTTTTCTTTCTTTCTCTCTCTCTTTCTTTCTTTCTTTCTTTTTTCTTTCGTGGTATTGAGGATTGAACCCAAGGGCATCCTACCTCTGAGCTAGACCCCAACCCCTATTTTTTTTTTTATTTCTTATTTTTGAGACAGGGTCTCACTAAGTTGCCGAGGCTGGTCGCGAACCTGCGATTGTCCCGTCTCAGCCTCCCAAGTCCAGGGATCCCACGTGGGCCCCCACGCCGGACCGCAGCTGACCACTTCATCAGCCCACACTCTTCCAGGCTGGCGGCCACGGCGAGTTTCACTTGGCGCGAATTACAAGAAAACCAGGAAATTCTTCAAACACAGACACGCCAAGGGCGGCTCCGGCGGGGGTCGCCCGGGGCGGGCCGCGCAGGGTCGGGGCGGCTCCCCCGAGAGCCCGCCACCGGGGCGGCCGCCGCCCGAGGGACCCCAGCCGCCCGGGGGCGGCGGCAGGGCGGCGGGCGCACCTTCGCTCTGATTGGCGGAGCCGCTCGGACTTTCTCTGTGGCGTCACCGAGTACCCGCCTGTAGCGAGGCCCCGTGCGCGTGACGTCACGGCGCGCCAGCCAATGGCGGGCGCCGGCCGCGGCCCCGAGGAGGGTTGTGGGCCCTTTTTTGTGAATGAAGCGGCACGGCCGGCCGTCCCGGGGTCCGCGAGCCGCGGCGGCGCGGGGCTGCGGGGCGGCGGCGCGCGGGCCGGGCGGCGGGGGCGCGGGCGCGCGGGCATGGTGGCGGCCCCCTGAGGGCCGCGGGCGCCTCCATGAAGCGCAAGGGCGAGCGGCGCGGGAGCTGGGCCGCCGCGCCCCCCTGCTCGCGCCGCTGCTCCGCCGCCGCGCTCGGCGTGAAGAGGAGCCGCCGCGCCGCGCCGCAGGACCTGCGCCGCCTGGAGCTCGGGGAGGACCTGTACCTGGACATCACCGGTGAGCGCCCGCCGCCACGCCCCGCGGCCGGCCGGGTCACCTTCCCGCGGCGCCCGCGTGGCCCGGCGCGGCCGGGGCGGCGATCGGGGGCGGCTCCGGCGCCCCGGGGTGCGGCGCTGCCAGCCCGGACGCGTGGGGCCCCGTGAACTCTCTGCAGCCCCTGGCTTCGGAGAGCCAGGCGGGCTCGGGCGGGAGGACAGTGAAGTTAGGCGCTGTTCGGACGGACAGCGTAGGAGGACGGATATTTCGGGCTGATGGACAGCCTAGACGAGGCTGAGAGTAGAGGGACGGTCTCCCGGCGTCGGTCGAACCGGGGAAGCGGAGGGCGCCCCCTAAGTGCTGTCCCGGCTGGCGCCCGCCGAGGTCCAGGGCGCCGGGGTGGCATGGCTGGACCCGCAGCCAGCCCGCCGAGGTCCAGGGCGCCGGGGTGGCATGGCTGGACCCGCAGCCAGCTCGCCGAGGTCCAGGGCGCCGGGGTGGCATGGCTGGACCCGCAGCCAGCTCGCCGAGGTCCAGGGCGCCGGGGTGGCATGGCTGGACCCGCAGCCAGCTCGCCGAGGTCCAGGGCGCCGGGGTGGCATGGCTGGACCCGCAGCCAGCCCGCCGAGGTCCAGGGCGCCGGGGTGGCATGGCTGGACCCGCAGCCAGCCCGCCGAGGTCCAGGGCGCCGGGGTGGCATGGCTGGACCCGCAGCCAGCCCGCCGAGGTCCAGGGCGCCGGGGTGGCATGGCTGGACCCGCAGCCAGCCCGCCGAGGTCCAGGGCGCCGGGGTGGCATGGCTGGACCCGCAGCCAGCTCGCCGGAGGGGTCTCTGGTCTCTAGGGCGTGCGTCCCCGGGCCTGGCCACGGACGGCTGGGGCTCGGGGTCTCCGCGCCCGGCTTCTCACCTGTGCCTCCTAAAGGGATCTTTGTTCCATGGCACTCAAGTCGAAAGCAAGTGGTACGCGGATATGGCACAGAAGTCCTAATTCTAAAGCTGCACAGGAGCGTGTAGAGTTGGTCTCACGGCCACGGTGGTGAGTGAACTGTTGCCAGTGTCTTGTCAGTCTTTCTAGAAACAGACCAGAAATGCAAACAAACGCACGTACGTAACATACATGTTCATTTTTACAGTGCCCATGCGGGGTAGCCTACGGCATATAGTTTTGCGCGGTTTTTCTTAGCTGAAGGATTATTTCGTATTGGTGCATACGAAGCAGCAGTCATTTTGATTTTAATTACTGCCTAGATCAAAGTGTATATGGTTTTAAAGACTAAAATATTGAAAAATGTATATGGACCAAATGCATATGTAAATTTAAATGTCTTACATCTTAGACCGTGTTCATGAACATTTAGGTTAAAAAGGTTTTTTTTTTGTTTTGTTTTTTTTGCCGGGCATGGTGGCGCACGCTTGTAATCCCTGCGCTTGGGAGGCAGAGACAGGAGGATCGCGCAGGTTCAAAGCCAGCTGAGCTGGTTTAAGAGACCCTGTTTCCAAATAAAAATATAAAAATAGGTCTGGGAGTGTAGCCCGGAGGTAGAAGGGCGACCAGGAACCCCAGTACCACCACCAAAAAAACAAGTTTTTTGTTTTTTTTTTGTTTGTTTGTTTTTGCTAGGCATGGTGGTATACCACTTGGGAAGCTGAGACAGGAGGATCACAGGTTCATAGCCAGCTTCAGCTGAGGACCTCAGCAACTTAGTGAGACCGTTTCAAAATGAAAGAATAAAATAGGCCTGGGGATGTAACTTGGAGGTAGAATGCCCCTGGGTTCAATCCCAGTACTTCAAAAACAAAAAGACAAAACAAAAAGATTTTCCTTTGAAATTGCTTGTCTTTCTGATGTGCTGGGCCTTGAACATGCTAGGCAAACTCTACCGCTGAGTTACAGCCCCAGGAAAAAAGATTTTTGACGGCATTAGAGGAAATCCTCCTCCTTCAGGGCAGTAAACTGGAGTGCCTGGCCTTGGAGCAGTGATAAATGAGTTAACTTCAGAAGCCAGCAAGCAGAACACCGAGAGGTGGTATTTTCTATAAAATCAAGACACTGTTAGATTACAAGCCCTATAGTGGAAGGGTCCAGGCCAAGTAAGAAGCCCAATAGTGGAAAGGCCTAGCCCAGTGTAAGGTAGCTCCGAAGGAGTGAAGGTCTGTCAGCTTTTTGAAGAATGTTTCTAGGTATCTCTCAACGATGATCTTGGCTCCTTAGAAAAATAACACTAAGTCAGGAGTGCTGGCGCACACTTGTAATCCTAGTGAGGCTGAGACAGCAGCCAGACTCAGCTACTAATTGAGGCCCTTCACAACTTAGTGAGACCCTGTTTCAGAATGAAAAATAAAAGAACTGGAGGTATAACTCAGAGGTGCAGTGCCCCTGGGTTCAATCCCCTGTACCTCAAAAAAAAAAAGGGCTGGGGTCGGGCATGGTGGCACAGGCTTGTAATCCTAGTACTTGGAACGCTGAGACAGGAGGATCGCGCAGGTTTGAAGCCAGGCTCGGCTACTTACACTTCCCAAATAAAATATAAAATAGGTCTGGGAGTATAGCCTGGAGGCAGAAAGCCCCTGGGTTCCATTTGTAGTACTACAAAAAGAGAAAAAGAAAGAGAGAGAAAGAAAGAAAGAAAGATGGATGATACTAAGAGAGCCTATTTCAGTGTGATGTACAAGGCCAATGAAAGTAACTCTGAGTGCAGGTTGAGGTACTTTTAACTTTTTTTTTTTATGAGGGGGCTTGAGTTGAGGCCTGTATTTCGCCAGTGGCACCAGTCTCTTCTCTCTTTCGCTCTTTTCTGCTGGGGATGGAGCTCAGGGCCAACCATATTCTTCTTAGCTGTGTCCCCAGCACCACCTGCTTGGTATTGGGAACGGAACCCAGGGTGCTGTACCACTGAACTGCACCTCAGCACCTTCTTATTTCTTATTTATTTATTTATTTAGCGGTACTGGGGATGGAACCCAGGGGCCTTGTACCTCCCAGCTACATCCCCAGTCCTATTTTTTAGTCTTTTTATTTTTTGAAACAGGGTCTCACTAGTTGTGAAGGGCCTCACTAAGTAACTGAGGCTGTCTGCAAACCACCATCCTCTGGTCTCCGCCTCCCAAATGCTGGGATTACAAGCGTGCGCCACCATGACCGGCCTTATTTTTTTGAGACAGGTTCTCACTGAGTTATCAAGACCTGGCCTCCGACCGATGATCTTCCCATCCCAGTCTCCCAAGTACTGCTATTATCTGCCGACACCACGGAGCCCAGCTCCACTCACTGTTTTCTGAACTTAAAAGGTGGCACATAAATGTGCTGAGAGGGGGGGGGGGTACTGTGAATCCAGGGGCATTCTACCTCTGAGCTACATCTCCATTCCTTTCCATACTTATTTTGAAATGGGATCTTGCTAGGTTGCTGAGAGGCCTGCTACATTGCTGAAGCTGGTCTTGAACCTGTACGTGTTGTATCCTAGAGGAAGCCAGGTGTGGTGGTGCACACCTTAATCACAATACTTGGGAGGCCGAGACAGGGGGATTACAGGTTCCAGGCTGCCCTCAGCAATTTATGGAGACCCTCGGCAATTTAGCAAGACCCTGTTTCAAAATATAAACTATAATGGAAGTCGGGCGTGGTGGCGCACGCTTGTAATCCCAGCATTTGGGAGGCTGAGACCAGAAGATCGTAGGTGGACAGCCTTAGCTACTTAGTGAGGCCCTCTGCAACTCAGTGAGACCCTGTTTCAAAATAAAGAATAAAAAATGGTGAGCTCGGAGGTCAAATGCCTCTGGGTTCCATCCCCAAACCCGCAAAAAACAAAAACAAAACAAAAAACAAATGGGCTGGGGGTATAGTTTGGAAGCAGAATGTCCCTGGGTTCAAAAAAAAGAAAATGAAACATTACCAAATGAGATATAAAACAGTAGGCCTTTCCTGTCAGTCCCTTCCCCCCAACTTTCTATTTGTATTCTAGCTTCTATGAAATTGAGCATACCTGTGGTGCCCTGCATAGTGTGCCATTATTATGCAGATTTTCTTCCTTGGTGGGTTCTAATCTTTATCTCCTGCAAGAACAGTTCTCTTTAATGGCTGCCTGGCTTTGCATCTGTGGCTGAGTCACGATCTGAAGAATGGGCATTTGGGGTTTGCTGGTTCCAATTTGCCAGTAGCAAAATGGCTGCAGGACGTAAGCGTCCTGTGTGCCTGGGTAATGCCAGGCAGGTATAGAAATGTATCCACTCATCCCTGCTCTTTTGGGCTCTTAGTGAGGCCTGCTGCTGGGAACATTCATATGCAAGTTTTTGCTGGCCAGAGTTTTCAGTTCCTTTGGATACATCCTCAGAGTGGGATGGCTGGGCCCTCATTGTGAGGAGATTGTTTTCCTGGACAGTTCTTGTTTTGGGATTGTGAAGAATCTTTCTTAGTAGAGTTGATTGTAAAAATTAATGCATGTTGTCACTTCTAGCCATCCTGCCCGTAAATACATTTTTAGAAATTTTACTGTAGTTCCTTGACATTTTTATGGTAATCTGTCTGATCTGTCAATTGAATTCCGGTGGACCCCAGGGTACTTCATGTGTGTGCATTTAATACTGGATGTCGAGCCGGGCGAGGTGGGCACGCTCGTAATCCCCGCGCTTGGGAGGCGGAGGCAGGAGGATCGCGCTGGTTCGGAGCCAGCCGCGCTGGCTTAAGAGACCCTGTTTCCACATAAAAAAGTTAAAAAATAGGTCTGGGAGTGTATTCCGGAGGTAGAAGGGCTTCCAAGAACCCCAGTACCACCACCACCAAAAAAAAAAAAAAAAAAAATAATAATAATAATAATAATAACACCGGATGCTGAATGCTTGTTTTTCTTTGGTCACCCTTTGTTATGTGAGCTTTACCGTTTAGCCTCTCACCAGCCACACTGGGCATTTTCTAGAGCAGACTAATAGGGGTTTAATTCCCATCCTGACCCGTTGTCCTCATGCCCATACATGTATTATTGCTCTGTGCCAAGACACGTTTTGTTTTGTTTTTAACTTGAGTTGTATCCCTGCTATAGTTCCAGTGTTCCAAAACAACAGATCATAAACCATGTACATTAAGGTATAGAGACATCGAGCATAGGTATTACTAGGTATTACAAGAAGCTCCTCGTAGTCAAGGAAGCAGAGAGAAAAAGGAGTCTTTTTAGTTGGATCTGAAGCGAGGTAACACTCACCCTGGGAGAAATACCAAAGAAAAAATCTCAGACACAGGCAGCTGTTTGTTTTTCTTTTATGAATCACCTTGATACCAGGCATCTGAATTATTTTCCAATTGTCCCATCCGTTAAATAGGGATTTCCATTAAGTGACACTGTACATTCTCTCTTCCTCTTCATTAATGAAATGAAAACAGTTAAAGAACCTTAATACTAGCCGGGCGTGGTGGTGCATGTTTGTAATCCCAGCATTCGGGAGGCTGAGACGGGAGGATCGCGGTTTGGGTTCGCAGACAGCCTCAGCTACTTAGTGAGGCCCTTTGCAACTCAGTGAGACCCTGTTTCAAAATAAAGAATAAAAAACGGGGATGGGGGTGCAGCTCGGAGGTAGAATGCCTCTGGGTTCTATCCCCAGTATAGCAAAAAAAAAAAAAAAAAAAAAAGAGAGATAGAGAAAGAACCTTAATACTATGGTATAATCTCCATAATCATGTCCAGGCTTAATAGTTGGTACAGACTTTGATTTATTTCACTATTTTTAAAAATACTGACTAGAGCTGGGTGTGGTGGCACATGTTTGTGATCCCACCTACTCTGAAGGTTGAGGCAGGAGGATCATAAGTTTGAGGCCAGCCCCTGCGATTTAGGGAGATCTTGTCTCAAAAATAACCAATGGGTTTAGGGTATGGCTCAGTAGTAGACTGTTTTTGGGTTTCAGCCTCCATGCCTTGACATTCTGCTTAGGAAAGAAAATTGGTAGTAACCACTGGCAAAAAGGTTCTTGATCGTTTGTTATAAATTTCTTTATCTATTTTTCTTGTTTGTTTTTTTTTTCTTCAATACTCAAGATTAAGCCCAGGGGCATTCTACCTATGACCTATACTCCCAGCACCCCCTTTTTTTTTTGCTGGGGATGGAACCCGGCATTCTCCCTCCTAGCTATAGCCCCAGCCCTATTTCTTATTTTTTTATTTTGAAACAGGGTCTCTGAGTTGCAAAGGGCCTCACAAAGTAGCCGAGGCTGTTCTTAAACTGTGATCCTCCTTTCTCAGCTTCCCAAATGGTGGGATTACAAGCTCCTGTCACCACCCCAGGATTATCTTTTTGTTTTGAAACAAGGTTTTGCTTGGTTGCTTGAAGTCTTCCTTGCTAAGGCTCCAGTCTCCAACCAGCGATCCTCCTATCACATACTGGTTTTACAGGAGTGTACCACCATACCCAGATGTTTATCTTTTTTTCCCCTCTAAGTTTTCCAATGCCTGTCATGATTTAAATTTTAAAGAGTGTCTGTAGTATAACAATAAATTTTGATTGGAGAACCTCTAGTTGAGATCAGGATTTTTAATTCTTTTTGCATGCTGGGGATTGAACTCAGGGCACCCTGCTAGCGAGCCAGCCACATCCCCACCCCCTCTGGTTCTGGCCTTGAAGCACTGATGAATACTGGTGTACTGGATACTCAGCAAATGAAATTAAACAGATACTTACCACCACCATCCTTCCTCTTTTAGGAGCTTTAAAATCCACAGCAGCTATCATTGGGGAAATTGATTCATTAATTCAAGAAGTACTTATGCTTCTGTGTAATTACTCATGTATATTCATGTTTGCTCCGATAGAAGTGTATATTTTTTTCTGGATAGAGGAGAGTGCTGTTACACAGTACACTGAGTGAAGAAGAAACTTCGTTTTCTAGTCCTGAGTTTCATGCTGTGGTAGGTTGTTGAGTTTCAGGAATGGAGACTCATCAGAACATTCAGTGTTCATTTTTTTTCTCGCCTGTAACTTGTTTCTGTTGGCTTTTTAGTACGTGGATTTCATTTCCTTGACTTATATGCTTGATTAATTTCTCAGCAACTTTACCTCCTTTTTGGCTGTAAATCTGACCCCTTTGACATTCTAGTACCACACACAGGCAAACATTTAATTTATTTAATTAATTTATTTATTTTGGTGGTACTGGGGGTGGAACCCAGGGGCATTTCTACTTCCGGGCTATACTCCCAGACCTATTTGTATTCTATTTGGAAACAGGGTCTCACTGAGTTGCTGAGAGCCTCACTAAGTAGCCGAGGCTGGCTTCGAACCCGTGCGACCCTCCGTCTCAGCCTCCCAAGCGCGGGGATGACAAGCGTGCGCCACCACGCCCGGCTTAGCAGTTTTAAATGCTACTCCTTAAAGGCACTTACCAGTGGTTGGGCCTATAGGTGGTGGAAAAATGGAAGGGTTACTTGTGTTGCAATGACAGTGCTGATGTTGGGAGCTGCCATAGCAAACTGTAATGCTCTGTGCCTTTGAGTGGCTGTGCCGTTCCTGTTGGGTCAAGGAGAGGTTAGGCCTGAAACCCTATTGTGGATTTTTAGAATGGAAAAGGCATGGGTGTGTATACACATGATATTTCACGGAAAATTCTGAGATTGTCTTTGAGGATCTGAGTTGATAGGACAGGTTGTGTGTGTGTGTGTGTTTAAGAATTTAAAAGATCAGCTGGGGGTGGGGTACATGCTTGTAATCCTAGTACTTGGGAGGCCCAGATAGGAGGATCGCAGGTTTGCAGCCAGCCTCAGCTACTTAGTGAGACCCTGTTTTCTTTTTTCTTTTTCTTTTCTTTTTTTTTTTTTTTTTTTTTTTTTTGTGTGTGGCACTGGGGGTGGAACCCAGAGGCTTTCTACCTCCAGGCTATACTCCCAGACCTTTTTTTATACTTTATTTGGAAACAGGGTCTCACTAAGTTGCTGAGAACCTCACTAAGTAGCTGAGGCTGGCTTCGAACCTGTGCGATCCTCCTGTCTCAGTCTCCCAAGCGCGGGGATTACAAGCGAGACCGTTTCAAAAGAGAGAATAAAAAAAACAGGAGTGGGTGTAGCTGAGAGGTAGAATGCCCCTGGGTTCAATCCCTAGTACCACAAAAAAGAAAAAATTAAAAAAGATCATCTAGAGATAATGCAACCTTTTACTTCCAACCCCTGAGGATACCAAGGGCCAGGGATAAGTGATTAGGCCAAATTGATGGTTTCTTGGCAAAGCCATGACTACCAGGCTTTGACTTTTCCAATAGATTAAGTTTTTCAGAGAGTTGTACGTAAAAGGCAGTCTTTGTCTGTCTGTCTGTCTGTCTCTCTCTCTCTCTCTCTCACACACACACACACACACACACAAAAGAAACAACAACAAAAATCCCAAACGATATGGACGTGGTGGCGCACACTTGTAATCCCAATACTTGGGAAACTGAGACAGGAGGATCGCGCAGATTGGAAGCCAGCCTCAGCTACTTAGTGAGGCTCTCAGCAATTTATGAGACCCTGTTTCCAAATAAAATAGAAAATAGGTCTGGGGGCGTGTAGCTGGAGGTAGAAAGCCCCTGGGTTCCACCTCCAGTACCACAAAAACAAACTCCCAGACACACAATCTCCACCTACTAGTTAGTCCTGTGCTACTTAGGCAAATAGAGCATGTCTTAGTAAGTGCTGGATTCGTAGCATGTGCGACGATACACGTGCGAAATGAATGGTCTGCTCGAGTGCCAGCTGCAGGCACTGCTCTGATAGGCTCTGCTCCCGTGGGCTTGGTTTTTCCTGTTCATGGAGAAAGTAAAATGCGGAGGATCTGCGGAAGAGCTAGAGAATAGAAGGATCCCAATGCCGTGGAATCTTGGGAGAGTTTTGGAGTCCAGCTCCACTAGTTAGGTACGAGGACACAGGGAAGCGAGCCCTTGCCCCGCACTGAGTTGGGCACAGATGGATTATGGGTTAGTCTTCTTAACTTTTGTGATACTGGGGATTGAACACAGGGGCGTTCTACCCCTGAGCTCTGCCCCAGCCCTAGTTTTCATTTTGAAATAGTGTCTTGTGATGTTGCTGAATCTGGCCTTGAACCTGTCATCCTCCTGCCTTGGCATTCCAGGTCCTGGGATCCTAGGCAAGCACTGCTGCTCCGGGCTCAGATGGGTTATTAATCTATCCGAGTCTTGTTCCTTTCATCTGTCACAGATCTGTCATGAGGAGAAAGAAAGTGAAAGTGATGCGTGGGGAACACCTGGCTAGGGCCCATTCATTGCTGCCGGGGCGGCACACGGCCCTCGGGGACCCTGGGTGACCGTCCTGCAGTGTGCTGCGTGCACAGAGGACAGTCACCATGGTTGGAAGGGTTTTTCAGCTAAGAAGCAAATGCTTACCCCGTCCATATACTTGTACGAAAGGTTCTGTGAGTCAGCACAGCAAGGCAGCCTGTTCCTCTCCGCTGCTGAGCGAGGGAGGGTGGAGACCCCGGAGGAGGCTGGCTCTGTACTTGTCACACGTGGAGGAGGATGCTCCGTGCTCCCTCCATAACAGAAACGTTTTTTCCTTGTTGAGCTATTGTGTGCATTTATTTGTGCTGAGGAGTTTGTAGGTTGCTTAATACTAAATCACTGAATCCCAGCCGAGTTGATGGGAATGGAGGTGTCTTAAGCATGCAAAGGCCTCCTGGGAAAGCCCCAGGCAGGAGGGCATAGAAAATGAGGCAACGGTAGGAGACTCCTTTTTGAGTGAATGTACATTTTTCCAAGTGGTTGGTTTGAAGACTGAGCATTCTACCTCCGATCTACACCCCCAGCCCTATTTTTTATTTGAAATAGGGTCTCACTGAGTTGCAAAGGGCCTCGCTGAGTAGCTGAGGTTGGCTGTGAACTGCGATCCTCCTTGTCTCAGCCTCTCAAGTGTGGAATTACAAGTGTGTGCCACCATGCCCGGCTTTATTATTTTTAATGCTGAGGGCCTAAGTTGCTGAGACTGACCTTGAACCCATGGTCTTCCTGTCTCAGCCTTCCAAGTCCTGGCATTACAGGCATATGCCACTGTGCCCAGCTTATATTTGTTCTAAAATAGTGTTTCACAGGTGATTATTCAAAAGATTAATATTAGTAGTGCGTATTATTGGAAGGCAGGGCTTTTTTTTTATGTTTGTTGTTTTATAAAGCAAATTGCCTTTCAGAGGACTTGGCCGTGCTTAATATGTAGTACAGAGATGGGAGTTATTTGGAAGAGTGGAGAGTTAGATATAAATAAGAAATTATATCTTTAAATCTAGTTTTTATTACACTGGGAAATTAATTTTAGTAGTCAGCATTTTATTTTCCTTCCCATCCTAGCTACAGACAGTTTTCTCTCCTACGTAAATTATGCTGACAGTCCTTCCCATTCAAGTTATTTCCATAAAGATCTATAAGCTGAAATGAAAAATGTGGGCAGATTATGGATCTGCACATCTCAAAGCCACTCCTCACTTGGAGCGGGGATCTTGATTAACCCGAAGTAGTAGGTGCAGGAATTGTGGGCACAGAGTGAAGAAATTAGGGCTGGTCTGTGCCTCAGTGGTGAGCACCTGGTAACACGCGCCAGGCCCTGCGTTCCCCAAAACCAGTTAATTAGTGACAGAGAAATGGGTTCACAGGAGCTCACCAATCTTCCAGTATTGTTTCTTGCTGTTAATTTTTGTTTTTTAGCTTCTGAAGTTAATCATTGAGTTTGTAGTTTTTTTGGCGGAGGGCACTGGGGATGGACGCAGGGGCATTCCACCTTCAAGCTACTTCCCCAGCCCGATTTATTTTTTTAATTTTTATTTTGAAACAGGGTTTCACTGGATTGCAAAGGGCCTTACTAAGTAGCTGAGGCTGGCTGCGAACCAGAATCCTCTTGTCTCAGCCTCCAAAATGTTGGGACTACAAGTGTCGCCACCATGCCCGGCTAGTTGGTAGTTTTTTTGTTTGTTTGTTTTGGGTTTTTTTTGGTGATGCTGGGGATGGAACCCTTCTATCTCCGGGCTACACTTCCAGACCTATTTTATATTTTTATTTGGAAACAGGGTCTCTTAAGCCAGGGTAGCCGGCTTCGAACCTGCGCGATCCTCCTGTCTCCACCTCCCAAGCGCGGGGATTACAAGCATCACCACCACGCCTGGCTGAGGCTGGCTATGAACCTGCAATTCTGTCTTAGCCTCCCAAGTACTAGTATTACAAATGTGTGCCACCACGCCAAGTTAAACTTTTTTTGGGGGGTACTGTGCATTGAACCCAGGGACCTTCTACCTCCAAGCTATACCCCCAGTCCTTTTTATTTATTTATTTTTTTATTTTGAAATGGTCTCACTAAGTTGCTGAAGGTTTTACTAAGTTGCTGAGACTGGCCTGGAACCTGTGACTCCATTTTAGCCTCCCAAGTACAGGAATTATAGACGTGTGCTACGGTACCTGGCTTTAAACTTTGTCTCCGTAATTAATTGAACCATGTTTCTAGGTTCTTGCTGAAAGAATACTTAAAAGGAATTGTTATAACTATAAAAGCTGTTTTTGTGTTGTGTGGTACTGGGATTGCCTGCAAGGATGCTTTTCCACTGAGCTACAACCCTGTCCTTTTGATTTTTTATTTTGAAACGGGTTCTTGCTAAATTACCATGTGCTGGCCTTAAACCTGGATCCTCATGCCTTAGCCTCCCCTTCTGGGAATACAGGCATGTGCTACCATGCCTGGCTTATAGCAGCTATTTTTTGAATTTATTCTAGGTTATTAATTCTTTCTAGGCACTTCTGTGCTTAACTCACAGGTTTATATTATATTCATGAGGCAAGAGGGAAATTTCATTAAATGCCAACATGGAACAGACAAGCATTTATATATTCTATTTTTTCTTTTTTGAGGTGCTGGGGATTGAACCCAGGGCTTTGAGCTTGGTCAATGTGTGATTTAATACTCAGCAACACCCCCAGAGTGTCTGTCTTCTCTCTCTCTCTCTCTCTCTCTCTCTCTCTCTCTCTCTCTCTCTCTCTCTCTCTCTTTGTGGGTCTGGGGATGGAACCTAGGGACATTCAACCTCCAAGCTAAACTCCCTGCCCTATTTTTTATTCTTTATTTTGAAACCACGTCTCACTGAGTTGCAGAGAGCCTCACTAAGTAGCTGAGGCTGTCCGCGATCCATGATCCTCCTGTCTCAGCCTCCTGAATGCTGGGATTACAAGCATGCACCATCACACCTGGCTCCTCTCTTTTTTTTTTTTAAAGTTATTTTTGTGTGTGGTACTGGGGATTGAACCCCAGGGATATTCTACCTTATACCATCAGCCCTTTATATTTTTTATTTTTTTATTTAGTTACTTTTTGGTGGGACTGGGGATTGAACCCAGGGACAGGCGTTCTGCTACTGAGCTATACCCCCAGCTGTATTTTATTTCTTATTTTGAAAAAGAGTCTTGTTAAGTTGCTGAGGCTGGCCTTGAACCTGCGCTCCTCCTATCTCAGCATCCCGAGTGTGGGGATTATAGGTATGTACCATGATATCTGGCTTTTTATTTTGAAACAAGGTCTCCCTAGGTTTCCATGTGGAACTTGGACCCGCTGTCCTCCTCTCAATCTCCCAC
Organism: Muscardinus avellanarius; assembly: GCF_963383645.1. Taxonomy (NCBI): domain Eukaryota; kingdom Metazoa; phylum Chordata; class Mammalia; order Rodentia; family Gliridae; genus Muscardinus; species Muscardinus avellanarius. Next base: position 95,409,717 of record NC_137799.1, read on the forward strand.
CTATATTCTATTTATTTATTTTAGTATTCTGATTCTCTTTGATTTTCCAGTTTCGCTTAAGGGGCAGTTAGGAAAAGAACAAATCTGAATGGTGTGTGTGTGTGTGTGTGTGTGTGTGTGTGTGTGTAATTTAAAAACTAAGTCTAGTCTCTTGATCTTTGACACAGTTCCTTTAGTTTTGGTGTCATTTATATTCCAGAGGTGCGGTCTCTTCCAGCATGTTTTATTCTCCAGTCAGGTTCAAAGCTTTGCTCTGGTTGTCTTTTGCGTCTGCAGAGCTGCAGACGCCAGGCTGGATGGATTTGTTCTCACTGTCGCCCATAATGACCTCCTTTCCCAGGTAGTCCCTTTTGTCCCATTAAGACTTGGCTGGCAGACTGCTTTTCACAAAAGGAAAACATCTCTTTCCTGGTGCTGCTGGCGCCTTCAGGTTCTCTTTGAGAGTACAGTTGCTTCCTTGACGGTCTGTGCTGTATGATGCGGATCTCTGTGTACCGAGTCCACGGTGCGTGACGTCAGGACCCGTTCTGAACCCCGCAGCCCTGCACTGTAGGGTGGTCGAGCTGAACGCTGCTGCGTTGTGCCGATGGGTGCTCGTGGGTGTGAACTGCGCGGTGGAATGCGTCCTCCAGTGAGTATTACTGTGCCGAGCAAGGAACTGAGATAGGCGTTTTTGAGAAATGGAGAAGAGGATGCCAGGGTGTTAGCACCAGGCGCCTCTCCCCTGAAGATGGGCAAGGATAGAGGAGTCCTGGAGGAATCAGTCACTGCGTGCCTGCCTCTCTTTTTCAGAGTTTTTTGTGTCGGAATTGTCACCCGAACATTCCTATACAAAGTGAGTTCTTTTTTCATATTTGGTGAAAACAATCTATTATAGGATCTCTTCTCATTTGTGCCTGTGTATGCACACTTAAGCTCTGTGTGTGTGTGTGTGTGTGTGTGTGTGTGTGTGTGTGTGTGTGTGTTGTGTGTTGCTGGGGATTGAGCTCAGGCCCTCACGCACTGAGCTACATCACCAGCCTTTTTGCTTTTTATTTGAGATAGGGTCTCACCAAGCGGCCCAAGCTGGACTTGAACTTGGTGATCCTCCTGGGAGACTGAAAAGGAGGATTGCAGGTTCAAGGTCAGCCTCAGCCACTTAGGCCCTCCCCAATCTAATGAGACTGTGTTTCAGAATAAAAAGTAAAATAGGGCTGGGAGTGTAGCTCAGAGGTAGAATGTCCCTGAGTTCAACCCCTAGTACCACACACAAAAAAACCCCCTACATTTCAATTAATTCTATATGTAATTTGAATCTCAAAGTATCCCAGAGGATATAAGATTCCTTGTTTATTCTTGGTAAGCAGTAATTACAGTGTGTGTGTGTGTGTGTGTGTGTGTGTGTGTGTGTGTGTGTGTGCAGTGCTGCTTAGACTGAAGGCACTAAAGATTAAGATTGCTAAATATTTCAGGAACTAGATTTGGTATGTGTGACTTGAGCTGAAAAGCTTTCTGATTTTCCCATTTTTATGCTTGCTGAGGAAGAATTGCTTTGACATAAATTTTTATAAGAGAATTCAAATTTATGGCCTTAGTTTTTTGAAATACGGTCACGATAGCACCTCATACATGAAACGGAAGCGTCTCACATGCATTTCTTCCTCCAGTAACAGCGAAGCATCGAAAAAGCTCTGAGTTTAGCTAGCAAACACAACTAAGCCTGGGATTTTAACTCCTATTAATACAATCTAATTTTAAACTCTTGTGACTGAAAGGGCTAAAGGCACAAATTCCATCAGGATATGTTGAGTGCATCTCAGTGTCTTCCTTGCAGTTATCTCAAGAGCTGCGGTAGAGGTTTCAGATATCACTGCTGGTCTCCAGGAAGGGGCGCTGCCACCCGGACTGGGCACGGCTGACGCCGCCCACTGGTCCACAGAGGAGCTTACCTGGGAAGGTCCAGAACACTCAAAGGTAGCCAAGCCTGTAATCCCAGTCCTGGGAGGCCGAGACAGGAGGATTGCAGGTTCCAAGCCAGCCTTGGCAACGTAGTGAGACCCTGTTTCCAAATAAAAAAGAAAATCAGGGTTGGGGTATAGCTTGGAGGTAGTATACCCCTGAGTTCAATATGTAGTCACACACACACACACACACACACACACACACACACACACCCTCAAAGGTAGATGGTTCTGGGTGAACAGCTTACTTGGAAAGTACGTGTGAGCTGGCTTTTAAAAGTTTCCTTGTAGCCGGGCGTGGCGGCGCACGCTTGTCATCCCCGCGCTTGGGAGGCAGAGACAGGAGGATCGCGCAGGTTCGAAGCCAGCCGCGCGCGCTGGCTTAGGAGACCCTGTTTCCAAATAAAAATGTAAAAATAGGTCTGGGAGTGTAGCCCGGAGGTAGAAGGGCTTCCAGGAACCCCAGTACCACCAAAAAAAAAAAAAAAAAAAAAAAAAGTTTCCTTGTAGCCAGGTATGGTGGCACATGTTTCTAATCTCAGTACTTGGGATGCTGAGACAGGAGGATTGAAGGTTCAAAGCCAGCCTTGGCAACATAGTGAGACCCTGTTTGCAAATAAGAAAGAAAATCAGGGTAGGGGTATAGCTTGGAGGTAGAATGCCTCTGGGTCCAATACACCTACTATTATACACACAGTTCCCTTATGTTCACTCCAGAACGTTCTTGATCACAGCGATACACAAATCTACCCCCCCCCCCATTTTACAAGGTTGAGGATGGAGCCCAGTGCCTCCCCCATGCTAGGCCGTGCTCCCCTGAGCCACAGCCAGGCCCTGCGCCCTCCTCACTGCACCACTGCGCCCCTGTGGTGGCCGCTGGGGGTGGACAGCAATGGCAGGAGCTCTGCAGACCAGCCCCACCAGGCTCTCACTCAGCCGCAAACGAGCTTTACAACATGACACTTCATCTGAATTAAATAATAGCTTTGCCTCAAAAGAAAAGAAAATGAATGAGCTCTTTCTTGCTGGAGAGGGCATGGAAAGGAAAGTATTCCTCAAAGTACCTACTACCTATTAGGGCGAATTCTGGTTCTTACGAACAAATACATTTTTAGATCTTAACTTTGTGGATTCAGAAGATAAGCATGTCCAGGCAGGTGCTGAGGTGTGCGTGCTCAGTACTGCTTGTGCTCTGCCACCGAGCTACGTCCCCAGCCCCCAAGAGATTTTTTCTTAATGGGACAGTTTTGGCCGTTCTTTCCGAAGGAAAGATGTGGGATATTCTGAAACCAAACCCACTTGGGCCTTTTTTTTTTTTAATTAATGCTTTGGAATAAGAACTCTATTTGAAATGATTTTGGGAGCTGGAGGTATAGCTCAGTGGTAGAAGGCCTTGGGTTCAATCCCTGGCACTGCAAGATAAAACAAAGGATTTCAGAGAACAAATAATCTAATACGAAGATTGATGAATAATCTAATAACTGGGATCGATGAATAGGAATTTGTATTTTTTTTCCATGTCTGGGAATGGAACCCAGGGGCATTCGACCTCCGAGCTACACCCCCTGCCCTATTTTATATTCCTTATTTTGAAACAGGGTCTGACTAAGTTGTGGAGGGCCTCACTAAGTAGTTGGGACTGGCCAGGAACAGTGATCCTCCTGTCTCTGGCTTTCCGAATGCTAGGATTACAAATGTACCACCACGCCCAGCTGAATAGGAATTTTTTTTGTGTGTGTGTGGTACTGGGGGTGGGACCCAGGGGCTTTTCTATCTCCCGGCTATACTCCCAGACCTATTTTATACTTTATTTGGAAACAGAGTCTCAGTAAGTTGCTGAGAGCCTCACTAAGTAGCTGAGGCTGGCTTCGAACCTGTGCGATCCTCCTGTCTCAGCCTCCCAAGAGGGGGATTACAAGCGTGCGCCACCACGGGGATCACAAGCGTGCGCCACCACGCCTGGCTGAATAGGAAATTTTTAAGAATATGAAACGCTTCTTGAACTAGTGTGTCGTCTTTGCACAGGGCCATGTTACTCCTCTCTGCACAATTCCAGCTCCAGCATATGTACTACTGAAGCACGCATATGATATAATTTTTGTTTGATACTGCAAATTCAATTACTTGTTTACTTGGTGTACGCCCCAGTAACAGGGCCATGCAGTGCTGCTCCTGAATGCAGTGTCTTCTGAAATATTCTACTAAAAATAAACACGCTTATGTAAACCTGCAGCCGATATCATTATCAGGCTGGCTGCTACTTTGGTAACAGATATTCGATCCCACAAGGAAAGTTGGAGAGTGTAGAACTCGTGCTTATCTTTTTCTTTCCTTCTCTCTTTTCTTCCTTTCGCTCATTCTTTCTCTTTTTTTTCCTTTTCTTGTTTGTGGTATTGAACCCAGAGGCTTTTTTGCCTTTGAACTACATCCCCAGCCTTTTTTTTTTCCCCCCCAGTACTGGAGATGGAACCCAGGTGCATTCTATCACCAAGCGACACCTCCAGCCCTATTTTTTATTCTTTATTTTGAAACAGGGTCTCACCGAGCTGCAAAGGGCCTAAGTAGTCGAGGCTGAAACCGCCATCCTCCTCTCAAATGCTGGGATTACAAGCGTGCGCCACCACACCAGGCGCTAGCCCGATTTTATCTATTTGGAAACAGGGTCTCGCTAGGTTGATGGGAGTCTCACCGGTGACTTGTTGAGGCTGTCCTCGAACCTGCAATCCTATCTCAGCCTCCCAGGTACAGGGATAACAGGCGTGTGCCACCATGTCTGGCACCTTATTTTCTAAATTTTATTTATTTATTTATTTAGTGGTATTGAGGATGGAACCCAGGGAAAGCAGGTAGTTGGTAAAGAATAGAAGTTCATTTAGTTGTGGAGGTCATGAATTCTAAGAGCAGGGTGCTGGCGTTCTGGCATCATGGTGGGGGCTGCTTTCCCTTTTCCTTTCCTTCCTCCTCTTTTTATTTTTATTTTTGCAGTGCTGGCGATTGAACCCAAGGCCTTGTGAATACTAGGCAAGAGCTCTACCACTGAGCGACATCCCTAACGCCTTTTAATTTTTATTTGGAGACAGGGTCTTTATAAATTGCGCCGGCTGGCCTGAAACTTGTGATCCTCCTGATCCTCCTGCCTCAGCCTCGCCAGCAGCTGATACTACAGGCCACTGCACCCAGGTACATGCTGGTTATTTTTTTTAAAAAAGACAGAAGAAAAGTGATCATGATCCTGCTAGCAAGGATGTTTACCCTGTTGGTTTAGTTTAGACTTGATTGTGCTATAACAAGACCTGTCAAAACCCCAGCAGCTGACAGTGTAATTCTTCTGTTCACCTCTGTGGGTCAGCGAGGTTCTACCTCTGCGATTGCTGGGGAACTCAGGCCAGGGAGCAGGGACTTCTCAGTCTCACTTTCCCTTGGCCAGGGAGTGCTGTGGAAGGCTTTGAATAACAATCAGATGACTGGCCAGATTAACCAATGATCCCCGCTTGGGCCTGTTAGGCAGAGAGCTAGAAATACTTGGCAAATGGCACAAATGGCTATCCCATTTTGGCCTTTTAAATGTGTTCAGTGAGGGTTTAGCTATTTAGATATCTCTGTAGAAAACTTTTTTTTTACAACATGCCTTGGTATTTTCTTGATATTTCTTGATATTCTGTGCCGCGGGTTTATCACATTTCTTTGATCTGTGGGTTTGTAGAGTTCATCCATTTGGAAGTTTCCAGTAGTTACTGCCATAAGTACTCTTTGTACCCCCTTCGTTACTACGGCGCCCTGCTCTGAGGCCATTTAAGGCTCCCCGTGACTCACTGCTGCTCCTTCTGGTTCTTGTTTGCTTGGCTTCTCTCTGTTCTGTGGCTAAGCTCAGAAAAAAAAAGAAAAGCTCACTGATCTTTTCTTCTCCGTCTGTCTAATCTGCCATAGTTTCAGTCAGCTTTCTGATCGCTGTGACCAAAATACCCTACAAGAACAGCCTAGGAGAGGGCAGGCCGCCTGGTCCAGGTTTCCCAGGTCTCAGGCTCCAAGGCACGAGAGGTGGTGCTGGTGATGGCAGCAGTGGTGGCCGGGCTGCTGCCCGCCCACTGCAGAAGCCGGAAGCAGAGCACGGAAAGGGTGAGAGGACACCCTCAGTCCTATTTTTGAGTCTTTTTATTTTTTGAAACAGGGTCTCACTGAGTTGCAAAGGACCTCACTAAGTAGCTGAGGCTGTCCGCAAACCGAGATCCTCTTGTCTCTGTCTCCTGAATACTGGGATTATAAGCGTGCACCACCACGCCCCGCCAACTTGTCGATTTATTTTTTATTTTTAGTTTTATTATTTTGTGGTACTGGGGGTGGAACCCAGGGGCTTTCTACCTCCGGGCTATACTCCCAGACCTATTTTATATTTTATTTGGAAACAGGGTCTCACTAAGTTGCCGAGAGCCTCACTAAGTAGCTGAGGCTGACTTCGAACCTGCGTGATCTTCCTGTCTCAGCCTCCCAAGCGCGGCGATTACAAGTGTGTGCCACCACGCCCGGCCAATTTTGTCAATTTCAGTCCTTGAGAGTGTGAGACAGGTTCAAACCCAGCCCCAGCAATTTAGCAAGACCCCATTTCCAAGTAACAATAAAATAGGGATGGAGGTTTAGCTTGGAGGTAGAATGCCCCTGGGTTCAACCCTCGTACTGCAATAAGTAAGTGGAAACAAATAAAATATTATATATTTCTGTGGTTTACTTTAAATAGGGTATGTTATGTAGTATTTATTAAGTATTTAAAATATTTTTAAAAGTCTTTTGTAAACATACTTACAGAATTGCACACCTGTGCCGGGCGTGGTGGCGCACACTTGTAATCCCCGCACTTGGGAGGCAGAGACAGGATGCGCAGGTTCGAAGTCAGCTATGCTGGCTTAAGAGACCCTGTTTCCACATAAAAAGTATAAAATAGGTCTGGGAGTGTAGCCCGGAGGTAGAAGGGCTTCCAGGAACCCCAGTGCCACCAAAAAATAATTTAAAAAAAAAAGAATTTTACACCTGTCACCATGGTCTGTTTTTAGATGTGAATCTTGTACCTAGCCACAGTTCCTCCACACTCCCTTCTCCATCCCAGCCCACGCAAAGACCAACCTTGCTGTCACTGCAGCTTTATTTGGGATACGTCACTTAAATGAGTCATACCATTCGTGATCCTTTGTGGCTGGTTTCTTTATGCAGTTGCTTGTGACAGTCATCCGTGTCGGAGCATGTAATAGTGTTTTCCTTTCTGTGTTTAAGTCCCATTTGCAGCAGGTGAAGAGCACTGGGGACCACTCCTAAAGCAAACAGAGAGGGGGGAGTCTCCCACATCTGTCTTCATACAGAAAAGACCGTCTGCTACAACGGGGTGGGGCGCCCTGAGCGGGCAGCTGCGGGTCACGGGCTTCACATGGTCGGGCTGAGCGAAGGCCGGATGGGGAGGCTTCGGAGAATTGACTGTAATGAGCACGGTTTACTCCAGGCTGGGTCAGAATGACTGCAATTTCTCTTGAGGCTTTATTGGAAACAAAAAGCAACTTGGAGAGAGCTCCCAGGTCGTTTTTGTTTGTTTGGTTGGTTGGTTGGTTGGTTTTGGTGGTGCAAGAGACTGAACCCGGGGATATTCTTTTTTGTTTTTTTCTGGTGTTTGGGTATGGGGATGAACTCAGGGTCCTTCTAGCTCCAAGCTATACCCACAAGCCCCAGCCCTGTTTTTTATTCTTTATTTTAAAAGAGGCAGTGAACTCGTGATCCTCCTGTCTCAACCCACACCAGGCTATTTTATTTTTTATTTGGAAACAGGGTCTCACCAAGTTGCTGAGAGGCTCACTAAATTCCTCGGGCTGGACTGGAACCTGGGTTTCTCCTGTTTCAGCCTTCCAAATACTGGGATTACCAGCAGGTGCCACCAAGCCCGGCTGAATCCAGAGACATTTTACCTTCTACCTGCACACCTGGCCTTTTTTATTTTTTGGGATTGTTTTTTAATTGGTCTGAGTTATTTAGGACCTCACTAAATTTCTGAGGCTGACTTCAAAACTAATCCTACTGTCTCAGCCTGCTAGGTACTAAGATTACAGGTGTTGGGCCTGTAGTTTCAAGCGAGTGATCAAAATCTGTGAGAGTTGCTTAGCAGGGCAAAACTTTTTACCTCTACAGAAGGGTGGGCAGCCAGCTAAAAGCCTGATGAGCATGTGCAGCAAGCTTGCAGCTGTTGGGGTTCTTATCCTGGACTCGATCTTTCCTCTTGCCCAGATTGTTGGGGGTTTGGGTTCACAACATTGATTATCTGTTTTCTAAGACAGACAAACAGGAATCCTGAAACAAAATTTGGCAAAAAACAAAGTTTAAAGTAGAACTCTGTAATGATTGGCTTATTTCTAGGACAAGTAGGAGTGTGTGTGTGTGTGTGTGTGTGTGTGTGTGTGTGTGTGTGTGTTACTGGGGATTGAACTCAGAAGCATTCAACTTCCAAGCTATACCCTAGTCATAGTTTTATTTTGATTTTGAAATAGTGTCTCTAATAGTGTCTCTAAAAGTTGCTAAGAGCTCACTAAGTAGCTGAGGCTGGCTTCGAACCTGTGCGATCCTCCTGTCCCAGCCTCCCAAGCTCTGGGATTACAAGCCTGCGCCACCACGCCCGGCTTTTATTCTTTATTTTGAAACAGTGTCTCAGTAAGTTGCAGAGAGCCTCCCTAAGTGGCTGAGGCTGGCTGCAAACCTGCGATCCTCCTATCTCAGCCTCCCAAGTGCTGGGATTACAAGTGTGCGCCACCATGCCTGGCACTTTTGTGTGTGTGTGTGTGTGTGTGTGTGTGTGTGTGTGTGTAGTACTGGCAGTGGAACCCAAGGGCTTTCTACCTCTGGGCTATACTCCCAGACCTATTTTATACTTTATTTGGAAACAGGGTCTCACTAAGTACCTGGCACATGTTGAAGCCATAGAGATAGGGTGAGCCTCATGCCTTACTCTTAGAGATTATGCACAGCTACACTGCCTGCAGTTAGTGTCTCTGTTTCCCTCCTATTCTTTGTGTTTCAGCCTTGGTATGAGAAAAGTAAATTCCATGTTTTACTTTAAAGCTCCCATAATTGATAAACAACTGATACAGCCCAATACAAATGGAAGTAGAAAAAGATCATCAACCCCTGCACTTAGTAAGTGCACTGCCCAGAGGCAAAGAGGCACCACCTACCTAGGAATAAGTTATTAGCCTGTTGTACAACACTGATAAGAACAAACCAATAAGAAAACTGTATTAAAGGGCCAGGGTCAGAAGGGGGCAGAGTTCCATTTTCAGGCTCTCTAGCACATCTTTCGGGTACACTGCTCTTCTCTTCCCTTTCTATTTCTTACTGACTTTGTTTAAGCTGCACTGAGTTATCTATTAGTTTTAAATTTCTGATTTATTTATTTGAATCAAGGAAAAGAGTACGCCACGTGGTTACAAACCTTAATGTATGCCACATTTTTTATCCATTCACCCCATGTTGGATACTTAGGTTGGGTCCGTATCTTAGTGTTCTAGTCAGCATTCTTGCAGCTATAATCTAACAGATTGACCACATAATTTAGAGGAAAGATTTATTTATTTTCAGTTCTGGGTTCAGTCCATGTGGGGCCGGAGACCGTGGATCTCAGATCATGGTGGCAGGAAATGGAGAGGAGGAGAGCACGTGGGCTGTGCTTCTCGCTTGGTAGAGGCTGGAAGCCAGAGAGACAGCAAGGGGAGAAGGAACCATTTATAAAATTCCCAAGGGGCAGGTGTAGTGGCGCGTGCTTGTAACCCCAGCATTCCGGAGGCTGAGACCAGAGGATGGCGGTTTGCAGACAGCCTCAGCTACTTAGCGAGGCCCTCCGTAACTTAGTGAGGCCCTGTTTCAAAATAATGAAAAAATGGGCAGGGGGTGTAGCTGGGAGGTCAAATGGCCCTGGGTTCCACCCCCAGACCCACCAAAAAATAAAAAAAACCCAAGGCCGCACTCCCAGGGGGACCCACCTCCAGCTATAATGGTTTGAGATATTGCCATGGATTCTTATTCTTAGCCGGTTTAGAAAAAATGACCAGAACTTCATTGCTGCAAGCTTAGGCAAGCTTTTATTATTAAGAAAGGTAGAAAGAACCCAGGCATGTTGGCGCAGGCTTGCAATCCCAGTACTTGGGAGACTGAGACAGGAGTATCTCAGTTCGCAGCCAACCTCAGCTGCTTAGTAGACCCTCTGCAACTTAGTGAGACCCTGTTTCAAAATAAAAAGAATACAAAATAGGGCTGGGGGTGCAGCTTGGAGGTAGAATGCCCCTGGGTTCAATTCCCTGTATTGCAGGGGGAAAAAAAGAAAGAAAGAAAAAGAAAGAAAGGAGGGAGGGAGGGAGGGAAGGAGGGAGGGAGGGAACAATCCCAAGCCCTGCGTCAGAGGGATGCAGTGGAGTACCTTGAAAGTAAGACACTCAAGTCTTTGAACACATAACATTTTTATAAGAATTCATTCTTTCCTTTCCCATACAGTCTAGCCAATAATCTTCCTTTCCCCCCAAATACAGGGGAAGGCCTGCCAGTTATTTCTGCTGTGTGCGCCTTTTCTGTTGGTCATCTTTGTTCATCCTCACAGGGACAGACAGGTCTGACATCACTGATCAAAATGTGTCACTTGGTTAGCAAGGTCAGGGGCACATGGTATATGCTTGCTTTGTTTTTGGTTTTATTTTTACTCTGTATTTATTGCCCACCTGTGTCCTTGGTGAGTTCTTAGTCTTTCCCTATCTCTGTCCACTAGAAGTTACTTATTATGTTGAAAACTTGTTCTATAATAAAGACAGACAGGAATATAGAATAATTTTAAAATTATGGGGGTTGGAGGGTATAACTGTTTGGTGTAATTAGTAACTAATATTGAACTAATATAGCTTGCTTTTTCATCTTCTAACTTTAGTCTGAACTATTGCGAGAATCTATGTACTTCTTTTTCTCAGTGTAGGTGTTGGTGTTTTAACATTCGCCGTTCAGCTGGACTCACTGCCCAGTCTTGGCCCAACTAAAGTCCACCCTGGCCGCAGCCCTTGGCTGACAGCTTAGAGACAGAGAAGGGGACTTTATTGTTTCCCCTAAGTATGAAAACTTTTATTATCATTTTGATCAGGGCTTGGGGTGTAGCTCAGATTGGAATGCCCGTGGGTCCAATCTCCAATAAAACACATGCATACATACATATGCACACACGCTCGCACACACGCATCTTTCTTATATTCACTGCCTAAAAAGCTGAAATGAGACAGACATTGATCTTATCCCAGTACTTGGGAGGCTGAGAATAGGAGGATCACGGGCTTGAGGCCAGCCTCAGCAACTTGGTGAGACCCCACTTCAAAATAAAGTATGAAAAGGGCTCAGGTGTATCTCAGCGGAAGAACACCTCTGGGTTCAATTCCCGGTTGAAGGAGGAGGAGGAGGAGGAGGAGGAGGAGGAGGAGGAGGAGGAGGAGGAATAATCAGAACTTATCAAAGATGAGTTTTCTAAGATGAAAACTTAATCTGAGCGGAATCTCCTGCCGAATTGATTGCTCTGTTTCTCTGGGTCAAGAGCCTGGCTTCTATGACTGTGATAATCCAGATGCTTGATTCAGGGCATGTTAATGATGGCCTGTCTGATATGACTCATAAAATGCACACTTGCCAGAGACAGTTTTATCATGCACAGATCTTAGGACTTCTTTGGTACTGGGGATTAAACTGAGAGGCATTCTACCCCTTTTTTTTTTTAAGAAAAGTTTTTATTTTGAAACACGTTGCTGATTAAGTTGCTGAGGCTAACCCTGTGGTCCTCTTGTCTCAGCCTCCCAAATACTGGGATCACAGGCATATACCATAATGCCCAGATTTTTAGGATTTTTTTTTTTTTTATAGGTAATAGCAACTGCCAAAAAAATTGAGATGTAGAAAGGGTTGAGCTACTTCACACAACACTGCCAGCAGGTTGTAAAGAAATCTAGTCATTAAAGAATGACTAGTAGAGTAGCCAGGATTTGGGAGGCTGAGACAGGAAGATTGCTGGTTTGTGGCAGGTCTCCAGTACTTAGTGAGGCTCTCTGCAGCTTATTGAGACCCTGTTTCAAAATAAAAGTAAAGAATAAAAAAATAGGGCCAGGAAGGTGGGGGGTGTATCTCAGAAGTAGAATGGCACTGGGTTTAATCCCCAGTACTGTGCAAAAAACAAACAAAACCAGAAATGTTTTTCCACAACTGTTAACTTATTGAACACATAATTTATGAGCAAGAAAGTACAAAATAGATAACTGCCTCTATGCTTTGGTCCTCGGTATTCTTAGTACTCTGACCACTCCTTTTAGGAAAGCTTTGCTTGAAGCATGGGATCCGCTTATTCTTATAGCCGCACCAGCAGAACTCCTCAGTGCCCGCAGCTGGATGGAGAGGGCTCGTCTTGACAACCAGACTGAAGTCTCACACTCTTCTCAGTAAGAGTCCTTGGGACATGCGTGTGCGTGTGTGTGCACGTGCGCACGCGTGCTCACACCTACCTTCCAACCCCCTTGTTTATAAGAGACCAGGACGTCTCTGTTGCCCAGGCTGGACTTGAACTCCTGGGCTCGAGAAATCCTCCCGCTGCTGCAGTCGCGAGTAGCTGGGACTAGGGCCTGTTCCAGCATCCTGGGATCCGCCGGATTGTTCTCTGTTCATGTAAGAGTAGGAGCATCTCTAAAATATTTTAGACAACCTTTGTTATATGTGGCAGCCAGTTGACTTCTCTCTCTCTGCCTTTCTCTCTCACTACTCTGTTGCCTAGAGTGGACTAATTCCTGGGCTCAGGAGATCCCTTTGCCTCAGTTTCCCCATTAGCGTAGTAGCTTAGACCCAGTTGAGAGCCAGCCCCTCCCTCCCTCTTTTTTTTTCTTTTTTTTTCTTTTCTTTTCTTGTCCTGGATTGAACCCAGGGGCATTCTGCCCCTGAGCTATGCTTCCAGGCCTATTTTACTTTTTATTTGGAAACAGAGTCTTCTTGCTAAGTCCACGCAAGCCTCACTGAGTTGCCCAGGCTGGCTACAAACCTGTGATCCTCCTGTCTCAGCCTCCCAAGTACTGGGATTATAAGCATGTGCTACTACACCAGGCTGATGGTGGGTTTTCCTTAGAGCCCCTGCCCCCAGATCTAACCCTCTTCCAGGCCCAGTATACTGAATGAAAAAAAGAATTGGTTATCTGGATAGTCCACTTTCCTCCATAATGAATTCCTCAATACATTACAAGCTTCAGCTAAGAAGGCTCGTAAGGTGGCGCACACCTGTAATCCCAGCCCTGGGGAGACAGAGATAGGAAGATGGAGGGTTCAGGGACACCTCAGCAAGTGCCACTCTCAGCATCGGAGCGACACTGCTTCAGAACAAAAAGTAAACGGGGTTGGGGTCGGGGTGTAGCTCAAAGGTAGAAGGCCCCTGGGTTCAGTCTCCAGTACTACCAAAAGAACGTTTTTTTTTCAGATAAGAGCAATTAACTAGGAATTATAGAGCATTCAGTGACAAGGAAACTGGGGCTTGAAGCTGAGTTTCAGAGCCAGAGCGCATGTGAGCCGGGGCTGGGGAGATTGTTTCCCCCAGTGCTCGACCATCCAGGGCCCCTTGCTCACGGAGGAGACTTGATGGACTGGCCTGAGCGGCAGGTGGTCAGCTACCCTGCAGGCACATGGCTCAGTAGCTCTGGCCCAGGGCTGAAGGGAGCTTAGGCCAAGAGAGGCACGTGGGGCCATGGACTAGTTACGAACGCCTTTTCCATTCAAGAGTGCAAGCTTCAGGGCTGTATTTAACCTTTGACTGCACTGGGACAGTAGATCCTGTCCCCGCTAGGAATAGCTGTGGTTGCACCTGGCTGAGCGGGAGCAGAGCACACCAGGCCCAGGGGGTTGTGGAAGGAAAGGGCGGCTTCTTCGCCCTGCCCTCCTTCCAGGGGACACTGATGCCGAGGTTCACACACCGGACAAGCTCCTCCCTCGTCCACCGCCCAGTGCCTTCGCACGGTAACTACTCCAGCTGTTTGGTAGGTGTTTTCTGGTTGATTTTCGTACATATACATTTACATGTAGAGATATGGTTTCATTTTATCATACATGCATTTATACACATATATACATATATAAACAAACTTATACCCTAGGTCATTTATTTCTTTTATTTTTCCCAGGAATGGGGATTAAACTCTGGGCCTTATGCTAGGGAAAGAAAGATCGCTCACCTAAACCCCCAGCACTTTTCCTTTTGTTTTTGAGACAGAGTCTCAAGATGTTACCTAGGCTGGCCTTGAATTTGTAACTCTTCTGCCTCGGGACTCCTGAGTTGCTCAGATTACAGATGTGTACTTGTCTCGTTTTTTAAGACTTAATATATTTTTGTCCTACTGTGGAAAGTTTACATAATGATACACCTTATTGCATTTTTCTTTTTTTTTTTTCCCCCTTTCTATTTTTTTTTTTTTCTTCTTTTTTGCGGGCCTGGGAATGGAACCCAGGGGCGTTCGACCTTTACGTTAACGTGTAGATACAATGGTGCCCTCTTAACTGCGTGGGTTATTCCGACATCCCCTTCCCCAGTGGATGCCTGAAACTTCAATAGTACTGAACCTTTTTCTGTATATGCTGCGTTTTTTCCTGTGTGTATATTCTTATGAAAAAGTAGACAAGGTGGGAAATTAATAATCATGAATAAGAGGAGAAATAGAACAATATACTGTCATTAAAAGTACAGGAGTACCGTCTCACTCTCCATACCCTAATTCCCCACTACACTATAGTAATATTTTCAGAGAGAGATTACCTGAAACCTGGGAAGTGAAACTGTGGCTAATGGGGCAAGGCTATATGGTATCAGAATTCTTTTTTTTCTGGGTTCGTAATTCTTATTTTTATTATTCTTTGGTTTGAGGTAGGCCTCTCTTAAGTAGCTGAGGCCACCTGCAAATCCGGGAACCTCCTGTCTCAGCCCCCAAGTCCTGGGATTACGTGTGTGCACCACTTTGCCTGCATTCTAATTTTTATACAATGTTTTGTGATCGTCTTCAAGTATCTATAGTTATTTTGCCGGACAGTGTTTTTCCATTTATCTGATGGATATTTATTAGAGAAAGAGGTAGTCAACCAGACCCAGAAGTCAGATCAGACCCACAGACAGATTAGCCTCGAGGATGGGTATTTTATTTTATTTTTATTTTTACTTTTTTTTTTTTTTGTGGTACTGGGGTTCCTGGAAGCCCTTCTTCCTCCGGGCTACACTCACAGACCTATTTTTCATATTTTTTATTTGGAAACAGGGTCTCTTAAAGCCAGCAGGGCTGGCTTCGAACCTGCGCGATCCTCCTGTCTCTGCCTCCCAAGCGTGGGGATGACAAGCGTGCACCACCACGCCCGGCGCAGATGGTTTTTTTTAATGCTGGGGATTGAACCCAGGATCCTGTGTATGCCAGGCAAGTACTCTACCACTAAACTATACCCTAACTCCCGGATTTTTTATTTTTATTTTTTTTAAAGACACTTTTCTTTTTCTTTTTTTCTTTTTTTTTTTCTTTCTTCTTTTTTTCTTTTTGGTGGTACTGGGGTTCCTGGAAGCCCTTCTACCTCCGGGCTACACTCCCAGACCTATTTTTATATTTTTATTTGGAAACAGGGTATTTATTTATTTGTTTATTTTTGGTGGTACTGGGGATGGAACCCAGGGGCCTTCTACCTCCGGGCTACACTCCCAGACCTATTTTTATATTTTATTTGGAAACGGGTTCTCTTAAGCCAGCTGAGGCTGGCGTCGAACCTCACAATCCTCCTGTCTCAGCCTCCCAAGCGCAGGGATTACAAGCGTGCGCCACCACGCCCGGCTCACCCCTGGATTTTAAATCGTTCCTTAATCAACATTTGAAATTGTGAGATTTAGTTCCTACAGTATCACATTAGTCAAGGGAGAGTAGGGTTGGTGAACGGGTGTGATAAGGGTATGTAGGCAAGGGGAATTACTGTTTCAGTACTTTAGCTTTCTATTTTTGAAAACAAAAACACTAAAGAGAAGTATGTGGTTTACACGGAGTTAGGTTAATCACGGACCTGTGTGCAGCACTTTGATGGAGCCCTGTTTTAAGCCCCAGGTTGCTAAACACCTGTCCTTCAACCCAGCAAGCCAGTCTGTGGTAGTTCATTGCTCTGCTACCCTTACAAGAGAACGCTAACACGTGGAGAGAGAAGTGGTTTTGCAGATTGCTGGTTCCTCCTCTGATATAAAAAATACTCCTTAGGAGCTGGACGTGGTGGCACACACTTCAAATCCCAGTGCTTGGGAGGCTGAGACAGGAGGATTGCAGGTTCCAGGCCAGCTTCAGCTACTTAGTGAGGCCCTCCATAACTTAGTGAGACTGTTTCAAAATAAAGAACAAGAGCTGGGCAGGGAGGCACATGCTTGCAATCCCAGCATTTGTGAGGCTGAGACAGGAGGATCTGGGTTCCTAGACAGCCTCAGCTAATGCTTAGTGAGGCCCTTTGCAACCCAGTGACACCCTGTTTCAAAATAAAAATAGGGCTGGAGGTGTAGCTCAGACAGAATGCCCCTGAGTTCCATCCCCAGGACCACAAAACAAATATAAAAAAGGGGGGCTGAGGCTATAGCTTGGGGGTAGAAGTCCCCTGTGTTCAATTTCCAGTAACACACACACACACACACACACACACACACTTCCTGTTTGGATCTGGAAGGAAAATCTCTTTTCACTTTACTCTAGCTACTTATATTCTTTATTTGTTTTATTTTATTTTTTGTGGTACTGGGGATGGAACCCAGGGGCATTCTACATCCAAGCTACACCCCCAGCCCTACTTTTTATTCTTTATTTTGAAACAGGGCCTCACTGAGTTGTAAAGGGCCTCACTAAGTAATAGCTGAGTCTGTCCGCGAACCAGGATCCTCTGGTCTCAGCCTCCCAAGTGCTGAGATTATAAGAGTGCACCGCCATTCCCTCCTTCTCCTCTTCCTCCTCCTCCTCCTCCTCCTCTTCCTCCTCCTTTTTTTTTTTTTTTTGGTGGTACTGGGGGTGGAAACCAGGGACTTTTCTGCCTCCGGGCTATACTCCCAGACCTATTTTATATTTTATTTGGAAACAGGGTCTCACTAAGTTGCTGAGAGCCTCACTAAGTAGCTGAGGCTGGCTTCGAAACCGTGCAATCCTCCTGTCTCAGCCTCCTAAGCGTGGGGATTACAAGTGTGCGCCATCACGCCCGGCCTATTCTTTTTTATTTTTATTCTTTGCGCAGGTTCAAAGCCAGCCTCAGCTACTTAGTGAGGCCCTTTGCAACTCAGCGAGACCCTGTTTCAAAATAAAGAATAACAAATAGGGCTGGGGGTATTACTCAGAGGTAGGATGCCCCTGGGTTCCATCCCCAGTACCATAAAACAAAACAAAATAAAACCCTGGAGATTGGGTACGGTAGTGCATGACTGTAGTCCTAGTATTTGGCAGGCTGAGTTAGGATCATAGGTTCAAGGCTAGCCTCAACTTAGTGAAGCTCCTTGTTTACGAATAAAATAAGGGCTGGGGGTGTAGCTCAGATAGAAACCCTGGGTTCAATGCCAAGTGCGAAAGAAAGTGGGGGGAGGAATCACTGGAATTTCAAGAGATGGATAGTAATCAAAAGAAGCTACTTGTCTTAAGTTCTTGTGTTTGAGTATGTAAAAAATATTTTCCAAGTTGCCTTAAAACTGCTTTGAATTTTGCTGAAGAGTTGGCTTTGGGGAACCTCTGTTGGCCTGCAAGTTTACTTTTCAAAACTTGATCATTTTCATATGGTATAAGATTCAAAAGCTATATAAAGTTGGAAATCTCTCTTATAGATACCCAGTTTGCTGCTATGAAGGCACATACTACTACTACCAGATTCTTCCGTTTTCTAAAATTCTGCTGAGGCTGAGACAGAAGGATCGCAGTTCGCAGACAGCCTCAGCTACTTAGTGAGGCCCTTTGCAACTCCGTGAGACCCTGTTTCAAAATAAAAAGACTAAAAGAATAAAAAGTAGGGCTGGGGTGCAGCTAGAAGGTAGAATGTCCCTGGGTTCCATGCCCAGTACTGCAAAATTAAGTAAACAAATAAACAAATAAAATTCTGCTCTGAAAGGTTTCATTTTCAGTCCTATTCATGTATATATTTGTTTTACATGCACATGTGTGAATGGTGGTACTTAGTCTATTTTGGCAATCTTTTCGATTTTTAGTCTTAAATTTCTGCCAAATTGTCCTGTTTTGCCCTTCCCGGAGGTGAACGTAGTTCCTGTTCCTACCCACAGGCAATGTGCCTGTTTACCCATAACCTCCCCACAAATGGATGTGCAACTTTTCTGATTTTTGCCAATATGAGGAAAAACCAGTCATTTATAGCTTAAATTTTGATAACAAAATTGAAATTGAATGTTTTGAGATTAATAAAAAATCCTCTTGAGTTTTCTATCACTTAGGAAAGTGTTCCCTAGGAAGTTGAGGAATTCATGTTCTCTTTTAGGTTTTATATACTTAAAGTCTGATCCACCTAGAATCTTAGAATAAGGTTAGTTTTACATAAATCATACTGAAGTTAGAGTCTTTTTTTTTTTTAAGACTTAACTATGGTATTACTTCTCTTTTTTCTTTGAGGTACTGGGAATTGAACCCCAGAGGGTTTCTCCCTCTGAGCTACACCCAAGCCTTATTATATCTTTTTATTTTGAAAAAGTATCTCACTAGGTTGCAGATAAGTTGCCCAGGCTGGCTTTGAACCTGCAATTCTCCTCTCTCAGCCTCTGAAGTACTGGAATTACACGTGTGTCCTACCATGCCTAGCTTGCTTCTCTAAGGGAAGGTCACCGTGGAGAAAATTTTCGTGAGTTATACTTGAAAATTTGGCAAAACAAAGGAGCCAGTGAAATGGTGCACGCTGCCAGGAAGGGTATCCGTTTTGTTTTTAAGCCATCCCAGTACCATTAAAGGAACACATGACCTCTCAGGCTCGCCTTTAAAACGCCACAATTGAGCCAGGCGTGGTGGCGCACGCTGGTAATCCCAGCGCCTGGCAGGCTGAGACAGGAGGGTCGCGCAGGTTCGAAGCCAGCCTCAGCTACTTAGGCTCTCAGCAACTCAGTGAGGAGTATATCCCGGGGCTAGAAAGGCCCTGGGTTCCACCCCCAGTACCCCTCCACAACAGTACCCCACCACAACAGTACCCCACCACAACAGTACCCCACCACAACAGTACCCCTCCACAACAGTACCCCTCCACAACAGTACCCCACCACAACAGTACCCCACCACAACAGTACCCCTCCACAACAGTACCCCTCCACAACAGTACCCCACCACAACAGTACCCCACCACAACAGTACCCCTCCACAACAGTACCCCACCACAACAGTACCCCTCCACAACAGTACCCCACCACAACAGTACCCCTCCACAACAGTACCCCTCCACAACAGTACCCCACCACAACAGTACCCCTCCACAACAGTACCCCACCACAACAGTACCCCACCCCCAGTACCCCTCCACAACAGTACCCCTCCACAACAGTACCCCACCACAACAGTACCCCTCCACAACAGTACCCCACCACAACAGTACCCCACCACAACAGTACCCCACCCCCAGTACCCCTCCACAACAGTACCCCTCCACAACAGTACCCCACCACAACAGTACCCCTCCACAACAGTACCCCACCACAACAGTACCCCACCACAACAGTACCCCACCCCCAGTACCCCTCCACAACAGTACCCCTCCACAACAGTACCCCTCCACAACAGTACCCCTCCACAACAGTACCCCACCACAACAGTACCCCACCCCCAGTACCCCTCCACAACAGTACCCCTCCACAACAGTACCCCACCACAACAGTACCCCTCCACAACAGTACCCCTCCACAACAGTACCCCACCACAACAGTACCCCACCACAACAGTACCCCACCCCCAGTACCCCTCCACAACAGTACCCCTCCACAACAGTACCCCTCCACAACAGTACCCCACCACAACAGTACCCCACCACAACAGTACCCCTCCACAACAGTACCCCACCACAACAGTACCCCACCCCCAGTACCCCTCCACAACAGTACCCCTCCACAACAGTACCCCTCCACAACAGTACCCCACCACAACAGTACCCCTCCACAACAGTACCCCTCCACAACAGTACCCCTCCACAACAGTACCCCACCACAACAGTACCCCTCCACAACAGTACCCCTCCACAACAGTACCCCACCACAACAGTACCCCTCCACAACAGTACCCCACCACAACAGTACCCCTCCACAACAGTACCCCTCCACAACAGTACCCCACCACAACAGTACCCCTCCACAACTTGGAGGATGCCCCTTGTAGGCAGCCTGGACCTGCACCAGAGGCCGCGGGCCAGGGGGGATGCGGGGACTCAGATGTGTGTTGGGCGGGGCCGTGGGCGGGGCCTCGGAGGCGCGGGGGCGGGGACACAGGTTGTGTGGGCGGGGCCGTGGGCGGGCCTCGGAGGCGCGCGGGGCGGGGACGCAGATGTGTGTGGGCGGGGCCTCGGAGGCGCGCGCGGGCGGGGACGCAGGCTGCGCGGGCGTGGCCTCGGGTGGGCGGGGCCTCGGGTGGGCGGGGCCTGGGCGGCCGGCGCGTCCCCGCCGCGGCTGTGCGGCCCGGCGCCCCTGGGCGTCTGCGTCCCGCGGAGCCCGCGCTCGCCGCACTTCCGGGCGGCTGCAGTGCGGTCGCCGGCCGCGGGCGGCGCTGTGCCGGGCGGGCGCGGCGCTTTAAACTTTGTTTTCCTAACTTCGGGGGCATGGGGGCGGCGCCCGTCCCCGCCCGCGGCCCTGCGTCCGGCCTCCAGATGCGGCGGCGTCATGAGCCGCGAGCGCGCGCGGGCCGCGCTGGTGGTGGAGGTGATCCGAGGTGAGGGGCGCGGGGCGCAGCTGGCCGGAGGCCGGGGTCCAGGCGGCCAGAGGCCGGGGTCCAGGCGGCCAGAGGACGGGCCGGGGTCCAGGTGTGGGTCCAGGAGGCCGGGGTCCAGGTGTGGGTCTAGGAGGCCGGGGTCCAGGTGGCCAGAGGCGAGGGCCCGAGGTCGCCCGCGGTGGCAGGCACGGCTGCGGCCACCAAAATGCTGAGGTTACAAAGCAATACATGGAGCAGTGGCGTGCGCTGAATTGCAGCAAAAAAGAAAAAAAAAAAAGGCCACCAACCAAACTTTGCCACTCGGGTGAAGGCTGCGGGCACCCCAGGGCCCCCAGGCCGGCGGGGCACGGTGCTCGCCAACCGCAGGCATGCATGCATGCACGCAACACGGTCTCCTCCCCTGCACAAACCTCTCATTGCTTGTTTTAATGGTAATTTGACTAACTGCGAAAAAACAAAGTGGTGATTCCAAATTTGATGAAAATAGCGATTCCTAAGAACAGTTGGGTAAACGTACGGTTTGCTTTTGGTTCTGCTAGCTGTAAGCAGTCATTTTGAAGTGATTTTTCAAAGGATTTATTCTCAATACATGGAAATACGTTTTCTTCCCGAAATGTTGATGTAAACAGCAAAAAAAGTCATCTCGAAGCTCGACATAGGGTTTATGGCTGGACTATCAGGTACATGCTGCCTTTGCTGGAGTCCCTTACTCCAGGAGAGCTAAAGTCTTAGGAGAGATTTCTTCAGATCAATCCATGTCGCTATACAAGTGTCATTTGCCACTAGTGAAACGTATGCTTAGAGGCAGCTTGTTTATAGACTTTGCTTATTATTCTCCACCCAAAGAGCCAGAACTTAATTTTTTTTAATTACCCATTGCCACCCCTGCCATCTGAAACACGCGTGGTAAAAATGAAACTGCCCTCCTCTGAAACGAGTTGCATTATGATATATAGGAAGCCTCTTTAATAACGTGAAGGAAGGAACATTGCAATTTTTCCATTTCAGATCGCCTTTGTTTTGCCATTCTCTACAGCAGACCAAAGAGTGCGTCAAATGAACATTATTTCAGCATAGATAATGAGCTTGAATATGAGAAGTAAGTATTGTTTTTAAAAAGATTGCTAGTAGCTTTTGTTTCTTTGGAGGTTCTAAAGGTATGTTGTAAAATTGTGAATCCCCTTAGGTGCTCAGTGCAGAGTGCTTACTTTGAACCTGTGGTCATAAAGCAGCTTTGGGAGGGGATAAAAATGAAACGTAAAGGTAAACATTTAGAGTGGACGTTTAATAGCTTGCACTTTGAGATCCAAATGCGGACCAAGTAAGATCCTGGTTTTGCAGGTAGGACGTATGTACGGAAGACTAGCCTTCTTAATAGGAGGGATTTTTGTGTTAACGGAGGCTGGATTTAGGCCGTAGCGCTTGTCCTGTTTTTGTGTGTTTGTATATTTTTTTTTACCATGTTTGGATGAGACCCAGGGCTGCAGGCCTGTTAGGCAGGTGCACCCAGGCCCCCTGCTGCTTGTTCACACAGGCCTGGTTCCTCCCACTGAGGCAGTACCTTTGACTCGGAGGAGCCATCGATGTGGTTTGGTGGATGCCGTCTTGTCATCCACTGGATCTTGCTCACCCCCCAAAATGCCATTTATATTTGGAGCATCTAGAATATATATGCATGTTTTTGTGTTTCGTTTTTAAAGTTTCTACGCAGATTTTGGACCACTCAATCTGGCAATGGTTTACAGATATTGTTGCAAGATAAATAAGAAACTAAAGGTAATGTCCTTTTTTTTTTTTTTTTTTTTTTTTTTACTTAAGATTTGACTTAAGTAACCGTTGTTAGTTTAGTTTAGTCTTGGAAAAAATAGTAAGGAAGACCTATCAGTTTTTTTTTAAAGGTTTTAAACACATTCAGAAAAAAATTGAAAGCGTTCTTTCTCTTAAAAGAATGCAATTTCTTACTGAAATGACTCTTTAGGATGTCTTAAGAACAGAAATCTGTTTTTCACTGTGGTGGTATTTAGGACATACACATTTTGTTGTTGGTTTTTTTGGTTCTTTTTGTCTCTTAAAGTCATAGTGTATATATTTGTTTTCTAGTTTTGATCCAATCATTTGATTCTGGTTTGGGTTGCTGACTCTCAGAGTACAAATTGGTTATTCTGTAAGCCTTTTACTGTTTGACCTTATGGAACTAAAATTGAACAAGAGAAATTTCTTTCCTTGCTTTGGTCATTTTTCTATCTGCCTTCATTCTGGTTAGAGAGCCCCAGCCAAACTAACAAGACAAATGAAAAAATGAACTCTGCTGCTTCTCATACCTTTATTTTCTTTCTTTTTTCTTTTTTTTTTTTTGCGGGGGGTGATGGTACTGGGAGTGGAACCCAGGGGCTTTTCTATCTCTGGGCAATACTCCCAGACCTATTTTATACTTTATTTGGAAACAGGGTCTCACTAAGTTGCTGAGAGCCTCACTAAGTAGCTGAGGCTGGCTTCGAACCTGTGTGATCTTCCTGTCTCAGCCTCCCAAGCTCTGTGATAGGGTGCCCCACCAGGCCTGGCTCTTATTTTGTGTGTGTGGAGGTACTGGGGATTGAACCCAGAGATATTTTACGTTCAAGCTACACCCCAGCCCTTTTTATTTTTATTTTTG
This sequence comes from Muscardinus avellanarius, assembly GCF_963383645.1. NCBI lineage: Eukaryota > Metazoa > Chordata > Mammalia > Rodentia > Gliridae > Muscardinus > Muscardinus avellanarius. The sequence continues at coordinate 95,433,254 of NC_137799.1, forward strand.
TTTTTGTTTTTGAAACAGGTTTTTTTTAAGATGATGAAAATCTCACTCTTTTCTGAGACTGTCCTGGAGCCTGCATCCTCCTACCTCTGTCTCCTAAGTACTGGGATTACAGGAGTGCCCCGCCTGGCTCTCCTATCTTGAAATGACCACAGTGTACGAGTTGTGACTCTTCTCTTTTACCCTTTAATATGATTAAAGAGTAAGAGATGCAAAGACAGGGCATGTCCTTAAGCTGCTCCACTGAGAATTATAAAAGTATATCTTAGTTTTTTTTTATCTTGTACCCCATTCCTTTATTAAAAAAAAAACAACAAATTTTTTTTTTTGTTGTTTTTGTGTTTTGGTTCTGGGGATGGAACCTAGGGGCATTCTCCCAGGAGCTACATCCCCAGCCCTGTTTTTTTATTCTTTATTTTGAAACAAGGTCTCACTGAGTTGCAAAGGGCCTCATTTAGTAGTCACTGAGGCTGCCTGTGAGCCTGGATCCTTCTGTCTCTGCCTCCCAAAGGCTGGGATTACAAGCGTGGGCCATCACACCCAGCTAAACAACAACAACAACAAAATAAGACTTTGAATTATTGGTCAGGTGCAGTAAAATGTTTCCTTGTAGCACCAGGTTAGTCACTGTAAATTACCAAGTTGAAAATATCTGCATTAAAGAGCAGGCATGTAAAAACAAAACTGTATCCAGTGGATTTTCTACCAGATGACTGTTCAAAAAATCAAATTTGTATTTTTATTTATAAGCAAAGGAGATTTTCCCCACTTTGAGTATTAAGCCAAGATCACTACAGATTTATACAGAAATAGAGCCTGTCCTTCCTGGGCTCCCTTAAGTAGGACCGGAAACATTAAAACGGAAGTCCTATATACTTACAGCCCCTCCCCTTTTATAGTTGCACTGGCAGGTCTTTTATCTCCCTCAGGGCTGGAAAATTACTAAAAATTACTCCTTCTTTCCCCAAACTTGTTCTTTGGCTTAATTTTGCAAGAGCCTATTCTCCAAACCTAGCCATTTGTGAACTTTAATCCTTTAGGTCAACAAAGGTCCTTTTTAATTGCTAGAACAACGTGTAATATGTTAACTAGCCACCCTGACTGAAACATTGCTGCCTGTTCAGCTGCTAGTGATAAAAAGTTTGAAGAGTCTTATTTTCTTTCTTTCTTTTTTTTTTTAACAGAACGGGGGCACTCTACTGCTGAGCTACATCCCCAGGCTTTTATTTATTTTCTTTTCATTTTATTTTATGACTGGGTATTGATAAGTTATCAGGGTTGGCCTTGAACTTCCTCTCCTCCTGTCTCAGTGCCCCCATGTTGCTGGAGTTAGAGGTTTGTTGTACCACTACATTTGTCTTGGTTTTGATTTTTTTTTTTTTTTTTTTTTTGTGGTACTGGGGGTGGAACCCAGAGGCTTTCTACCTCGGAGCTATACTCCCAGATCTATTTTATATTTTATTTGGAAACAGGGTCTCACTAAGTTGCTGAGAGCCTCACTAAGTAGCTGAGGCTGGCTTGAACCTGTGCGATCCTCCTGTCTCAGCCTCCCAAGCACGGGGATTACCAGTGTGCTCCACCACGCCCAGCTTTGTTTTTGATTTTTAATCAGCTTCATTTTCTTACTCCATGTAAACTACTAAAGGAAAATACCTACACATGGAACAAACCCCAAAACATTGAAACACTGAAAAATGGGTTTATAGAAGCCAAGCAAAATGCTTACTGTAAGTCCTGTTTCCATCTTTACCTGAACGTATTTCTTCTCACATTAGTGAAGCACAGCTAGGGAAATGCTAACTGATCATATATTCTTTTTATTTTTAAATCACATTTTTTTATTTATTTCTTTATCGGTACTGGGGATTGAACCTAGGTAAGTTGCTGAGGCTTGCTAAGGCTGAGGCTGGCGTGGAATCTGCCATTCTCTTCTCTCAGCCACTCCCAAGTACTGGGATTGCAGGTGTGTGCACCACACCCAGCTCTTTTTTTTTATTCCTGGTATTGAAGTATAATTTGCACACGGATGTGTGTAGTTCATGAGTGTACAGCCCGCTGAATTTTCACAAAGTGATGTGATCGTCCCAAGGAGCAGATCAGGAAGTCCACCAGCCCTGGAAGAGGCGTGTGGTGCCGTCCTTCCCGCCAGCTCTGCACAGCCCTTCATCAGCCACGCACATTCCTGACTTCTCAGTGCGGATCACGTCTGTTCCGTATACCCTTGAGTTTTAATTGAGTGGTTTTTGGAATATTTACTTCAGAAAGCAGACAGTCAAGTATACATGCCTGTCCTTGTGAAGCTGAGAGGAGAGGATTGCAGGTTCGTGTCCATCTTCAGCAGTGATGGAGCGAGGCCTTCTGTAACTCATTGACATCCTGTTTTCAAATAAAATATAAAATAGGGCTGGGAGTGTAGCTCAGAGGTAGAATGCCCCTGGGTTCAGTAACAGTGCCACAAGCGTACACACACACACACACACACACACACACACACACACAAACACACACACACGTTACATAAGAGAAAGCAAAGGTTTCACTCCTCCCCTTGTCTTTCAAGAGCAGTTCTCTACACTTGCTCTTTTAGGCTTTGAGGTATTTATTTGCTGTCAGTATCACCGGTCACGACTGTGATTCATTGTGCGTCTGAGCACATCTGATGTGTGTGGCTAGCTCTCGGGGAAACGGCCCCGTGCAGTGTAGTGGCTGTGGCGTCCCGTGGAGAATGTCAGTCTTGGGTCCTAGGATGAGAACTCTTGATTCTGTGGCCCCAAAGCCAGCCTCTTTCACTCCCCAGAGGTAGCCTGTCTTTAAGCTTATCTCTGTTGCAGTCCTCTTCTCTGCTGATTAATTTTATGTTTATTCTAATTTAAAAGTATGTCTTTTATGGGAAGATGTTTGGTATTTGGGGTTATTAACATTAATTATTTCAAAGGTCTTGCTAAGGTGAATGCTTTTTTATTGTGAGAGTTGACATTTGTCACATAGTAAAAATTTAGGAAACTTGTAAAGAAAGTACTAATAGCTGTTTATCTTTGTGCAGTCCATTACAATGATAAGGAAGAAAATTATCCATTTCACTGGCGCTGATCAGAGAAAACAGGCTAATGCTGCTTTCCTTGTTGGGTGTTACATGGTAAGTACTTCTAGGTGCTCAACGTCCTAGCAGACGTGTGTGCACTGTGACCCTCACAGTTGGGGTTGATTTGGACATGGCTTTTTCTAAGATAATGTCATCCAGGGGAAACGCGTTGTACTTTTTCATCCTCGACCAATTTAGGGAAACGGCTTCTGCGGAGGGAGGGCAGGTGGGAGATCTCTACTTGCCACTCAGTTTTTCTCTGATCAAAATCTGCTTTTAAAAGCATTAGAATAAGTTTTTTGATCCGCTACTGTAAAAAAGTTGATTAATGTGTTACGACCTTTAGGGTTAGAAGATAATACCACCTAAGCTGCCTTTATTAACTCAGGACTTGTAGCCGGGCGTGGTGGCGCACGCTTGTAATCTCAGCATTCGGGAGGCGGAGACCAGAGGGTCTCAGTTTGCAGGTGGCCTCAGCTACTTAGTGAGGCCCCTTGCATCTCAGTGAGAACCTGTTTCAAAAATAAAGAATATAGCCGGGCGTGGTGGTGCACGCTTGTAATCCCCGCGGAGTATAGCTAGGAGGTAGAATGCCCCCGAGTTCCATCCCCAGTACCACAAGAAAAAACAATAAAGTATATCCTCATGATATCTTTATATAAAAAGGGACACAGCCAGCATTCTCAGGGTCTACTAAGCATTAAAACGGTCCGTGAACCACGATCCTCCAGTCTCAGCCTCCTGAATGCTGGGATTACAAGTGTGTGCCACCGTGCCCGGCTTGTGTTTTATTTTAAAAGCAAAAGAGATTAAACTTTGCAAAACTTAAAATATGGATTTTCATGACCACTCTGTTAGTTCTGTGTGTGTGTGTGTGTGTTGCTGGGTATTGAACCCAGGGGCATTCTACCTTCAAGCTATACTTCCAGCCTTATTTTTCTTTTTTATTTTGAAACAAGGTCTCATTAACTAGCTGAGGTTGGCTGCAAACCCGCGATTCTCCTGTCTCAGTCTCCCAAGTACTGGGATCGCAGATGTGCGCCACCACACCTGGCTTTTGTTTCTGGCATTTTCAGTGTGTAAAAAAGAGCAAAGCATTCCAAGTGCAAAGTCCACGACTTAAGCAAACTTTTGGCACAAAGCCCGCAGATTTGCTTCCTGTAGTGTTTAATAGCTTCCTTTGGCGGAGCTAATTGTGGTAGTGTCTTGTTGGTTTCTGGTCAAAATTTATCGCTCCAATTGTTTATTTTTAAAGCAGCTTTTATAGCCTTTAGAATGACTTACCTTGTAAACATTATTATGGAAATTATGATACTAATTAAATTCTAAGAATATATTAACTCAGCAATCTGTGAGTAGAATCCTAAATGGCCTTGAATTTGATATTGCCTCAGCAGTTACGGTAACAGTTCAGGGACTTCATTAGTTATTTTTGATGATCTTTTGAAACTGGGGTCCACTTTTGTATGAATTCATTATTTTGCTGGGTTGAGGTGTCTGCCAGATGAGGGCATCATGCCAGGGGTGGGAGGAAGCAGTTAACACAATGGGGAGGGGAAGGAGCTGGGTCAGAATCCAGGTTAGTAACCCCATCCCACCGCTCGCCTCTGGGTATTAACAAAGGCTCTGTAAACAGCCATTTCTGTGCAGTCCCCTTCCTGGGTGTTTGTGAAGGGCAGGCAGACAGCGCCCTTGTGCTTCTCTGTAGTAGCCAGGCCTCCACTCAGAGCAGACACTGCCCCAGAACGGGCCGCGTAGTGTAGCAAAGTCTACAGTTTAGAAAGGAGCGGCCTATTGGTTGTGTGGAGTCTTTACTCACAGGGGTTTTTAAAGATTAGGAGATCTTATTTTTTAAAAATTACACACACACACACACACACACACACACACACACATATTTGCTTTGTCTTTTAAATTGTCCCTGCTCCTGAAAACAATGTATCCCCTGGGCCACTAAACCCAGGAAACCAGAGGCAGTTCCTTCTTGTTTAATAAGTATCTGGCCTTGGTGGGTATGTTTGTTACTCAGTTCTTTGTATCTAAATTGAAGATCTTTATAATATCCTGAAATCCATGCGTCCATCTATCTATCTATCTATCTAATGTATGTGTATATATATTTTTTGCAGTACTGGGGATTGAACTCCAGGGGCATTCTACTTCTGAGCTACACCACCAGCCCTATTTTTTATTCTTTATTTTGAAACAGGGTTTCACTAAGTTGTAGAGGGCCTCAGTAAGTAGCTGAGGCTGGCCCTGAACCCAGATTCTCATGTCTCAGCCTCCCAAGTACTGGGATGACAAGCGTGCGCCACCATGCCCAGTTAGTAAATATAATTTGAGCCGGGCGTGGTGGTGCACACTTGTAATTCCCGCACTTGAGAGGCGGAGACAGGAGGATCGTGCAGGTTCGAAGCCAGCCGCGCTGGCTTTAAGAGACCCTGTTTCCAAATTAAACATCAAATAGGTCTGGGAGTGTAGACCGGAGGTAGAAGGGTTCCACCCCCAGTACCACCAAAATAATAACAACAACTTGAAAAGGTAAAACTGTTGAAATGTAAAGCCATCTGATTTGTATGTGTGCATACTACTGAGAATTGAATCCAGGGGTGTTCTACCTCTGAGCTACACCACCAGACCAATTTTACGTTTTTTTTGGAAACGGTTTCACTAAGTTACAGAGGGCCTCACTAAGTTGCTGAGGCTGTCCTTGAAACTGCCGTCCGAGTACTGAAATTACAGGAACGCACCACTGCACCTGTTAATCTCATTATTTTTTAAATGTGATTTTTTTTTCTTTTTGGTATTTGTATAGGTGCTGTGAAAGTAACTTATCTTGTAAAATTGTTTATATAAGTTCATTTTCCTGCTCACTTTTTTTTTCAGAAATTAAATATAAACTTCCATTGATTTTGTGGATGTTCTACACTAGTCAGTAAATAATGACTTTTTTTTTTTTTTTTCAAAAATCAATCACATTCTTGGCATGTGAAAGACTATGCCATCTGGCTGACATGTGAAAGTAGTTACAAGAATTTGTAAGTGCTACAAACATTGTGACATTACCCACAAAGAACATTTGAAAATAGTCGGCTGGCTTTTCTCAAGAGTGCCGCGTTTGTTGTTGGGATTTTAATGCCTCTGTCCGTAGCTCTCCGGTGTGATGACTCATGTAATGTTTTGGTTATTCAGCTGTACCAAAGGCTAAGTATGTAGATAACGCTCCAAAATGTCATGTACAAGAATAGAAATAAGAAACACATGTCTTCCTGGGTTTTGACGATTTGAGGCCTGGCTTGGCCGAATTGAAACTATCAACGACTGGGCTTTGCTTCCATCTCTGGTCCCAACTGCCCTTCGTCAAGTGCGCGCCTCCCAGATTTTGAAACGCAGATTAATAATCCAGGCTCAGAAGTTCTCGTAGGGTCTGGGGCCTATAGCTAGTGGCTGTAAAAATGAAGATAAGATGGTTAGCCGTGTGTGATGGCGCACGCTTGTAATCTCAGCGCTTGGGAGGCTGAGACAGGAGAATCCCACAGGTTTGAAGCCAGCCTCAGCTACTTAGTGAGGCTCTTAGGTAGAATTTATTGAGACTCTTATTTCAAATAAAATAGGTCTGAGAGTGTAGCCCAGAGGTAGAAAGCTCCCCTGGGTCCCACCCCCAGTACTACCAAAAAAAAAAAAAAAATGGAGCTGGTAGAAAGTCCTAGAAATAGCTACCTTTTTTTGTTTGTTTTGTTTTTGCTACTGGGGATGGAACCCAGGGGGATTCTACCTCCAATCTACACTCCAATCCTTTTTTTAAATTTTGTATTTTTGGTAGTACTGGGGTTCCTGGAAACCCTTCTACTTCCGGGATACACTCCCAGACCCATTTTTATATTTTTATTTGGAAACAGGGTCTCTTAAGCCAGCGAGGCTGTCTTCGAACCTGCAGGATCCTCCTGTCTCTGCCTCCCAAGCTGGGGATTACAAGCATTCGCCACAAGCATGTGCCACCACACCTGGCGCCTCAACCCTTTTTTAACCCTTTTTAAAGGGTTAAGGCGCCTTAACCCTTTTTTGTGAAACAGTATCTTTCTGAATTGCTGAGGCTGGCCTTGTACCTGGATCATCCTGTCTTAGCCTCCCAAGTATTGCTATTACAGGCATGTGTTGCCTCTCCCACCACCTCCAGCCCTATTTTATTTTGAAACAGGGTCTCACAAAGTTGTGGAGAGCCTCACTAAATTGAGGCTGGCTGCGAACCTGCTAGTCAGCCTCCCAGGCACTGGGATTACAGGCGGAAACCCAGTACCTGGTTTAGAAATGACTACTTTAGTCAGGTGTGGCTACTCAGCAACTTAGTGAGACCCTCTTTCAAAAAGTAAAATAGGGCTGGGGGTGTAGCTCAGAGTTAGAATGCCCTTGGGTTCAATCCCTGGGGTGGGTGAGAGAGAGAGAGCGCGTGTGTGCGCACATGTGCACAAAAATAAATAAATTATTATTGTTAAAGAGATGGGGTTTCACTGTGTTGCCTAGGCTGGCCCAGAACTCTTGGCCTCAGGAAATCCTCCTGCTTCCGCCTCCTGAGTAGCTGGGATTTCAGGTGCCCACAACAGTGCCCACCTTTCTGTGGTTTTATTTAGCAGAAAAGAAACTTGAACCCTGACTTTCAAAAATATTGCTGGTTTCTTACGCATTTCCTACCACTGTATTTAATTCTTTCTACGAGATTGCTGTTTGTTCTGTCAGAGACATTTCTTACCGTCAAGACAGAACGGCTGGTGCTTCCCTGAGCCACATGTCTGCACATGTCTGCATATATGATTTCGGCTTATCTGTCTTCAGGAGCTGAAAGGATTGTTTTCTTACTCGTGGCTGAGTGTGGCACTGTACCTATCGCCGCCTCGCCCACTGCTGCAGAACTTAGCGACTTAACACAGCAGTAGGCATTCAAGAAGTCCCCATGGGTTAGGGATCCAAGAACGACTTCACCTGGGTGTGTCTGCCTCTGGACTTTCCTAGGCTGCAGTTACGTGGAGGGTTCACTTTTTTTTTATTCTTTTGTGGTGCTGGGAATTGAACCCAGGGCCTCACTAAGCTGAGGCTGGCTGTGAACCTGCGATCCTCCTGCCCAGCCTCCCAGTCCTGGGTTTATAGGTGAGCGCTGCCATGCCGGCTCTGAGGGTGCAGTTCTGTGGGGCTTACTCAGGCCTGACGAGTGAGTGCCGAGTACTCAGGCCTGACGAGTGAGTGCCGAGTACTCAGGCCTGACGGGTGAGCGCCGAGTACTGCGGGGCCTCTGGACTCCACCGTGTGGCTGCCTCCCAAGGTGACAGGCTGCCTCAGCCAGCCGAGGGATGCAAGAGCACGCCACATCTTTTGTGACTAGGTAGAGAAACCACATGTCGTCACTGCGATCCTCCTCCACACAGGAGCCCTGTTGCCGTGGGAGGGGCTGCGCAAGGGTGGGAGCGCCAGGTGAGATTTCCCGGGGCTCTGGGCACTGGTTGCCACAGCTGCTTGTCTCTTCTGCTCTTCACGCGTTGTTTCTGGTGTCAGATAGCACTGGGACAGAATGGCATTCCGTGTACGAAGCTTCTGATGAAATATGCCAGGAGAACTTGAGAAGTGCCGACTGCCCAGCTGCCAGGAGCGCAGTGCTAAATCATAGAATTGGTTATTTTAGGATTTACTAAGAGAACGCCCTCGTGTGGGCATCATCTAATAAAGGTTCGAGTAGAGCACATTGAGACTCCCTCTGGGAGGGGCTGTGAATTGGGAAGATGTGCAGGTGAGTGTAAAAGCAACAATGAGATTGCTTTCAAATAGTTCTTACGTAGTTGTATAAATAGATTTAGTCAAGCTGAGTGTGGTGGCGCACACTTGTCATCCCAGCACTTGGGAGGCTGAGGCAGGAGGATCGCACTTCGCAGCCAGCCTCAGCTACTTAGTGAGGCCCTTTGCAACTCAGTGAGACCCTGTTTCAAAAAATAAAATAAAGAAGCCGGTGTGGTGGCACACACTTGTAATCTCAGCATTCAGGAGTCTGAGACAGGAGGATCGAGGTTCACGGACAGCCTCAGCTACTTAGTGAGGCCCTTTGCAACTCAGTGAGACCCTGTTTCGAAATAAAGAATAAAAAATAGGGCAGGGGGTATAGCTCAGGGGTAGAATGCTATTGGGTTTAATCCCCAGTACTGCTAAATAAATTTAGTCAAAAACCTATACATTTTCTTGAGTTTATCTCATTGTACTTTGCATTATATAGCATTTTCTAGTCATCCCCCAACTGGATTTTTTTTGTGTGTGTGTGACACTGGGGATGGAGCCCAGGGGCATTCGACCTCCGAGCGACACCCCCAGCCCTATTTTTTATTCTTTATTTGGAAACAGGGTCTCACTGAGTTGCAGAGAGCCTCACTAAGTAGCTGAGGCTGGCCTTGAACCTGAATCCTCCTGTCTCCACCTTTCACATGCTGGGATTCTGAGCGTGCCCACCACGCCCGGGCCCCACTGGATTTTTAAATTATAGCTCTTTATTTAAAGTTTCTCACTAGGAATATAAGGACTTTCCCTCCATGGGAGAAATATGTTATAATGTTCTTTGAACTTGTGTTCCAAGGCAAAAACCACAGTTACTTAATGTATTTGAAACTATTTTTGTTTTGAAAATTTCAAGGAAAGTATACCATTGCAGTATTGACAAAGAAACCAAATAATCACAGTCTAGAGAAGGAAGAATTCTCTTAAATTGGTACTTAAGGAAAAATTTGAGAGGTCTTGGACATTTAGAGGGTTTTTTGGGTACTGAAGATTGGACACAGAGGTACTCTGCCACTCAGCTGCCACCCTCGCCCTTTTTAGTAATGAGATGGGGTTTCTCTAAGGTGCTGCCTGGAACTTGTGAGACTCCTGTCTCTGCTTCCCAAGTATAGAGATTATAGGCATGCAGCAACATGCCTGACTAGAAGTTGAGGGAAATCCTAAAATCTTAATTTTATTACTTTATTTGAATTACATATATTGCCGGGCGTAGTAGTGCACGCCTGTAATCCCAGTACTTGGGAGGCTGAGACAAGAGGACCACAGGTTCACAGTTCAGCAACATAGTGTGTCTCTCAGCGACCTAGTGAGACACTGTTTACAAAAAAAAAAAAAAAAAAAAAAAATTGCCGGGCATGGAAGAATCTTGGCTGAGACAGGAAGATTGTAGGTCCGCAACCCGCCACTGTGCCCAGCTTACTACAACTTTTATAATCAAGACATGCTCTTAATACCGGGCGTGGTGGCGCACGCTTGTATTCCCCATGCTGGGGAGGCGGAGACAGGAGGATCGCGCAGGTTCTACCACTGAGCTACACCTCAGCCTTTTAAATTTTTGAACCAGGGTCTCACTAAGTTGCTGAGGTCTTGCTCAGGCTGGCTTGAAATGTACAATCCTTCTGTCTTGGCCTCCCAAGTACTGGATAGCTGAGGCTGTCCACTAACCACGATCCTCCTGTCTCAGCCTCCCGAATGCTGGGATGACACGCGTGCGCCCAGACTATTTGCTTTTAAATGTCCCCACATACCCACTAAAGGTGCTTTTGCCCCAAGGGCAGAGTATAAGGTGGTGCTATGGTTTGTTTCTGAAGTGCTCTCCAGAGGCCATGTGTCCCCAGCCTGTGGCACTACTGGGAGAAAAGGAAGTGATGGCATTGGCAGTGCCCTTGGGCCCCTGTTAGTTCCTGTAGGGACCTTGCCCCCCCCCACCCGATGGCCACCAGGTGGACAGGCTTCTGAAGTTCCCCCTCTGCTGTGTTGTGCTTCGCCACAAGCCAGAAGCAGCAGAGCCAAGGGACCATGAACTAACACTCTAAAACTATAAGCCAAAATAAACTCTTTCTGCTGGGCATGGAGGCGCACGCTTATAATCCCAGTGCTTGGGAGGCTGAGACTGGAGGATCCCAGGTTTGCTGCCAGCCTTAGCTACTCAGTGAGGCCCTCCACTGAGTAGTGAGACCCTGTTTCAAAATAAAGATTAAAAATAGGGCTGGGAGTGTAGCTTGTAGGTAGAATGCCCTTGGGTTCAATCTCCAGTATTGCAATAAGTAAATAAAAATAAACCCTTTTCTTCTTATAAGTTATCTAATTTCTATTGTCATGATGGAAAGCTAGGCACTGACAAACTGGAGTGGACACTGTCTTCCAGCAGTTTTCAAAGCACGTACCAGAGCTCCATGGCCTCCTGGTCTGTGACCCGAGCTACACATCCTTTGGGGTCTGCTGGGAAGTTGGCGTTTTTGAGTGGGGAGGCTCCTCCATTATACATGAGTCTGTTCTGTTAGTTTTCCAAGACTCATCGTTAGCAGTCACGGAAAACCTAGCCTCAGTGCGAGTCTCGGCACTCGTCTCCTTTAGCTGTAGGCCCACAGGCCTGGCACCTGGGGCAGGGGCAAGACGGTAACCAGATTCCAATATAAAACTTTGCTTTGTTCAGAGTCAGCTACACAGATAGTATAGCGCAGGGAACTTTCCACCTTCTGCCTGTGGTGGTAACAGATAGCAGATTTTATTTTGCAGTTTAGTTCAGTACTGTTGGTTTCAGACTTTCTGCAGTCGTCTCAAGCACTATTGCTGGACATCTGTTTTAGTGTCTTTCTCCTCTCTACTTGCTATTTGATTTTTTTTTTTCTTTTTTGTCAAAACCAATGGGTAGATGAACCTCATGTAGCAGCAGCAGTGGTATAGTCAAGGTTTTGCTTTTTAACATGGTTTTGGGGATGTATTTTGGTAAGGGATCTGCCGGAAGCCCTGAAATCAACTGGAGGAAATAAAATAGACTTTACTGAGGTTATCTGGTATGTGAATCAACTTCGGTTACTTTAACAAATACCTGAGCTAATTAGCAGAGAAGTAGAAAAGGTTTAATGGACATGGTTTTGGAGGTTTCAGCCCATGGCTGGATGGCCCTGTGCCTTTGGGGCCTCTTAAAAAGGAGGAAGAGACCAGCAGCACCGCAGTTCTCCAAGGCACACCCCAGTGACCTACAGCCTCCCACAGGCCCTGCCTTTAAAGCTTCCCGGCCTTCCAGTAGCCTCAAGTGGAGGACCACGCCTGTAACAGCCTTTCCAGAGCCAAACTGCAGCATCTTTTGAGTCTTAGAACAAGAAACCAGATACATATTAGAGTCTAAAAGGAAGTGAAGGAGTTTGGGGGGAGGTTGCATTTTTAACGAGTTGTAATTTTTATTACTTATAAACACCCATCAGACATGTGATGACGACACGTGTATCTTTGCTAATGTCTCTGCCATGATGACTTGAAAGTCTTCTTTTGATCCGTCTAATGTCACTAAGTACATTCAAAGTAATCATTGAACTCTGGAACATTAAAAAACATAGTGTCTCTAGCCCGGTGTGGTGGCACACTCTTGTAATCCCTGTGCTTGGGAGGTGGAGACAGGAGCATCATACAGGTTCAAAGCCAGCTGCACTGGCCTAAGAGACCCTGTTTCCAAATATAAAAAAAGTATAAAATAGCCGGGCGTGGTGGCGCACGCTTGTAATCCCCGCGCTTGGGAGGCGGAGACAGGAGGATCGCGCAGGTCCGAAGCCAGCCGCGCTGGCTTAAGAGACCCTGTTTCCAAATAAAAATATAAAATAGGTCTGGGAGTGTAGTCCGGAGGTAGATGGGCTTCCAGGAACCCAATACTACAAAAAAAAAAAATTATAAAATAGGTCTGGGAGTGTAGCTCGGAGGTAGAAAGGCTTCCAGGAACCCCAGTACCACCAAAAACAAAACAAAAACATAGAGTCTCTAAAGTAATGCTTTGATTCTGTTGAATGAGATTATATATGATATTCTTGTGGAAGGGCCATGATAAATTGTAATCTCCGATGAGTCAGTAATATACTTAAACTTATTTGATATTAGGTAAGATTTAACAAAACGTTCATCTTAGAATTGATTGTTCGTGGTTAGGCTTTTTTTGTGAGTTTATACTACTGTAGATAAATAGATATTTGACGTTGGGCAGGGTGGAGCATACCTATAATCCTGGTACTTAGGAGGCTGAGATAGAAGGATCAAATTTTTGAAGCAAGCCTTAGCAACTTAGGTGAGACCCTGTCGCAAACAAACAAACAAACAAACAAACCTTGGAGGTAAACTGCCCCTGGCTCAGTCCCCAAGGAGCCCTGGTGAGGGGGAGGGGGGGTCTCCAGGATCGGCTATATACGGTCCTGGCTGCTGCTGGGTTTTGTCCATTAGTACAGGGAGCCTTGGTGGTGACCTGCTGGACTCCAAAGTAGGATTTCTGGTGGACTGGCGGTTCTGGATCGGATTCGTGCTTTGGGCTTTGGCTTTTCTGTTTGGTGTATTGTGTGTTGTTTGGGTTATCTTGACGTACCTTTGTTCGTTGGTGGTGGTTTTGTTCTTTTAGCTAGCATCATTAGTTGCTCTTGCCCCTTGTGATGCACTGTGCTAGGAGAGAGTAGAGAGGGTGGCCAGGCCTCATGGCCAGCTTCCCTGTGAGAATGGCCTCGTGGACGAGCCTGAGCGACGTTGGTTGGTCTTGCTCGGGGTCAAACTGGACTGCCGTATCGTCTCCAGGACTGAGGTGGCTGTGAAGGTCTTGCCTTTGTTTAGAGACAGCCCTTTTGTTCAACTGGAAACTGCTATCGTGAGGGTAGTGAAGCACCCCAGTGTCGTCCAGCTGTTTGAGATCGTAGACTTGGCCAACTTGATCTACCTGGTTGGGGGCACATGAGCGGAGAGGGGGCCGTACAGCCCCCGTCAGGGAGTCGGGTAGCTTGGAGGAAGAGGAGGCCTGGAGGGGTGTTCTGGCAGATTGTGAGTGCAGTGTGTTGCTTCCACTAGAGGGGCGTCCTGCACAGGAACCTGAAGCCATCCTCCTGGACTCAGAAGGGAACGAGTCATTGATTTGGGCTTAGCTGCTACCTCAAGGCTGGACACAAGTTGACCACTGCCTGTGGGATGCCTGCTACTGTGCCCCAGGGGTCTACCAGGGCCACAGATAGGGTCCTGAGGCAGACCTGGAGCCTGCAGGCTATTCTCTACTCTATGCTGGTAGCCGATTCACCGCACCACCTTGGAGCAGCTGCAGGAGCAGGCCCTGCAGGAAGTGTATTCAGTGCCCCTCACGCTGCCATCCAGATGTGCACTGTCCTCAACTGCTACTGACTGCTAACTAGACGTAAAGTCCTGGTACTCGGGGCTGAGACAGAATAAGGAACGTTCTCCTCTTCCTTGGGAGCTGCTTCCCAAACACCTGAACCCTGAAATTCTGAGAGTCATGCGTTGACCCACACCAGACCTGGTGACAGTGCATGGAGCAGGGTGCACCTTCCAGGCTGGGCCCGAGGTTCAGTGTGTGGCGCCCCTCCATTCCCAGCAGATCCTTCTGCCTTCCCGGTTCCGCCCAAGGGAAGAGACGGCCTGCCTGCCATTCCCCTGAGCTGCCCGCTCTAGAGGACCCTACTCCCAGCACAGCCCCCCAGCATGGCCCTGAGGACCCCAGGCCAGCACCTGGCAACCCCAGGGTTAGTGTGCCTTCAGGACCCAGGACAACAGGAAGAGCTGGAGGGGGTGACCAGGAGGATTATTACCCACATCATCTGTACGTGTTGCTGCTGTGTGCGGCCCCTGGAGCCCAGTCTCTCCAGAGAGAGGAGGGCAGAGGTGCCCTGATGGTTGAGCAACAGAATTGCTCCAGAGAGTAACCAGACAGAGGAGGATGGAACCAACTCCTTGGATCCCGACTTTGGCCAGAGTAGATTGAGCTACAGGATGAAGTGCTCCAACTGCCAACTGCTGCAGGCATCTACACACAGGTTCCAGTCCAGAGACCTCTGTCTGGGAGAAAGTGGAGACTATTTTCCTAGGAAACTCACTTTTACCTGAGATGATTTTTTTTTTTTTTTGGCAATACTGGGGCTGGAACCCCAGGTGCATTCTACCTCCAAGCTATATTCTTTATTTTGAAACAGGGTCTCATTGAGTTGCAAAAGGACCTCACTAAGTAGCTGAGGCCAGCCCAGAACCGGATTTTCCTGTCTCAGCCTCCCAAATGCTGGGATTACAAGTGTGCTCCACCACTCCTGTCTTACCTGAAATGATTTTTTTTTTTGGGGGGGGGGTGGTACTGGGGTTCCTGGAAACCCTTCTACCTCTGGGCTACACTCCCAGACCTATTTTATATATTTTTTTAATTTGGAAACAGGGTTTCTTAAGCCAGCGCGGCTGGCTTCGAACCTGCTCACTCTTCCTGTCTCCGCCTCCCAAGGCGGGGATGACACTCATGCCCACCACGCCCGGCCAAAAAGAATTTTTAAATGCTTCAGGAACACTAGAAATGAAAAAGTATTGGAACAACAGAGAACACTGAGGAAAAGCCTGCGGGACAAAAATTCCATCACTCCATACATAGCCAGTATGTCAAGGTAGGGAAAAGTGGAGAAAATGTGGAACATGGAGAATCCGAGCCTCAAATGCTCAAGCACAGATGATACATTACCCCACCTGAGTTGAAACATACTGTCCCAAAGACAAAAGCACTGGAGAGGAGGAAGCAAAGCAGTCCACAGGAAACTCAGTGCCCAAGCCAAAGAGACAGCTGCTCCGAGGTGCTAGACCGCTGTGGCCCAGCAGTGGAGTGCTTGCTTAGCTGCATGAGGGCCTGGGTTTCACCCCAGCACGAAGAAAGTCTTTGTCTGCTTTGCTTTTGTGGCTCCTACCTCCCCCCCAGCCCCCCCCCCACTTTATTTTTCATTCCAGTGGATGTTTAGGAAGGAGATAAGGTGTTTGTCGCTCTAACACCTTGATTTGGAAAATCCATTTTAAAATGTTATGCTTGTTAGCATAAGAGGTTGATATGAAGAGTTTTTAATCAGGGCTCATTTTGCAAGCAACAGAAACTGAGACAAGGAATTTGCTGACGGGGTCCTGGGTGTTCAGGATCCTTGGGGAGGCTGGGAACTCGGCTCATTGGGTGGAAATTGTGCACAGCTTGCTTTGTAGGGAAGGTGGTGTATCTTCATTTAGAAATGAATTGCTTTTTTCTCTTTTCAAATGTAGGTTATATATTTGGGGAGAACGCCAGAAGATGCCTATAGAATATTAATCTTTGGAGATACATCCTATATTCCTTTCAGGTAAATATAAGAATGATGTGATGGGTTTATTTAATCAAATCACTGCCAGAAAATATCTTGGTAGTCGTGAAACAAGAAGACCTGGCAGGTAGGCATGTTGGGGTGGTGTAAGTAGTACTACAGAGCTGTGGTTCCTGACAGCGACGCTGCTGACATTTCATCATGGGACTGCAGGACGTTCAGCCACACCCGGGCCTCCGCCCAGTAACCTCCCCACCTCACTCCAAATGGCAAAATCTAAAATGTCTCCAGACGTAGCCAGATGTCCCCGGAAGTAGATGGGACGGAGTGGGGGACAGATCTGCCCTGATAGAAGGAAGCTTCACCCTCAGGTGGGGGACCTGCGGTTACTGTGCTCAGAGCGCCGCCAGGGAGTTTGCCTCCTGAGGAATAGTCGCCCCAGTCAGCAGTAGCGGCCTTCTGGGGCCAAAACTGACAGCAAGGACAGCGAGGAGGTCGCCGGTGTGGAAGCACCGGGTCCTCAGGTCGTAGAAGTGACGTCTTTATAAATGCATGACCACCTCAGCTTGAGCTTGCTTTGTGATGGTCTTGAAAGAAAAAAATGTGTTTACCGAAATCAGATTAAGTTCTAAAAGTTTCTTAAGTGTTTGATTCGGCTGTATAACCTAAATACTGGTCTGGTGCTTAATGATAACAAATGTGCAAAGTAATCCACTCATTGTATACTTTATTGATAATTTCTTGCTTTACTGATAGCTGGATTGTCTTCCATTCACAAATTAGTAGCTTCAGGATTGTAACATGTTCCTCAAATGCCCAGATTTGAAGTTCTGGACTTGCCTTTGAGAACCTAAGATTATGAGTCTGATGTCATTGTGGGTGGGCTTTGGACTGACTATTCTCAAGTAGCTCTCTGGGGGCCTTCCTTGGGTTTACCTCCACACAGGAGAATGTCCTTGGGATACTCTGCGCACTTCAGTAACATACTTCACTAGCAGGCTAGCTGACTCTGAAGTTGGGTTTGAACTCGCTGCCCTTCCTCCTTCTCGCTCATGGCTCATCTTGTCTACTGTTATTGGAGGTGTGTAGGGAAAGGCGGAGATAAAAGTCCCACACTGAAATGTGTGCGTTCATCTTCTCAACTTCTCACAGCATCACAGTGTTTATTTTCTAAGAAATCCTTGTATCTGTGGCCCTTGAACCACTTGCACATTTGTTATCTCTTGACAGACAACAGGAATCTTGTCCCATAGAATACTTTTTTATAAAGGTCATCCTGCACACTGCCATTTTCAGAGTACACAAGGTCCATATGTGAATAAGCATATCTGTTTTACATAACTTAGGTAAGCTTCCATGAAACATTGATGTAAATTAGAAGTCTTGTATCCATTTAAATAGAAGTCTGAAATCTGGGTGTGATGATGCATGCCTGTAGGAAGCTGAGACGGGGGATCACAGGTGAAGGCTAGTCGCAGCAACTTAATAAGACTGTTTCAAAATAAAAAAATAAAAGCCGGGCGTGGTAGTGCACGCTTGTAATCCCAGCATTCTGGAGGCTGAGACTGGAGGATCGTAGTTCACAGAAACCTCAGCTACTTAGCGAGAGCCCCCTGCAACTGAATGAGACGCTGTTTCAAAATAAAGAATAAAAAATAGGGCAGGGGGTGTAGCCTGGAGGTCAAATGCCCCCCCTGGGTTCCATCTCAGACCCGCAAAAAAAATTAATAATAAATAAAAAATAAAATAGGGCGGGAGGGTGTACCTCCGAGGAGAATGCTCCAGGGTTCAGTCCTCCATTACCAGAAATTAAAAATACAGCTCTGGAAAACAATGTTTACTTGAGTCTTGTGTTTGGGCAGTGAGAAACGAAGCCAGTTACTGCTGGTCCTAGGAGCACCAACCAGAAATTCTCTGAAAACAGGACTTGGGTTTTCTGAAATTTGAATCTCTTTGGCCGTAGAGTGCAGATACTCGTTTGACCTAAAGCAGTACTTCTTAAAGCACAGCTTGTGAACTGGGCCAGTCAGCGATTAATAGATAAGTAAACAAATAATAAATTGCGAGTTAGCTTTTAGAGACAGTTATAGTAACTTAGTAGTTTGTAAGACTGAGTTTAGATTGGGATTTTATGGGTTTTTTGGCCCTTCCATTTTTCTAGTAGTTTTATTTGCAAAAATGAGATTACTGCATCATTATAAGTATGTGGTAGTTAGAATTTTTATGTTGTTTTTATATTTACAAAAGAATCAGCCTATGATGGACTTAAATGTTAAAATACGGCATTTATCTCATTTTCCTGTTCCATAGAACCCATTGGGAAGTAGGCCTGATAATATTTTGAAAGAAATTAAGAATAAATATAACAACAGGTGTAAGAGTAACATTCATTTATTGTAAATAACTTATGTTGAAGAGTAATGTTTATTTTGAGTTAGTTAAATTAAGATTTTTTTTTTTTTTTGTAGTACTGGGGATTGAACCCAGGGGCATTCTACCTCTGAGCTATACTCCCCAGCTCTATTTTTTACCCGTTCATTTCAAACAGAGTCTCACTAAGTGCAGAGGGCGTCACTAAGTAGCTAAGGATGGCCAGGAACCTGTGATCCTCTTGTCTCAGCCTCCCAAGTGCTGTGATTACAAGCATGTGCCACTACGCCCAGCTGTAAAATAATTCTTTTAACCACAATTTTTTGTTTGTTTGTTTGTTTGTCTGTTTTGTTGGGTTTTTTTGTTGTTGGTTTTTTTTTTTTTTTTTTTTGGCACTGGGGATGGAACCCAGGGGCATTCTACCTCTGAATTACACCCCCAGTCCTATTTTTACTCTTTTAGTTTTTGAAACAGGGTCTCACTAAGTTACTAAGGGCCTCGCTAAGTAGCTGAGGCTTTCCAGAAACTGCTATCCTCTGGTCTCTGCCTCCCAAATGCTGGGATTACAAGCTTGCGCCACCACGCCTGGCTTAACCACTGTTTTGAATAAAAAGTTTGTGTAAGCCATGTGTGATGGTGCACACCTATAATCTATAATTTGGCATTGGGAGATTGAGACAGGAGGATCACAGATTCAAGGCCATTTTGCAAGACCATTAGCAACTTAGTGAGACCCTGTTTCAAAATAGAAAATAAAATAAGAGCCAGGCATGGTGGCATAGGCATGTAATTCCAGTACTTGGGAGGTTGGGACAGGAGGATTGCAGGTTCAAAGCCAACCTCAGGAACTTAGCAAGGCTCTCAGCGTCCTAGAAAGACCCTGTTTCCAAATAAAAAATTGGGCTGGGGGTATAAGTTGGAGGTAGAATGCCTCTAGGTTCAATACCCCGTACCAAAAAAAAAAAAGGAAAAAAGAATAGGGCTAGAGGCCTGGCTCAGAGGGACAGGGCTTCTGTGTTCAGTCCCAGCCACACACTCACAGAGTATGTGCATATAAGCTTGGTGTGGTGCATGCTCACAATCCCAGTACTTGGGAGGCTGAGGTAGGAGGATCCTAGGTTGAAGATCAGCCCCAGCAACTTAGTGAGAATTTCAGCAAACTCTTTCAAAATAAAAAAGGGCTAGGTTGTAGCTTGAAAATAGAATGTCCCTGTGTTCAATTTCCAGTACCAAAAAAGTACATTTATGTGATTCTTTATTAAATATTTTTGTCTAAATGAAAAACAATGACTACATCATTGTTTTCTGAATATGTTGGGACCATTGTTATAAAGATCATATACTTGTGTTATTGGTATTACCTCTAATACTCTGCCTCTCGGGTCATGCACATGGGCACACGTTTCATGGCGCTGGGAACGGAATCCCATGGCCTGGTGTGTGCTGGGCAAGTGCTCTACCACTGAGCTGCAGCCAGCCCGCTGCATTGTTTCCTTTCTTTTTTTGGTCCCTGCTCTAAAGGTATAGTTTGTGTGACTGCTGATTGTCAGTTCTGCCACTGTCATCTCTCTGGTCCTCTACAAACTTGGGCCTTGGTCTTCTCGTCTATAAATAAGTGTGAGGATAGCATCTACCTACACGAGTTAGGAGGACCGAGTGAGAGCCTGAGTGTAAAACCCTTGAGATAGTGGCTGGCCCACAGCTAACTTTAATTCAGTATTCATTCTCTTCTTTTAAGTTGATTATAGCTGAGGTGCGTTTTCTTTTTTCTTTTTCTTTTTTTTTTTTTAAGAACTGGGGTTTGAACCCAGGGGCATTCTACCTCTGAGCTGCCCCCCCACCCCAGCCAAATTTTTTAATCTTTATTTTGAAACAGGGTGTCACTAAGTCGCAGAGGGCCTCACTAAGTAGCTGAGGTTGTCTGCGAACTTAGATTCTCCTGTCTCAGCCTCCCATGTACTGGGTTTGCAAGTGTGTGCCACCATGCTCCGCTGGTGCATTTTTTTTTTTAAATAAAGTGTATAGTATAGTCAGGGCTTATGTGTGTGTGTGGAACACAGATCAAAATACATGCATCATATCGTCACCTCCTGCCATAACTGGATAGGAGACCTGTCAGTCTTATGAGAAGATACTACTAGTATTTAACCAAGGACATATGGTCTTTCAGATACAGTTTGACACTTTTCCTGGTCTCCCTTGACAAATTGAATTTGGTTTGGGCTAAACTACTTCATTTCTTGTCTTAGCTTCTCTAAAGCTACAAATATTCCTTATCCTTTGAGAAAAGTATTTCTCTGAAACAAATGTTTGTGTTGATTCTGTCAGCTGTGATTCCTGGTCACAGGGAGAACCTCCTTAGATGCCAGTGGCCGCACCTATGCGTAGAGCCTGGCGCAGGGGCAGGTGGAGCCCGAGCGCTTCCATTGCTAACACGTTGGAATGGCTGATTCTGCTGGCCTGAGATCACTGAGAACCACCTCTACAGACCATGTTGTTCTCCTTCCCGAGTTAACTAGCCCATAAGCTACTCATAAAATAGTTGTCTTCTAGTGGATGGACACCTGTTGGAACTTTTTAGAAGAGAAACTATTAAAATCAGAATGAAAATGATGTGTTATAAGACCTTGTCTCCAGTCCTTAATGCTGGCTAAAGTAATTCAGTGATTCTAATTCGAATTAACCACTCAGTAGTATCTAATCTCTAAAACTCTTTTACCTGAAAAAGATGCCCTATCTTTCCCCAGTTGTTAGTTTTTTTGTTTGTTTGTTTGTTTTTATTTTTGGTGGTACTGGGGTTCCTGGAAGCCCTTCTACCTCCGGGCTACACTCGCAGACCTATTTTATATTTTTGAAACAGGGTCTCTTACGCCAGCGCAGCTGGCTTCAAACCTGCGCGATCCTCCTGTCTCCGCCTCCCAAGTGCGGGGATTACAAGCGTGCGCCACCACGCCCGGCTCAGTTGTTAGTTTAAGAACTGTTATAAGCAGTAGTCTCAACCCTTGAGGTTCAGGCAAAAATTTAAAAGTTAAGATGCAGTTTAATTTTTCAGGTGAGTTGTGAAAAACCAACTAGAGTGGGCAATTAATAATAGCTCCCCTAGCAGCCAGGCTCCACCGAGGGCACACATGGAGCTTTTCCAGTACACATGGTCGTTGCTTGGCATGCCTAAAGCCATCATGGATTAGTTTTCTCTTGCCTAATTCCAAGTTTTATTTATCTTCTGGTAGCTGAAGGATAGCCAATAGACAGAAGCAAGTAGGGTGGTGACCCTCATTTGACCCCAGGCCTTATTTGGGGGAGCTTAAACGGCATAAATTCGTGGTGAAATTACTGATGGCATTGATGCAGTGGTTGGGTGGGGTTGTCTGTAAACTAATTTAAAGTGCTGAAGCACTTTGCCAAGAGTAGAACATTCCTACCCAAGATAGTAAACACCTTCATTCTGGTGCTTTTACTGTTTCTTGAGAATCAGGAGTTGCTGGATTAAATTGTCCAAAACCCTACCATTAAGACAAGAACACAGCGCTTGCTGCGGTACTCCTAGTGTTTCAGATATTACCTTGATTTCTAAGGATTTTTTTCCTTTTTGGATGGAGATACATGCACACATACGCATATTTAGATACACAAAACACAGAATCAAAAAGCAGTCTTTCCTCATAAGTTTGATATGGTGTTTTCCAGTTTTAAGAAAAAATTTAAATGCCCTTCCCCTTTAGCAGGAAGAGTTGATATTATTGATGGGTTGGATTTAAGAAGGATGTTCAAGCCAGGTGTGCTGCCACATGCGTGTAATCCCTGGACTTGGGAGGCTGAGACGCGAGGACTGCAGGTTCATGGCCAGCCTTCACGGCTTAGTGAGGCCCTGCTTCAAAATGAAATGGGGCTGGAGGTGTAGCTCAGAGTTAGAATGTCCCTGGGTTCAAGCCCCAGGACCACCAAAGAGGAGATTCAGCTGTCAAACTAGCCAGGTGTGTGTGGTGGTACCTGCCTATAATCCCAGGACTGGGAAGCTGAGATTGGGGGATCACAGATCCAGTACAACTTGAGCAGTATAGTGAGACTCTCATCACCCTGTTGAGACGCTTTTTCCAAAGAAAAAATAAAAAGGGCTGGGGTACAGTTTGGAGACATGATGCCCCTGGGTCCCAACCTCAGTACCAACACACACACACACACAGGAAAAAAAGAAAGAAAAAAAGAAATCTAGACAGCATTTGAAACACTTTTAACTTTTAAATTCTAGTCAGGTCAGGCATGGTGGAGCACACCTATAGTCCTAGTATATGGGGAGGCTGAGACAGGAGGATTGCAGTAGTGAGACTCATCAACCTATTAAGACCCTATTTCAGAATAAAAAGGTAAAATAGGGCTTAGCATAGAATAGCACAGAGACAGAATGCCCCTCAGCATTCTGAGGTAGTAAATCCTCAGAACCACAAAAATAAGTGAATAAATTCTACTCGGCCTAGTTTTGAGGTAACTGTACTTCAGGAAATGACTTGAGTTATATATTTTAATACTTTTGGAATTTCAGAGATGCTGCCTATGGAAGCTGCAATTTCTACATCACACTTCTCGACTGTTTCCACGCAGTGAAGAAGGTAAGCACTACAGGACGCTGGTGCTCGTGGGGACTAAAGCACAGTCTAGAGAGAGCGTCCCCACAGGTCTAGGGAGTATTTTCCAAGATTGTAATGATATCGGGGTTTTTTTTTCTTTTCTTGTTAACACTAAAACACAAAACAGTTTATTCTGAATTTCAAAGTGCTTTTGTGTATGAGTTGGAGGAACTTAAAAACCAGTGACAGGGCTGGGGGTGTAGTTCAGTGTTGGAGCGCTTGCCCGGCGTGCCGGTGTGAGGCCCTGGCTTTGACCCAGCACCACAGAACAGAACAAGACGGGACAGTAAGAGAGAGCTGAGTAAATGGATTCGAAATACAGAATTAGTTTTGAGCATGTTTGATTTGAAAGAAAAAAGGTAAATAGGTTATTGGTTTCCAAGTTCTCTTATTTGTGTGTTTTATGGGATCTTATTCTAATATTATTTTCAACAGACATCTCTGTAATACAATAACTGGAACACAGATTTTGCTTCTCCAGGTGTTCAATTTCTAAAGAACTTGGGTAGCAAATGAGTTTGTTACAAGGTTTCTTTAGAACTCACTGGGTCCTATCACTTCATCAAAATGGGTTTCGGGGCTGGGGTGTAGCTCAGTATTAGAACTAACTCATCCTTACAATGGATGAGGCTCTGGGTTCGTTTCCTCGGCACCAAAAATGAAAGCAAAACCAGCCCAAATAACTGGTGTGTTCGAACCTCGTGTGTGTCGGAGTCCAAGGGACATATTTCATTTCCGTTTCCGAAGTAACACGTGGCCTCTTTGGGCTGTGCAGGCAGCGAGCCCTGGTTATAGCAGCACTTCAGGTGTATTCCTTGAATGCAAGAAACTAGACTCTGTCAATCCTTAGCACATGGGTCAAAGAAACTTTCAACAATAGTTAAGATTTTATGAGCCGGGCGTGGTGGCGCACGCTTGTAATCCCAGCATTCGGGAGGCTGAGACCTGGAGGATCGCGGTTCGCGGACAGCCTCAGCTACTTAGTGAGGCCCTCTGCAACTCAGTGAGACCCGGTTTCAAAATAAAGAATAAAAAATAGGGCAGGGGGTGTAGCTTGGAGGTCAAATGCCCCAGGGTTCCATCCCCAGACCGCAAAAAAAAAAAAAAAAAAAAAAAAAGATTTTATGACTCTTTTCAGAGGCAAAAGGAACCCATTTGCTTCCTGGTGTAAAAGCACACAGTAGCTTTCTGGGAATTTTCAAATTTTGTGTCTTCAGTTGCGAAGAGTAACAGGTGTACGTGTTCAGAGGCTGACGAATGTGCCCTGTGCCCTGTCCCTGGGCAGCCAGGCTTGGGGTGCCGAATGTGCCCTGTGCCCTGTCCCTGGGCAGCCAGGCTTGGGGTGCCACGTGCTTGGATCCAGTCGGCGCTCTGTGGGTGTGGAGCTCTCCACGTGGTTCCTCCCAGCTCTGAGCCTGCTCCCTCAAGGAATGTAGGGATTTAGGAGTGTATGTGTAGGAGGATGTAGTACACACAGTGTGCGGGCCTCTCTGGTTTTGAGCGGCCACTTCAGTCCTGGAACATAAGCCCTGCAGATGGGGGCAGCTCCTGTGGTTGTGTATATGTATGTGTGGAGGGGGCTGGGCTAACCCAGGCCAGCCTACCCCTGAGATACACTCCCAGCCCTATTTTATTTTGAAACAGGGTCACACTAAGTTGCAGAGGCTGACCACAAACCTGTAATCCTTCTCTCTACGCCTCCCAATTACTGGGATTATAAGCATGCACCACCACATCCTGCTTGTAATTTATTTTTAAAAATAAAGTTTTATTAGTATTCTAGTCTTATTTTACATTTAATTTTAAACTTTCAAGATGTCCTAATTCTTTTTGTGTGTGGTACTGGGGATTGAACCCAGGGACAGTTTACCTCCAAGCTGCACCTCCAGCCCTATTTTTTAATTTTTTAATTTTTTAATTTTTTGCAGTGCTGTGGGTAGAACCCGGAGGTATTCTCCCTTCAAACGACACACCCAGCCCTATATTCTATTCTTTATTTGGAAGCAGGGTCTCACTGAGTTGCAAAGGCCCTCACTAAGTAGTAGCTGAGGCAGTCTGCGAACCAGGATCATCATCTCTCAGCCTCCCAAGTGTGCGCCACCACACTTGGCTTATTTTTTGTTTTGGAAGAGGACTCTAAATTGCTGAGGCCCGCCGCAAACCTACGATTCTCCTATCTTTGCCTCCCAAGGACCGGGATTATAAGCACATGCCACCATGCCTGACTGTATTTTAAATGTGAAGACTATTTACAAGTTCATTCCCTTTGAGCCAAAAATACCCTGTGGATCAGAAAGTCTTGATCTAATCCTGTCCGCCTCGGTGAAGAGTGAGCAGGCGTACACCTGCTCTCAGTTCTTGTCCTGGAAACAGATGCGCTGCTCATGCTGCTTCCTGTCGCCTCCACTCAGTGCAGCTAAGAATGAGGCTGCAGGATGGAATGCGATTATTATTATTATTATTATTTTTTTGAGTGCTACTTAAAGAGGCAACCCAGGGACTTTGTAACTCCAGGCTATACCCCTAGACCTATTTTACTAATTTTATTTACTTACATATTTTTGAGGAACTGGGGGTTGAACCCAGGGCATTCTACCTCCAAACTACACCTCAGCCCTATTTTTTATTTTTTATTTTGTAACAGGGTCTCACTAAAGTTGCATAGGGCCTCACTAAGTAGCTGAGGCTGGCTGAGAACCTGCAATTCTCCTGTCTCAGCCTCCCAAGTACTGGGATTATAAGTGTGCGCCACCATGTTCTGCTAAAAAAAAAATTTTTCTTATGGAAAGTATTTTTTCTTTTTGCTCAAAAATTTGAATTTTAGTGTTATTCTGGACTTAAGTTTTTAAAATAGGAAACATTAATCTTAAGAATTTTCAAGTGAAGGTATTTATGAAATGTATGGGCTTTGTTCGAGATAAAGCAGCTTGTGGTTTCTTTCCTCATTAGTATTTATTAAGAAACCACTAGGTTATGTGTTATATTTGAGTTTTAAATTTCTGAAAATCTTCAGCCGGGCGTGGTGGGCACGCTTGTAATCCCCGCGCGTGGGAGGCTGAGACAGGAGGATCGCGCAGGTTTTAAGCCAGCCTCGGCTACTTAGTGAGGCTCTCAGCAACTTAGTGAGACCCTGTTTCCAAATAAAATATAAAATAGGTCTGGGAGTATAGCCCGGAGGTAGAAAGCCTCTGGGTTCCACCCCCAGGACCACATACACAAGAAAAAAATTCTTAATCTTCAACCATAGGTGGTAGTAAGTAGGATTACTTTGAAGGCATAAATTAGTTTTTCGGTATGCACTGGTAGGATACTTGGTGGATGAAAATTAAAATTGTATTTCATTACGTACGGTTGCAGCTAACTTCCAGATAATGGGAGCATTTAAAAGGCATAGTCCCTCTAAAACTACTCATGAAAAGTAACACAGGTAGTAAGGCTTTCCTGGGGTGTCTCCTGATACTATTAGAAAACGGACGGGAAATGGTTTTCTTATTTATGTCTTTGTTCTTACAAGCTTTCTTTTGGATTTTAGGCAATGCAGCATGGCTTCCTTAATTTCAACACGTTTAACCTTGTTGAGTATGAGCACTATGAGGTAAGTTTTCAGAGACTTTCCCCAGCTTTACAGGGCTTAACTGACAAACACTGTTTGTATTTAAGCTGTGTGAGTATGTTAAGTGGACCTGGACACTGAAATGATCTCCACGTTCACGGTGATTGGCACCCCAGCACCCCAGTTGTTGCTTTCTGTGTCTTGGTGGGAATACTTGAGGCCTGTTCTGAGCAGACTCTGGCTGCACAGTGTTTGTCTTATAGCTCTAAAAAAGTTTGTGCTGTGACTGGAACCCCCAGTTCTTTGCTCTTTTTAGCTCTTTAGTCATGTTTTACTTACAGCAGTAAAAATCTTTTTTTTTTTTTTTTTTTTTTTTTTTTTTGGTACTGAGGATGGAACCCAGGGGCCTTCTACCTCCATGCTAATCCTCCAGACCTATTTTATATATTTTTTAAATTTGAAAACAGGGTCTCAGTAAGTTGTTGCTAAGGCTGACTTCGAACCTGCGATCCTCCTGTCTCAGCCTTTCAAGTTACTGGGATTATAAGCGTACACCACCGCGCCCAGCTGAAGATTTAAAATTTAAAATGAAGTAAAAATCATTTTTAAAATAAAAATAGTTTAGATGTGCATAAAGTAAAAATCTTCATCCTTTTTCCCCCATTTCCTCAGCTTCAAATCATAATGATGATTTCTGGGTGTGGTTCCTGAGTGAAGGAGTGTGCACCTATGTTTTTCATAATGCCAGTGTTTTAAAGTTTTTAACCTTGATGACTTTATACCCTGATTGAGATAAAGTTTGTAAAACCCTTAGCATAGGGTATGATAAGATGACTAGTCATTGTATATCTAATTATCTGAGAGAAAGCTTTTATTTTATCATAATATTTTGTTTATATTAAGTTACGGCATTTGTGCGGCAAGTTACAGAAAGTGAATGTAAAAATCTTGAGGGAAAAATTGACTAGATCCCATAAATTAAAACTCCAGGAGAAGGTGTGCCTCGAGCGTGACCCATCTGCGTGCTCAAACACTTAGGAGAGATTGGACCAGCTATAGCGTAATAATACAGATGGCTTCCAGCAGCTTTGGTCCACCAGGGTTGGCACACCTGTCAGAAAAAAAAAGCACTTAAGCCAGAAGCAGCGACTCATGCCTGTAATCCCAGGACTCAGGAGCCAGCCTGAGACAAGTGGTTTGCAAGTTTGAGGCCAGTCTGGGCAACTTCGCAAATCCCTGTCTCAAAAAACTTTTTAAAAGGCTGGGAGTTTAGCTCAGTGGTAGAATGCGGGGAAGTGCCCAGCTGAGCAGAGCACCTGTGAATGCCTGAACCTGTCATTGTCCTGGTTCAGACCGCATGTCAGGACCTGAACCAGCCTCTTCTACAGGAGGGTTATGCAATATTCTGGCCAGACTAACATCTCCAGCAATCCCAGGAGTTGGGGTGCTACACAGACAAGAATAAAGGGTAGGCAGACCAGGGAGAAAGGACCAGGCAAGCAAAAGCCACAGGGTGTGTGTGTGTGTGTGTGTGTGTGTGTGTGTGTGTGTGTGTGTGGAGAGAGAGAGAGAGAGAGAGAGAGAGAGAGATGGATAGACAAACACTGAGACTGACTTGACGGGCTCTGACTGGGGAATGAACCTAGGGGCATTAGATCGGTGAGCCACACCCACAGCCTTTTTTATTTTGAAACAGGGCCTTGCTAGATTGTGGAGAGTGCTGCTAAGTTGCTGAGACTGGTCTTGAATCTGAAAGCTTCTAGTCTCAGCCTCCCAAGCATGAATTATAGGCATGAGCTTTCATTCCCAAATGAAAAGTTTGTTTCTTAATAAGAATTTTGCATAATGAGAATTCAGATAAACAAAGCCGCTTTCCATAGTGTACTTTGGATGGTAGCAGTCAGCTCAGTTTTTCAAGGCCTGGCTGCCCTCGCAGAGGAACTCTGTTAAAGACAGGAATGTGGGCCAGGAGATGTTAGCCAGCTGTTTATTCTCTGGAAACACTGGTGGTGGAGCCGTTTGCAGCTGTCTGTCTCTTGGTCATTTATGAAAAGCCGCTGGCATTGAGGTTTTTCAGACTCAGTACTGAGAAGGGAGGTGGGGGCGATACTGAGTCCATAAGTAAATTGTGCTGGTCTTCCCTTTGCAGAAAGCAGAAAACGGAGATTTAAATTGGATAATTCCAGACCGGTTTATTGCCTTCTGTGGACCTCACACAAGATCCAGACTTGAAAGTGGTATGCAAAGCCCTGGGATCAGTAGAGTTTGTGACTGGATATACACTTTATATTTTCTTTGGAAAAACACCAGAGAGTTAAAACCATGCTTGACTATCATTTGAATTCATCATTTTGACTGGATTTTGACTTTTTAAAATTTTGCTTTTTACAGTTAGGATCCAGTTGGTATTCAGTCCCGATCCAGATACTGTTTCTACCCGATTACAGACGGCACTATTATCCATTGCTTTCTTTCTGCATTTTACAAGATCCAGTGCATTTCTTTTCGTAGGTTACCATCAGCATTGTCCTGAGACTTATATTCCCTACTTTAAGAGTCACAATGTCACTACCATTATTCGTCTGAATAAAAAGATGTACGATGCGAAGCGCTTTACGGATGCTGGCTTCGATCACCATGATCTTTTCTTTGCGGACGGCAGCACCCCAACCGATGCGATTGTCAAAGAATTCCTGGATATTTGTGAAAATACTGAGGGTGCCATTGCAGTGCACTGTAAAGGTATGTCTCTCGGGGTGATGGAAGGATGGTATAGTGTATGAGTGTGTGTGGAAAAGCACACCTTCTCGGTTACGTTAGGTTGCATGGCACATGCCTTTGTTTTATTTATTTTTACGGTGCTTTTAAAACCCTAGATTCAGAGCTGGGCGTGGTGGCGCACGCTTGTAATCCCAGTACTCAGGAGGCTGAGACAGGAGAGTCTTGGCTCGTGGCCAGCCTCGGCTACTTAGATCCTCTGCGGCATGGTCCTAAATAGTCAAAGGGTAGAAGTAACCCAGATGTCGTCAATACTGGAAGGTATAAAGAAAATACATACGTACAGTGAAATGTGATGCAGCCTTAAACACAGTTTCATGGCCAGTGCAGGTAACTTAGACCCTGTTTCAAAATACAAAGGGCTGGGGATGTAGAATGCCCGTGGTGCAGTCCCCAGCACAGAGGTGGAGGTAGAGATGAGGGAAACACATTTACCCATATCAGGAGCTGCAAAAGTCTCAAATCTGTGTCAGCATCAGCTTCACGTTCACGGTCTCCTCTAGAGATCATGTGGGGCCTGGGACACAGCTTAGTGGCAGAGTGACTGCTTTGTATGTGCAAAGACCTGGATTTCAGCCCGAGCATAGAGGGCAGAGAAGAAAAAAGAAAAGTGTAGCCGGATGTGGTGGCTCCCACTTGTAATCCCAGGACTTGGGAGGCCGAGACAGGAAGGACCTCAGGTTCGCGGCCAGCCTCAAGTATTTAGTGAGACCCTCTACCACTTAGTGAGACCCTGTTTCAAAATAAGGAATAAGCTGGGCGTGGTGGCGCACACTTGTAATCCCTGCACTTCGGAGGTGGAGACAGGAGGATTGCGCGGGTTCGAAGTCAGCCTCGCTGGCTTTTTAGACCCTGTTTCCAAATTCAAAAAATATATAAAATAGGTCTGGGAGTATAGCCCAGAGGTAGAAGGGTTCCATCCTCGCTACTACCAAAATAAATAAATAAATAAATAAATAAATAAATAAATAAATAAATAACAAAGAAAAAAATAGAGCTGGGTGTAGCTCAAAGGTAGAATGCCCCTGGGTTCTGTCCCCAGTATCACAAAAATTTAAAGTATAAATATCTCCAACAAGTATGAGACCTAGAATGGGATTCATCCCGTAGACAAACATTCCTTCCCATCTGTGAGCTAGTGACACAGCAGATGAGTTAGGTATCTTTAAGATAACGGTAGGATTTCCTTTCCAAAGGGGGGAGATCAGAAGATGTTACGGCTCCCAGGCAGGTCCCAGACCCAGCAAGACAGATACCACTCGCTCTTACGGCTAGAAAGCAATCCTCGTTGGCTCAGGGTGGTGCCCCAGTCCCTCCTGCATGGTGGTCTTGGCCCTGAAGCCATGTTAGTGGCTTTGTTGCTGAGGCCTTTGGTAGGAGGAACTGGGGCCATTGTTACTGGCGGAAGTGAGCCACCCATGAAGCCGAGAAGTAGCAGCCTTGCCTGGGCTGGTGTGTCTTGGAAGCAGTGTGGCGCTGGCTCTCTAGGGCCGTTCTTTGTCTAAAATGACAGGGTCTGGGCCTGTACTCAGGTAGCTGTGTGGTGAGAAGTCTGAAAGCCTTTCTTCACTCTTCAGTCCAGACTGGCAGCACCTCTGGCGGTGTGACCCTCTGTATTCTTGGCTTCCGCTGATGCTGACTCAATCTTTGGCAGTCTCTTCATGGGAGGATTGTTCTGAACTTCATCAGCTTTTGCCATATAAATAGGCTGAGAATTTTCAGAATTTCTGGTCCCTTATCTCACAGTCCTCTTTCATCTTTTGACTTTTGCATTTTACTATAATCCTCAAGGAGAGGCCAGGCTGTGCCTTCTAAAGTGTGTGTGTGTGTGTGTGTGTGTGTGTGTGTGTGTGTGTGTGTGTGGTGCTTGGAGTGGAACCCAAGGGCATTCTACCTGCAAGCTACACCCCCCAGTCCTGTTTTATTTTTTATTTGGAGTTGTGGCGAGCCTCCGTAAGTTGCCGAAGCTGGCTTTGAACCTGCAGTCCACCCGTCTCAGCTTCCCAAGTACTGGGATTGCAGGTGTGCCACCATGCCAGGCTCTATTTTAATTTTTAAGTAAACCTCTGCTAAATAGCCAAGGTTGTCACGTACAAATTCTGTCTTCCACAAAACACTAGAACAGTGTTTTAGTGTTTAGCAGCCAGTTTCTTTGCCACTTAATTATAGCGATTGCCTTTTCTCCAGGTTCCAATAGGTGGGTGGGTGTGTAGGTGTGCACGCACGCACGCACGCACACACACACGGAGCTATGTCCCTGGCCCACAACTTTTTCTAATTAGTGCCTGAAAACTCTTCAGTAATTTCAATTCTCAGTCCACTTCCGTATGTTGGTGTAGCGGCTCCCCACTTGCTGACCTGCGTAGTAGTATTAGGGTCCTCTAGAGGAACAAAACAAGTAAGATATTTATAACTGTAATGAGATCTAGTCAAAGGAATTGTCTGGTACGAACATGGGGGCTGAGAAGTTAAAAATCTGCTGTGTGGCCAGGCAGCCTGGAGACGCAGGGGAGCTGGGGGCTGCGGAGGCACAGAGGCGGCCTGCACGCCTAGGTCTGGGCTGTAGCTCTTCCTAGGCCTTGGGTTCAATCCCCAGCACTCCCACACACACAGAGAAACTATATAAGTGGGTGTAAACACGCGTAGGAGATGCAGTTGGATGTTGCCATACCCAAGGTAGTGGGTGTGAGGCTTACACAGAAAGCACTAAGCTCCCTGAGAGCCATTGCCCAGAAGTTGGTTGTCAGTCTTGGCTGCGCATCGAATTACTTGGGGTGAAAGTTTCTCCCTGGCTGTGCTGCGCACCAGTCAGATCTGCATTCTGGGGACGGAACCACGCGCCAATCTTTTGAGGCCTTTCTAGGTGATTCCGGTGTCGCCAACCTGAGGACCACTGTGAGCAGGGCAGGACCATGAGGCATCTTGTAAAGTCGCTCCTGCCCAGAAGCTTCTGACGTCCTTAAGCCCGGCTCTCATTGTTTTTTTGTTCTGCAGCTGGCCTCGGTCGAACGGGCACCCTGATAGCCTGCTACATCATGAAACACTACAGGATGACGGCCGCGGAGGCCATGGCGTGGGTCAGAATCTGCAGGCCCGGCTCCGTGATTGGGCCTCAGCAACAGTACTTGGTCATGTAAGTCCTGGGGCGTTTGTATCGTTCCTCAGTCTGGAGACTGATGGAAAGGGGGATTTTCGATAGTTTCTAGTTGACAAGGGCTAGTCTGGTAGGAACAAAAGTTGTTCATATATCTTTCTGGAAAGCTTTATTTTGATGTTACTTACTAGGAAACAAGCGAGCCTCTGGCTGGAAGGGGACTATTTTCACCAAAAGTTAAGGGGGCAGGAGAACGGACCCCACAGAACAGCCTTCTCCAAACTCCTCTCGGGTGTTGATGACATTTCAATAAACGGGGTCGAGAATCAAGACAAGCAAGAGCCTGAACCGGTAATGGAACCATTCCCAGTGCGCTGTTACCGCTGTTTTAAATGTTGTTGAGAACCCTGTAGGGCCTGGAGAACACTGTCAGCAAAATAATAAACACATTTTGAGGGATTATTGTCACACAGTTTTTTATATATATAGTCCTGCATAGGAACCTTCTTTTCAAGAGTAAACTTATGTTGGAGCCACGCGTGGTGACGCACGCTTGTAATCCCAGGAGGCTGAGTCAGGAGGGTCCCGGTTCATAGACAGCCTCCGCTACTTAGTGAGGCCCTTTGCAACTCAGTGAGACCCTGTTTCAAAATAAAGAATAAAAAATAGGGCTGGGGTGTAGCTCAGAGGTCGAATGCCTCTGGATTCTACCCCCAGTACCGCCCCCCCCAAAAAAAAAAATTGTTCATAAAACAAAATTTTTTTTACTCTTGGCACAAGTGGAAAATAGAAGTCTGTGAAATGAGCTTGCTAGATGCATGTAGATCCCTCCCACCCACTCCCCTTTTTCCTTTCCTGACAGCTGAGCAGGGAACCAGCCCTTCTCAAAGGGAGAGCTTGTGAAGAATCAAGCCTTAGAGGACAGCAGTACTCACTTAAGTGGTTGTAAGCAGATGGTGACATTGTAAAAAGAATGATTTTAGAACTGACACCATGCCTCTTCACTGCCCACGTGGCTTACAACAAGAGGCTGCTGGGGTCTGGGCCTCAAAGCCATAGGCTTTCGGTTGTGTGGGAATTTGACGACAGCTGGATTCTGAAGGGTGTATTAGAGTTCAGCAGTGTGTGCTAGTGTGTGTGCGTTGGCTAGGGAGCCACTGCGCTGTGCTGCATCCGTAAGTGCAGTGAGGCTCACTGGCTTAGTGTCTTTTTACTTACACAGTACAGTGATGACGACGAAGTCAGTGGCGTGACACAAGGTGATAGACTTCGGGCCCTGAAAAGCAGAAGACAATCAAAAACAAGTGCCGCGCCCCTCACGTGAGTCCGGGTTCCTTGCTTGTGGCCGATGGCGTTTACAGTGTGTGCAGGGTCGTTGTGAGCATTTTCTCCTGCACAGTTTCTTTACAGATGCATGCCCTTGCACTGTTTGCAGGCGTTACCTTGTTACTTAAAACCTAGGGGTGCTTGTCTGAGAGGTGCTCAGCCACTCACTGCTGTGTGTCCTGTTAGGACTTCAGGAGCAAGTACAGGTAGGAAGCAGTGTTAGGAAATCTTTCTCTCCAGGAAGGAACTACCAGGGACATTCTATCTCCAAGCTACACCTCCAGTCCTGTGTGTGTGTGTGTTTGAAACATCATCTTACTGAGTTGGTGAGATTAGCCTCAAACCTATGATCCTCCTGTCTCAGCCTCAGTACTGGGATTACAGGTGTGTGTTACCATGCTAAAATGATTACTTTCATTAAATTCACCACCATATTATAGAGCATCAGTTTTGATATGGTAGAAGTTAGTCTGTGACATTGTTTGGAGTCAATAATGAACTGCTATAAACT
Source organism: Muscardinus avellanarius (assembly GCF_963383645.1). Taxonomy (NCBI): domain Eukaryota; kingdom Metazoa; phylum Chordata; class Mammalia; order Rodentia; family Gliridae; genus Muscardinus; species Muscardinus avellanarius. The sequence continues at coordinate 95,467,690 of NC_137799.1, forward strand.
ATATTTTAGCTGGGCGTGATGGCGCACGCTTGTTATCCCTGCGCTTGGGAGGTGAAGACAGGAGGATTGCGCAGGTTTGAAGCCAACCCTGTTTCTAAATAAAAAAGTATAAAAATAGGTCTGGGAGTGTAGCCCGGAGGTAGAAGGGTTTCCAGGAACCCCAGTACCACCACCAAAAAAAAAACCAACTATATTTTGCATATTTTTATTTGAGGAATTATTTTCATATTATAGAAGGTTTAGCACAAGAATAACACGCACCATCTTGTGTTCATGTGTTGGTTTGGACTCAGCCTCGTGGGACATTCAGTATTGTTAGATAAATAGGTGTCATTGTGTTTTGTTCTAGGCTTCTTTTTTTCTTTGTTTTTGTTTTTGTTTTTGTAGTACTGGGGATGAAACCCCAGGGGCATTCTACCTCCAAGCTACAACCCCAGTCCTATTTTTTATTCTTTATTTTGAAACAGGGTTTCATTGAGATGCAAAGGGCCTCACTAAGTAGCTGGGGCCTGTTGCAAACCTGCAATGAACCTGCAATCCTCCCGGCTCAGCCTTTTAATTTACTGGGATTACAAGAGTGTGCCCCTGGGCTTGGCTTTTTTCTTTGGTAGATATTCCAGCCTGTGTCATGAATCCCTTTTTTTTTTTTAATCTCCCTTTCACTGTGGGGCCATCACATCACTTTCTTTTTAATTAGAAGTGGTTCTAACTGGTTGTGGTGGCACACACCTGTAATCCTAGTACTTGGGAACCTGAGACAGGATTGCAGATTCAACGCCAGCCTCAGCAACTTAGCAAGACACTGTTTCCAAGTAAAAATCAAATAGGGCATAAGGTAGCATTCCTGATACTTAAAAAAAAAAAAAAAGGAAGGAAGGAAAATAAAGGTGGTTCCTCAGTGGTGTGTCCATAATTCTCATAATTTAAAGTTCTGAAATAGAATGACTACAAGACACGGGTTGTTCCCTGAGAGGTTCCTGGCCATAAACAAAGCTAAGAGTCGTTTCCCAGTATAAAACGCCTCGTGAGTGCAGGGTGTCAGTATTGGTTTCATGCATTTATTAAGAATTCTCTTTGTAGCTTAGTAGTGCCTCAATTATTGAGACATACAAGTAGATTGTATAATATACTTTTAGCTTCAATGCCATTTTGTTTTTAATTTCATGTTTTTTTTTTTTTTTATTGAGATGGGTCTCAGTGTTCTTTCCAGGCTGGCCCTGAGCGCCTGGGTTCAAGCAGCCCTCCTGTCTCAGCTGTTGGGGCTGCAGGCACTACAAGCACATGCCCAGCTTGTCAAAACTTTTTTATCTGAGGGCAAAGTGGAACATCCCAGTACTTGAGAGGCTGAGACAGGAGGATCACAGGATCTTGGCCAGCCTCAGCTACTAAGTGAGGCCCTCTGCAACTTAATGAAACTTTGTTTCAAAATAAAGAGTAGCTGGACATGGTGATGCACACTTGTAATTCCAGCATTTGGAGGCTGAGACCCGGAGGACTGCGGTGGTACTGCGGTGGTTCGTGGACAGCCTCAGTTACTTAGTGAGGCCCTTTGTAACTCAGTGAGACCCTGTTTCAAAATAAAGAATAAAAAAAAAAAAATAGGGCTGGGGGTGTACCTCAGAGGTAGAATGCCCCCCCTGGGTTCCATCCCCAGTACCGCAAAAAAAAAAAAAAAAAAAAGACTTGGGGAAGAGGTCCCAGCCCTCTGTGCTACCGTTACACCTCACTGCCTCTTCTCGTATATTAAAACCAGGTAAGCCAGGCACGGTGGTGCACACTTGTAATCCCAGGATTTGGGAGGCTGAGACAGGAGGATCACAGGGTCTTGGCCAGCCTCGGCTACTTAGGCCTTCTGTGACTTAGTGAGACTCTGTTTCCAAATAAAGTATAAAAAATAGGGCTGGGGGTATAGCTCAGAGGTATTCAACCCCCAGTACCACACAAAAAAAGTAAATAAAAAACAGCAACAAAGGAGGTAGCTGGGAATTCCCTTTTTTAAATTGTAACCCTAAAAATAGAATAGTCCCAAATTACCTGCACCACACACACACACACACACACACACACACACACACACACGCACCACAGAGTTAACAATTTTTTTTGGTTGGTTTTATTTTTTGGTCGTGGTACTGGGGTTCCTGGAAATCCTTCTACCTCCGGGATACACTCCCAGACCTAATATATATATTTTCGGAAACAGGGTCTATTAAAAGCCAGCACGGCTGGCTGCGAGCCTGCACAATCCTCCTGTCTCTGCCTCCCAAGTGCAGGGATTTCAAGCATGCGCTACCACGCCCAGCCAGTTAACAAGTTTTTAGGTCACACTTTTAAAGAAAAGCAAATGTTGTTCTTTTAATCTCTTACTTAGTGTAAAGACCCTGGAGGCTTTTCTGTGAGTCACAGAAGACGTCCTTCTTGGTTCCTTAGGGTTTGGTGATCCCCACCTTGCTTTCCAGACCCTCTTCACTATTACACGATCTCACTCCTGTTGGCGGCTCTTTCGGCCCTAGGAGAGAAAGTCAGCTGGAGGTTACCTTTCTTTCCCTGCCAAGTCTTTGTTGTATTTTAGAAATAAAAGGCCCCTGAGAGAGTGTACCATAGCAACTTGGGTTGAGGAGTCTAAATTGAAACCCCGCCTCCGCACGTCAGCTATTACTGTGGGTGAGCCGCTTCGCCTGGATGTTGGTGTTGAGGCTCGTGCAAATGCCTGTGAGAAGTATATACACCCCTGTGATGCAGCAAGTGTTACTCCAGTCAATACTGGGGGAGCAGTGAAGGTCGCCAGAGATGGTAAACAGCCCTTTGCTCAGCCTGTCTGGCCCTGACTCCTGTGAAGACAGTATGTGATGTAGCGCCAGGATCTGACCTCCAGGCCTCCATGGCAAGTATATACTGTCTGTGGTGAAACTGACTTGGTAGGCTTGATAACCTGAGCCTGCTACCAACGTGTCTGTGCTGCCAGTTTTGTCAGAGCTAAGTGACGGGACCGTAAGGTCAGCGCCTGCAAGAGAAGGTTGGGGTGGGGAAGGCATTCTGTAGGCTGAGCTGTGTGTGTACTGATTTCTTATTAATGTGCTACTGGTAGATGTGTTATTTTGCAGGAACATTAACTGAGATGATGTAAGTATGATTTGTGGTATTACTTCAGGTCCGGCCTGCCATGTGTTACCTTTCCATAGACCTCTTCATGACCATAGACACGCCTGTGGCAGCCTCAGGGACCAGAACATAGGCACTTGGCCCACACTCCGACCTCGGTCGGCCCAGTGCCTTGCACGCAGCACACGCTCAGCAGAGCCGTTGGTGTCTGGTCACGGAGGTGTCCCAGCAACCGTTCGCAAGAGTTGTGTGTGGAAAAGCTACTGCTCTTCTGATTCAAGGTGGTTTCCTTGCACTGAGAGAACCCAGCCCTGTAACAGTAAGAAACACCATGCTCACAGCCAACTTGGATTGCATGGAGAAAAAAAAAAAAACTAAGCAAAAAGATCTCGTTGGATTACATAAGTGAAATTTGTCGTCCCGAGTTGAATGACATCTATAACCCATGTTGCCCAAGAATGCTCTTTGCCTCAACTCCTGGACGACGTAGGCTCTGTAGTTCAGTTGGGTTTCACTCATAACTGTGCATCCTGTGATCTTGTTAATAGTGTAGGCTTCCCCATAGGTCATTTACCTATGACCAATTTCAGTATCATAAAATTAAGTTAACATGGGCCGTTACCCAACTAGACATTGAACCTAACATTTGTTCCCAAGAGCCAAATCTTTTTCACCTGAAAATAGCATTTTCCTCAACATAAAATGTCAAAACGCCATCCTTGTTTCCCTTCCCTTTGCATCCCAGTTGCTGTTCTGGGCTTTCTAGGGTGTCTAAAGTTCACACATGGCTTAATATATGTATTTGCTTACTTATGTATTACATTGTTTATTTTGGCTTCCCGGTTTGAACACCTGTTCTTTCCTTCACCCCTTCCAGATGTCCCCTAGCTGTGCTGACCTCTGCACTGTGTAGTGTTGTCATCTGGTGGATTGTGTGTGACTACATTCTTCCCATCCTGCTGTTCTGTCTCGATGGCTTCGACCACAGTAGCCATCAGGACCTTTGACAGACAGCTGCTGTAAGTCCCATCACTCCTCGCTGCCGCCCGCTCTCGGCGCACGTCTCCTTGCCGGCCTCCGGGCTCTGTTGCTTGCTGTTCTCAAGGTTCTTCCTCTGAGTCTTTCCATGGCTGGGATGGTGGCAGGGAGGGCGGCTTCACTGTTTCCTTCGTACCAGGGATAGTACAAGTTACACATTTTGTTTATAAGTTACACTTAACTCTTAACATATTTTAAAATAGCCATGACAAATAAAGACACCGGAGCAGTCTCTTTTCCTATCAAAAGCGTTTATTTAGTGTGTGATACTTGGGATGGCTTCCTTACGGTCAGTGGCTGTATGGCTGTCTCTTAGTTTTCTAACCTTGAGCTTGCCCTCTCCAATAGAGCAGAAGGAGTTTCTTTTCTCCTACTGGTATTCTTTCAGTAGCAGGTGGGTCTGTAGCCTTGAGGTCTAGTGAAGATTGTGTCCTGGCTTCTCCCGTCCCACAGCAGCTCTCAAAGTCTTGTCTTTAGTGTACAGAGCGATTTCCTCTCGTTTTCTCTCCTCCTCTCTAGGGAGTACAGTAAGTGTAGTTGTTAAGCCTTGGTATTAAATGAACCTAGGAAACGTGTGTGTGTGTGTGTGTGTGTGTGTCCACTTGACAGACTCCTCTCCCAAAAATAACCAGAGTGTCTGTTAAATTAATATAGACAAGCTTGTATTCTCTCGAGAGCTTTCATCCTTGAAATGAATATCTTAACAACAAAGACACTCCTTTTCTACAGAAGAACGGGGCCAGTCGAGATCACAGCGAAGCTGTGCCCTGACGTGGAGGCTCACCGCCTCTCACCTCTCGCTGCATTATGTTTCAGAACTTTTCTTTCACGCATCTTTCAAAAATGTCTTTTCTTCTCCCAGTGTGGACTTGGAAATTACAAAAGAATACAGAAATTCCTTCTAGGATCTCTTCTTAAGCAAAATTCCATTACAGCTCACACTGATACTTTATGGTTGCTGTGAGTTTTTTCTTATGGCGAAGAAAGACTAAAAAATGAAACAGGTTCCACTCTTCAAACTTAAAACCTGCTTACCACATTCATATTTATGGCCTTCTCTTGAATATCTTATTCAAACAAACCATGGACATATACTCACATGTGCATATTTCGGACACAGATTAATCTTTTAGGAATGTTTTCCTTTACTTCTCTTAAGTTTTAAGTTCCCCAGATTCTGACTCAAGAGCATCAGGCACTGCAGAGATTTTTGTCTTCTCAGATAATTCCGAGTGGCAAAGATGTTCTGAATGGGTGGAGTTGATGGTAGTAATACTTAGGCGCTTCATTCCCAGTTTATGTTTTTTGTTTGTTTGTTTTGTTTTGCTTTGTTTTTCTTTGTTTTGTTTTGGTTGTACTGGAGTTCCTGGAAGCCCTTCTACTTCTGGGCTACACTCCCATACCTATTTTTACATTTTTATTTGGAAACAGGGTCTCCTAAGCCAGCGCAGGCGGCTGGCTTTGAACCTGTGCGATCCTCCTGTCTCTGCCTCCCAAGCGCGGGGATTACAAGCGTGCGCCACCTCGCCCGACCCCCAGTCTCACCAGAACTCACCCCAGAACTCACCTCTATCGGGCTCTTTCCCTTTCACTGTTCTCTGTAAAAGACAGAACCTCTCCTGTTACTGATGTTTGTCATTATTGTTCAAGATAAAAGCAGAGTATTCAGTTTAGCCCACCTGTTAATTTGAAACTTGGAGAGGCAAAAAGCTTTCAATGGCAGCGACTAATGATTTTGACAAGTGTGCTCTCTGTAGCCAGCAGCCCCCCCCCCCCCCCCCGCTCGCTCGCTCTCTCGGAGGCTGTTTCATAAGGTGACCGCTCCTGGGCGCCGTCCTTGTCCTGTGTCCCCGGGCACATGAGGGGCATCGCCTGGTTGGTAGGTTGTTGGGGTGCAGCAGCCCCGTCCTCATGTATTGGACTAGAATGCCGCGCGTTCCCACATCAGACTCCGGTGGCAGGAAGGTGCCCTGGGGGCTCAGGCCTCGGAGCCCTTGTCCCCGTGCGTGTGAACAGTGCGCAGTTCCTTGGGGCGGGACACTCGAGCGTTTCTGGCTTGGCGGTGAGATGCCTGGCTTTTCCTTTTTTCTTTCCCGTGAGCCTTGCATGACACGTATTGCTGTGTCCAAAATCAGATCCTGAGGCTCCAGAGAAACTGGGAGAGAAGAGTGAACTGTGTTCCAGGAGCAAGTGAGACTGAGCACGTGTCAGGTAGGATGGCAAGGAGAAAAGGCCGTGTTGCTCAGGAGAAGCCGGAGTGGGATGTGCCAGGCCCGCGGCGGCTCTGCCTGGCCCAGGAGCGCTCGCTGCCTCCGCCGCGCCCCTCGCCACAGCGCAGCGCTGCTTCCAGGCAGGCAGTGGTCTGCTTGGTGCAGCTGCGGGGCCTTCTCACCTCACCGAGTCACAGCCTGCAAATAAGCGTTATCAGTACAAATAACGAAGCTTCACTGGTAGATGAATGCATCTGATTCCTGTCATTCTCTTAGTTTCAAAGGTCCATAGAAAGGATTAGCTACTAATATCCGTATATTATTTCACATTTACTTAGGCTAACTTTATACAGAAATAAGTACTTTTTATTATTTATTTGTGTCTGGTAGTGGGGATTGAACCCAGGAGCATTCTACCTCTGAACTACACCCCCAGTTCTGTTTTATTTTTATTCTGAAACAGGGTCTCACTAGGTTGATGAGAGTCTACTTGCTGAGGCCGTCCTTCAACCCGTGATCCTCCTTTCTCAGCCTCCCAAACACTGGGATTAAAAGCATGCATCACCATGCCCAGCTGTAAGTACTCTTTTTTTTCTATGTTTCTGGGGATTGAGCCAGGTGTAATATCTCAGAAAAAGCCAGCAGGAGTCTCCTTTCTCCTTTTGTAAAGGAGCAGTGAGGGGGATCCAGGAGTCTTGGCTGCACCTGGCGCTGGCGGAGGCTTCAGATTGAGCACAGGGCCTCCTGCCGCTGGACGCGCCCTCTGCCACTGAGCTGCAGTCCCCCTGCCTCAGCCCCCCACAGAAGCTGGGATTGCAGGCGTGCACTCCCACACCTGGCTTGTGTTTCCTTTTTTCTTTTTCTGCTCCCCACCCCCAGGGATTGAACCAAAGGCATTCTACCTCTGAGCTACACCCCCAGCACTGTTTTTTATTCCTTATTTTTAAAGAGTCTCAATGAATTGCAGAAGGCCTCCAAGTAGCTGAGGCAATCCGGGAACTGCCGTCCTCCTGCTTCAGCCTCCCACGTGCCGCGATTCCCAGCGTGGCAGCATGCCTGGCTTTGTTTTGTTGTTTTTTATGCAGTGTTCTAGGTTCAGATCCTTTACAGAAACTAATATTTTCTCCTCATTTTATGTAACTGGAAAGCATTCTTAGCTGGATAAGAGGAATAACCTGTAACAGTCTATAGCTCAGTATTGGGTAACCGTGGTTGACAATTGATATGTCAAAATAAGGGAAGATTTTCAAGTGTTCTCAACACTGAGAAATGACACACATCTGAGGCTGTGGGTCGGTCGGCTGCTCTGTGCTGAAATGTCACACTGTGCCCACAGATATGTGCACTGATTATGTGTGTATGAATTCTCTAAATCATTTTTTAAAGAACTTTTCAGTACGTCCTTGTTCTTACGAGCAGAATCATGAACCAGGGCGGTTGCTGCCTACACGTCCACATCTGCACATTGCCGTCTCTGTTCTGTTAGGACATCCAATATTTCAAGACAACCCAACCTCATGACAAGTTCCGCTTTGTGCGCTAGCTGATTTATCCAGGATCAGATTCCCTGCGTGAGATTGAGGGCTTGTTTCCTAGGGTTTTCAGAAATCCTGCGGAGACAAAGGGCCACCCCTGTGCTAGCAGCCTCCACCTGCCCCAGGCCTCCTCTTCCCCAGACAGCCTGGTGCTGTGGGCTCAGGAGACCGAGCCGAGTGGGGAGATGTGTTGCACGTACTCAGAGACCCTGTTTCAAAATAAAACAAAACAGCGTGGGAGTGCAGCGTGGGGGTAGAATGCTCCTGGGGTAATGCTCCTGGCGTTGCTTGTGCTTTGTGTGGTAAGCCCATTGCTGTGAGAGTATCCCTGGCCACGCTCCGGGCCTGGCTTTGGGTCTGACTGCGCCTGGTGACAGCCCGGGAGGTGGCCCGCGCCGCGGCTGCAGCCCGTTGGCTGTGGCGAGCTGGGTTCTTGTTGGCAGTTGTTGGCTTTCTCCGCTTTTCTTGAAGATGAGAGGACAAGGCCTTGCTAAGCTTACGCTTTCTCTTTCAGGCTGTAAATGTCGATCATATAAAATGAAAGTGTATGCAGCTTGGTTTTTAGTGACTAACTTGAAGTAAAGACTTGTCTTTAGCCGGGCGTGGTGGCCACGCTTGTAAATTCCGCACTTGGGAGGTGGAGACAGGAGATCACACAGGTTCGAAGCCAGCTGCACTGGCTTAAGAGACCCCGTTTCCAAATAAAAAGTATTAAAATAGGTCTGGGAGTGTAGCCCGGAGGTAGCAGGGTTTCCAGGAACCCCAGTACCACGAAAAAAAAAAAAAGACTTATCTTTACAGTCTTGTTTTTTTTTTTTTTTTTTTTTTTGGTGGTACTGGGGTTCCTGGAAGCCCTTCTACCTCCAGGCTACGCTCCCAGACCTATTTTATATTTTTGAAACAGGGTCTCTTATGCCAGCGCGGCTGGCTTCGAACCTGCGCGATCCTCCTGTCTCCGCCTCCCAAGCGCGGGGATTACAAGCGTGCGCCACCACGCCCGGCAGCAGTCTTGGTTTTTTCTGCTACTGTCCCTGTGACAGTTGAAGGAGCTGAGAAACCCAGTACCTCCACTTGCTAGCAGGGTCTCTGTGGCTCCCCTGGGCTCTTCACGATTGATGGATTTGTCTCTGGGGCATTCTGCTGCCACGGGGTTCTTAGAGTTTAGTCATGGCAAGTTCCACGACATTTAGTGATTTCACTTTAATGGTACTTGGAGTTTAATAAGTAGTTGCAATCCAGACAAAACTCAGTTTGCTTTAGTATTGTTTAAATGTTTGAAAATGTTATGTAAAATCATTTATTTTTTATTTATTACATATGCTTTCAGCACTGATTGTGAATATTTTAGTGCTACTTCCTGAATTTGTATTCACATCCTTTAGAATTTTGGGTTTATGACTCATTTCCATGTCTGGAAATCTAAGTCTGTTTATAAAGATTTGACGGATGGATTGCTGTGGGAAGTGTTTATAATTCCAAGCCTTTCTTTTTCCAAAAGCAAAGCACACTGGTTATCTTTGTATAACTTTCAAAGGAAAATGAAATACTTAATTTCAAAGATCCTTGATGTAAAAATACATTTTAGGGTTTTTTTTGGCAAATGTATTTATGGAAATTTCTATTGATTCTCAAAATAATTTTAGTGCAAAATAATTTGCATTAAAGTGCAAAAATGCCTTCCTCCACCAGGTATTTGAAAGTTGTTTCAGTGAATATAATCTTATGTTTTTCCAACTGTTTTCAGAGTAATTCTTCAGTCGAGTGTTCAGAGCTGTAAAACGTCTGAACCTAACATTTCTGGCAGTGCAGGCATTGCTAAAAGAGCCACCAGATCTGCTTCGAGGAAAAGCAGTTTTAAAAGGTGAGAAAAGAGTCCAGTTTTCCTGAAGATTTCCAGGCATCTGTTTGAAGTGTAAATTTCTAGACCCTTTTTCTCCTGGAGATTGACATGAAGAGAGGAGACAGTAGAGTCCCTGTGATGGGAATAATTCATATAATGTGTTTTATTTGTTCATCATCGACAAAAACCTGAACCGTCTGAGTGTCAGCTTTCATTTTATTTTGTTGTTCAGAGGCAGTTCCCCCACTGGAAGTGTGATCTGTGATCATGATACGGAAAAGTTGAGAATGTCGTTCTTATAATGTTTTCAATTAAGAACTTCAAAAGCTCCGTGTCAGGGCTTGGAGGAAACCATTCTATCCCTCGTGAGCTACAGCCTAATCATTGGAGAGTAGCTGCGAATCAGGGTGGTGGTGGAAAGTGAGATCGGACGGCGTGGGCCCCGCTCGGCCCAGGCTGCGCGTCCTCCGGGCACGTCCCCGGGTGCGGCTATGCCCGCTTTACCCCAAGACGTGGATCCAGCTCTGACAAGGAAGTGGGCATCTCCTGGACCAAGCCAGCGAGTCCCCGTGGTCTCTCCAGATCTCCTGTGGATGAAAGGCAGACACTTCATTGTTACGGGATTAGGAAAATAGGTCCTTTTCCAGAGCAGAGTGGGTGATTCCGTTGCTGTTGTCTCGAGTGTGGCAGGCAGGGGCCAATTTCTAGTACCAGAAATTAATAAAAAGTATCTCATTAGAGCCGTAGCAAGTCTTCACACTCATCTCGCGCTCTCATCCCCTTGACAAGAACATTAGAGGTTGAAGGTTTAGGCACACTGCGACAGATCGGTGTTGCTTATGGCAGCAGGTGGCAGGAGTGGGCTAGAGCGCCCTCGGGGACCCCAGCGACTCAGGAGCCGTGTTCTCATTGACTGTTTCTGGTGCCGGCCTTCTCCCAGGGCCTCACCACGCCGGGCAGCGCTCTGCCGCCGAGCTGTGCGTTTAAAGAAAATGAAACGGCTGGATCAGTAAACCTACTGTTTCTGAACCAAAAAAGCCCACACATAGAACTTTTGAGAGACTGCTATTATTTTATAAATGTATATTGTGTTGTATGTAAAATGTAGAGCTATACAAATACAGTCATACAGATTTTTGTGTATATATAGAAAAAAGAAAGGAAAAAGTCTGCTGGAATACAGGCATTTTTATTTCTGCTTACTTTCGGTTGGTTCCTTTTCTTATTTTCCAACTTTTCTACAATAATTGGCAGTAAAGAAGCGTATTTTAATTCTTACACTTTTAGGCGAGTCAGACTCGACGCTCACAAAGCTGGTGGTAGTGACCCTCGACATCTCTACACGGCCACGCTGTTGTGGGTCTGAGTGCTCAGGCTCCACTGGTGTGCGCCACCAAAGCCTCGCGTGTCTTTACGTTTGATTGTGCTCCTTCGTACAGCGCTCTTTTAAGTTACAGAGGAATGAGAGTCCCGGAGCCCAGCCCGAGCTCGCCAAGCTCCCGTGTTCCCATGAGGAGCGCCGGCCGTATTTCCCTCTAAGTCTCACGGCATCCTCTGTCCCTGGAGTGGCCCACGCTTGGGCTTCTTAGGAGAGGTGACCCCTGACTGCCTGAGCATTGACTGCGGGCCCTGGCTGGGCTGCTTTGCCGAGGATGCTGAAGTAGACTTCAGACTTCCAAGCAGGGCTGGACGGCGAGCTAACCCAAAGCAGCTTCCAGAAATGTGGGACAGTGTTGAAAGTAAGAAAGACCTCTGTACACTCTCAAGTAGATTCTCAGAGATGATGTGGAGAGGAGCAGAGGAGGAAGTAGCTGGCTTCACGGTTCCTTGACCGCCGTCCTCTGCGGGGTGTTCGTCCCCTGCCTTCCCCTGCATCTTAACACAGGACAGAGAGAGCGTGCAGTGCCCGCCTGCTCGAGGCAGGCCAGGCGGCGGAGCTTTTGTCTACTGAACGTGACTCGTTTTGGCTGGAGGAGAAGGAGGGATTAACATGCTGGTGTGTCGTCTGACTCAGGTGGAGGAGTATGAGCTAGGATTATTGAGTAAGGCTGCGGTGCCAAATTGAAGTCCTTTCCTTAAAAAGCAGCACAAAAAATTAAAAGTCATTGTTCTTCGAGGCTCCAGGATGAGTACTCCGTTGGCCATTTGCTTTTGCTGAAGAGGCTCTTCGGTCTTGGAGAACTTGTTTCCCAAACCAGTCAGCGCAGTGACCGGGCAGGGCAGGGGCGGGGATGTTGTCCCGCCTCCTCGTTGTTGGTTGGTGGGAAGGCAGTGCCACCAGGTTTCCCGTGGCCGTTGGAGCGAACATGAGCCCACCCGAGTCGCGGGACGCCGCATGGCCAGCACAGCAGACAGGAGGGTGGCCGAGAGCGCTGGCCTCGGTGCTGGGAGGCCCCGGGTGGCTCCTTAGTCAGGGTGAGATTCGTGGGTTCTCAACTCTTACTTGCTGTAGAGCTGTACGTCTGTTTAACATTTCTTCTTTAAGATTTCATAAATCCAGTGAGTATTGGCTAAATGCAGTCGGCCTGGCTTTCAGGGTTCTCGCACTGCCTCCGGGAGCTCAGACATGTCTTCACACCTCCGGGAGAAGCGGCACCTCCGCATCTGCTAACACACTTCAGTTATGTCTTCACACAGCCCCCCGAGCACGCTCCGAGAGCTTCTGCTCTTCCTTTCGTGTGTGTGTGTGTGTGTTTACTTATCCCTCTCTTGAAGAAGTCTGTCGTGCACGGGTGACTGTTTTCATTCCAAGTTGCGTCTCCGGGAACCAGTGCTGTGCGCCAGCCGCCACCCACCTCTGCCTGTGGCCGGGAGCGGCCGTGCGCCTCTGCTCCCCTGGGGGCCAGGCTCCCTTTTCAGCCCCACAGCCACGGGTGTTCCTATGAGCACTCCAGCTGGGAGTCGCTGCATTTGCCTCTCTGACTTTTTAAGTCCTCCTTGCGAAGCTAGCCGCCTTCGAGCCTGGCCGTGACTGAGCTTTGACTCTCGGATCGTGGTGCTTTTCCTGTTGCCCCTGGACTCAGTGCGTGTCCTTCCATGGTCTCCGAACACATCCGTCAGCGTCGGCGCCCCAGGATGCTGTCTCTGCTGTTCTCAATGCCGGCTTTCTCTGATCCTTTACTATTCATTGGCATCCCTTTGGAATTCCAGATACTTTCCCACCTGTCTCTACCAGGCGGCCTGGGCCTTTTGGCTCAGTCCTCTGGGGTCTCTGGAAGCTAAAAGGCCAGTTCAGGCCTTCCTGGTGAGCGCGTCCTCGTCCAGTGCAGGGCCCTGCAGAGTCGGCGCGGTCTTTCTCACGTTGACGTTTCCTTCTCTGAGCTGCTGTTGAGTTGGAGGTGTGAGGGGACGCTGGGGAGAGGAAGCAGGCGGTGAGGGGTCGGTCAGGTCCTGAGCCGCAGGACGGGGCCTGGGCGTCCTGCCGGGCCCTGCGCCGCGCGCAGACAGGCTGTTGTGTGAGGAAGGCGGGCCGGAGGAGCTGGAAGCTGTCGCGGCTGGCGCCTTACTGGGCCAGGTTCTGGCTTTGGACTATCCAGTAACCCCTGTCTATCTTCTCGTTCTCCCACTTCCCCACAGCCTGGGTCCTCGGCGGGAGAGGAGGAGGAGGAGCGCTTTGCCGCAAATGCCCTTGCCGGCATTATGGTATTCTGATTGCTCTGCCGCCCTTGCCCGCCCATCTTTGTTATTTCTATTTATTTCTGTTTTTTTATTTTATTTTGTTTTTTGCAGACTTGAACCTTTTCTGCCCTGCCTTTCTCTCCTGTTTGTCTTTACTTTATGGTTGACGCTGTACTGTCTCCTCCAAGTATCTGTCTGAACACTGTCTGGAGTCTATCCTTTTCGCATGTCAGTATTTTTATTATGTTGCCGTGTCTTTGACAACGTCCTCTGGGACACTTGAAAACCTTCATGGTTAAAACCTTTCTTCTCTCTCTCTCTCCTCAGTCCCTCCGTTTCAAGGACTAAAACGGTCTTGCGTTAAGTAAAGCCCTGTGGCCAGAACTGAAGGAAGACTCTGGGAGCAGAAAACTCCAACAGGACTTAGCACATTATTTGAGAACAAACTTACAAAAGCCTTAGTTGCTCTCCACCTAAGAAATGTATTCAAAGAAGGAAGCGTCCACTGGAGTTTCAGCAGCTCGCTGAGTCTGGTGCGACGTGAAGGCCCAGCGCCTCTTCCTAGGAATCGTGTCGGTTGCACAACAGAAGCGCTGTCGTGAGCGCAGTCTCAGGTGTATCTCTCTGGCCCGCCGCCCGAGCGCTGGCTCTGCGTGTGGCCGAGTGTCCTGTGATGGCCATCGCGTTTGGCTGGCCTGCGGGAGCCCACGGCTGTGTTTTATGTATTTTCTGTTCACCCTGTGAACCAGAGTTGAAGTTTGTGGACATGGCGATTGTGTGGGACACTGTTCAGCCGGCCTCCTCTGTAGCCGTGGTCAAGCCCCCGCTGTGAAGCGCCAAGCTGCTCGTCTCCGCCGGAGTGCTTTATCAACGAGTCTGTGAAAGCCACTTCAAACACTGCTGCCTGTTGCAAAAGCAGGTGGTACTTTGACCACCCAAGACTTGCCAGAGAATATTAATGGAAGCTTTAAAAGACTCAGGAGGAACAACTGTTCCAGAATTAGAAGATTGTTGCAAGTCCCTTTTTTTTTTTCTTTTCTTTTTTTGTCATTGGGTTGCCCAGTCATACAAAGTAAAATCTTTCCTTCCATGATGGAACAAAACAAGCCAGGCACAGCAACACATGGTTGTAAATCCTACTACTTGGGAGGCTGAGACAGGAAGATCCCAGGTTCAAGGCCAGCCTCATCAACTTAGTGAAACCCTCAGCAACTTAACAAGACCCTGTTTCAAAATAAAAAGAGATGGAGGTGGAGCTGGGCGTGGTGGCGCACGCTTGTAATCCCCGCGCTTGGGAGGCTGAGACAGGAGGATCGCGCAGGTTCGAAGCCAGCCTCAGCTACTGAGTGAGGCTCTCAGCAACTTAGTGAGACCCTGTTTCCAAATAAAGTATAAAATAGGTGGAGAGTATAGCCCAGAGGTAGAAACCCCCTGGGTTCCATCCCCAGGACCACAAAAAGGGGGCGGGGGTTATAGAGGTGTAGCGTGGCAGTAGAACAGCTGGGTTCAATCCTGAGTACTACCAAAAGAAAAACCACTCTGTTAATTTTTACTGGAAACAGCATCCCCAAATAATGGCGGCTTTAAAAACAAATATGTTAACCCTGTTTTAGAATGTTTCTCTGTAGCGCTGTGGGTTTCTCTGTGACAGTCTGAGGCCATTGCGCGTGCGTTGGCTTCAGTGACGATGCCCCGCTCCCTGTGTTCATAGTGGAGAACTCGCTGTCGCCTTGGCTAGGGAACACACCTAGTAACTGCAGAGTGCCTTCCCCAGCCTTCCTGAAACACAGCAGAGGCTGTGACTTAGAGCAATCACAAAAGCAACTGTCTGCTGCTAGCACACACACACACGCGCGCGCGTGCGGCCATAATCAAACAGTATTTTGCGATCAGTCACCTTGGTTACCTCCATCATACCAAGCGCATGGCTCTGCCTGTTGGTAACCAGTTTTCGCCTGTCCTAGTTAGGAGCCTGGAGGGCGCTGCATGGAAAGGCCGGAGGCAGGCGCCTTCCAGGACGAGGTGCATGCATCAGGCGACCAGGCAGTTCCTCTTAGCTGCCTCTTGGGCAGTGGAATTGACAGCTGAAAGGCTTTTAATGCAGAAGCAACTGAATGGGAACCCAGACTGGCTCCCCGGGTCAGCGCGTCCACCTTGGAGTGGAGCAGCCTGGCCTCGACCCCGTGGCGGGAGGGAGGGAGCCAGCCCCAAGGCGGCTCAGATCGCCAGCTTTTAAACCCTGGGGGACAGATCACAAGAAAACTGGTTTCCTGTCCCTGGAAATGGATAGGCATAAGATCTGGTAGGAGGGCGAACATTCCGTCCGTGAACAGTGCTGTGAGGACACTAAACATTCACGTTGCACCCCGTGCGCAAACACTGCGTCCCCAAAACAGCGCTGCCTCCCCCGGCCGTTAAGGGCCGTCTCCCTCCCTCCCGCTGCGAGGACACGGCGCCATCTGCAGCAGGCCTGGCTAGCGCTCCTGGCGCTGGAGTAGGTAGGTCCAAGGCTCTTGCTAGGTTCTGGCTCCCTCCCGGTTAGCAAGCTGGTGGGAGACGCCTTTGGCCTGCAGTGGTAGCCACATGCTTTTTTTAATATCATAAATTGCCCTTTCGTGTTGGCCCCTCAAATTCCCAGCCAAAATTGCTGTCTCCATGGCTCTTGGTAAAAAGCCCCGTGTATAACTCGCTCGCTGAAGTTGGTTGCGGAACCTGACGCGAGTGAGATGCATTCCTGGGAGTGCCAGCTGGCCCGGCAGCGCTGCAGCAAGTCAGCAGTGCTAGCCAGCTTCCCCGGACATCCTGAAGTCTCCCGAGCGACCTGGAAAGCCCCGCCCGCTCACAGGAACAGTGGACGCCCCTGCCCGCCCCACACAGCCAAAGCCACAAGACGCCCAGGTCCTCTGGGATTCTGTGTTTGTAGAAGACCTCGTTACTGTGGAGTGCGACAGTGTGCCAGATGAAGAGATTCCTTTAACTTACATAGCTTTGAAAGTCTACAAGGCCCACTTCCAGTGGGGTTCAACTTAGAAAGGAGTGTCTGTAGCGGTGCCCTGGGAGGTAAGGGTCTGGGGGCTCCTGGAGGCTCCTGGCTGGTCCATCTCCGGAATCTCATCGTAAACCTGAGCCTTCCCCTGGCCACACCTGCTCCCCTGCCCGCCCCCTGCCCCTGGGCCGGTTTCTACCTCTTGGCTTGGGCCCAGGCAGGTCGTAGGCATTGCCAAGCGTTCTCACGAGGCCAGCGTGTTTGTCTCGGAGCAGGGTCGTCGGCGAGCCGTGGCCTGCGGTTCTGTGGGCACCCCTTGCCCGCAGCACCTCGAGCCTCCCTCTCCTCCAGTCGCCATCAACGACAAGTGCGTGCAAGGCGCATTTGATATTTGTTCCAGAAGTGGCTCGGCTGCTTCTGTTCATTTCTTTAAAAACAAATTTCGACTGCATTTAAGAAAGCAGTGCTCGTCAAAAACAACCGTCAGACCCTTGATTTCTTGACTAGCTCTCCAACTGAAATGTCCGGAGGCCGGCTGCTGCTCTCCGAAATCTGAGCGTTCTCCGAGTGGCTAAGTGGAAATATACGATGCTTTTAACAGACTGGACATCTCTCCTGGACTGTCCAGAAAATTACCTCCTTATTACCCAGTACAACTGTCAGTCGACACGTCCCTCAGATTAGAGCACTGCAGTTTTATATTAATAATTTGCAGGCTTTTATCTAATGTGCACTCATGTACAGATTATTATAAAAGTTTTAGGACGTAACTGATTAATCAATATTTGATCATTGTCTTGTTTTTTATTAAATTGTATATTTCTAATATTTTTAAAGCTGAGAGAACTGGTTGAATGTTTATTTTCTTGAAGGTATTTTTAAGATAAAGCTTCTTAATGGCCTATAAACCTTGCATATATATGTAGTTTGATACATATTGTTGCATTTGGAGATCTTGTGTATTGTAACTTGTTTTTTTACAATTCTGAATAGTGGAAATTGTATAATTATAATTGTGTAATTAAAAAAGCATCAGTCAAACAGCCTTCTGGTTAGTATCTTCATTGAGCACTGAGCTATGTCAGGCGCTGGGTGAGGCCAGAGCCTCCAGAACAGAACAACGTGTCTGGGTGACCGTGTCTGGGTGACCGACAGAGCTCGGCTGCTCAGCCCCGGCCCCGGCCGCCTCCTGGCTGGCAGGTGTCACCTCCAGCCGGGCCTGTACCCTTCCCTGTGTCCTCTCTTACGAGGCCCCACTGGATTAGCTCAGGCCCTGCCCCAGCTGCCTCTCAGGGTGTCTCCAGGTGCAGTCAGGTCCTGAGGCTTCTGCACTTGGAACACAGGAGGAAGACTGCACCGGGCTCCTGCTGCAGGCGCCTGTGCGGGGTGGGCTGGCAGGCCGCCCTGGTTCGGTGGCCCCTGATCTGTGCTGCCCTGGGTGCCTGAGGTCGCCAGGCACCGTGCCCAGCTGTGCTTGCCACCCCCACTCCTGAGGCCTGGTGCCACAGCGCATGGAGGTTGTCTAGGACCTAGGACCTTTGGCGTTTTGCCCGTTCTCCACTGGAATACAGATTTTCTTTACTTTTTTTTGGGGGGGAGGGGTTTACTGGGGATTAAACCCAGGGACATTCTACCTCCGAGCTATACCCCCATTCCTTTATTTATTTATTTTGCAGGTCTGGGGATGGAACCGGGGGCATTCAACCTCGGAGCTACACCCCCTGCCCTATTTTTATTCTTTATTTTGAAACTGGGTCTCACTGAGTTGCAGAGGGCCTCACTAAGTAGCTGAGGCTGTCTGCGAACCACGATTCTCCTGTCTCAGCCTCTCGAATGCTGGGATTACAAGCGTGCGCCACCACACCCGGCTCTCATTCCTTATTTTGAAACAGGGCTTCACTAAGTTATGGAGGGCCTCACCACTATTCAGGCTGGCCGGGAATCTGAGACCCTCTGTCTCTTGGTCTCCTGAGTACTGGGATATGCAGTGCTGTATTTATTTTGAAATAGGGTCTCACTAAGTTGTGGAGGGCTTCACTAAGTAGCTAAGGCTGGCCTCGAACCTGTGATCCTCCTGTCTTAGCTTCCCAAGTACTCAGTGTGTGCCACCACACCCAGCTTGGTGTAAGCATATCTATTTACTTATTTTGGTACTGAGGATAGAACTTGGGGACATTCTACCTTTCTATCTCTGAGCTACATTCCCAGCCCTATTTTATTTTTATTTGGAAACAGGGTCTTGCTAGGTTGATGAGAATTTCACTCTTACCAAGGCTGTTCTTGAACCCATGATCCTCCTGTCTCAGCCTTCTAAGTACTGGGATTATAATCACGCACCACCACGCCCAGCTTGGTGTAAGCTTGCTTTCTTTCTTTCTTTTTTCTCTTCTTTGCAGTACTGGGAATGGAACCCAGGGGCATTCTATCTCTGAGCTACACGCCTAGCCCTATTTTTTATTCTTTATTTTGAAACAGGGTCTCAGTGAGTTACAGAGGGCCTCACTAAGTAGCTGAGGTTGGCCAAGAACCCAGTCCTCCTGTCTCAGCCTCCCAAGTGCTGGGATTACAAGCCTGCACTACCATGTCCGGCTAGTGTTAGTATTTTAAAGGAGGTAAAATAAAGTGACTGGGGGTGGGGAGTCCCGTTCTCTGAATGTCTCTTGAGAATGGCCCCACCAGAGGCCAGGCTGGGGCACTGTTAGTTTTTTGTTACGGTTTGGTTTGGGGATTGAGGTTTGAACCCAAGGGCATTCTACCTCTGAACTACACCCTCAGCCATTTTTTATTTTAAAATCAGATCTAAGTTGCTACGGGTCTTGCTAGGTTGCTGGGGCTGACCTCGAGCCTACGATCCTACTGGTACTGCTTCCCGAGCGCTAAGATTACAGGCTTGCGCCACTGACCCTGGCTTGGGGTAGAAGAGGCCCTCTGTGAGGCCCCAGTTGGTAGGGATGGAAAGAGCACGTCCCAGCCATGTGCCGCGCCCTGTGGCCTTGGGGATCTGCCTCTGGGCGTCTCTTCGTACCTCGGTGTGGTGGAACCACATCCAGGCGTGGTGACACACACCTGTAATCCCAGTGCTTGGGAGGCTGACACAGGATTGCAGGTTCGAGGCCAGCCTTAGCAATTTAGCAAGACCCTGTCTTAATAAATAAAGCCGGGCGTGGTGGCGCACGCTTGTAATCCCAGCATTTGAAAGGCTGAGACAGGAGGATCGCAGTTTGCGGCCAACCTCAGCTACTTAGTGAGGCCCTCTGCAACTCAGTGAGACCCTGTTTGAAAATAAAAAATAGGGCTGGGGGTGTAGCTCAGAGATAGAATGACTCTGGGTTCCATCCCCAGTACTGCAAAAATAAAATAATAAATAAAAAAGGGCCAGAGGTATAGCTGAGGGGTCAAATGCTCCTGGATCCAGTTTCCAGTAAAACACACACGCACACACACACACACACACACACACACACACACACACACGAACCAGAAAGTGCAAAGGAGCCAGGTGTGGGCACACTTGTAATCCCAGTACTTGAACAGCTGAGACAAGAGTAGCTCAGGTCCACGGCCAGCCTCGGCTACTTAGGCCCTCTGCAGCTCAGTGAGACCCTGTTTCAAAATAAAGAATAAAAAATAGGGCAGGGTGTATAGCTCAGAGGTAGAATGCCCCTGGGTTCCATCCCCAGACCCACCCCCCAAAAAAAAAAGTAGTGCTGGGGATGTCCAGGGGTGTGGCTGCAGCTCTGACCCCGCCCCCTCCAGGCAGCCGCTCGGTCCAGCCCTGGCTTCATTGGAAGGCAGCGTGTTGGCACCGTGTCCATAGTAACCATGACTTGGATTTTTTGCCCGTGGACCATGTGGAGGGTCTCTGCCTCTTTACTGGTTACAGCACTGGTTGAATGTTCTCATTTGTAAATTTTGCCTAAGAAGTGGGATTATTTCCTTGGGGTAAATTCTGACCAAAGAAACTCCTGGATCAGAGGTGTTTTTGTTTTGCTTTGTTTCTGTGGTATTGGGGATGGAACCCAGGAGCATTCCACCATACCCCCAGCCCTATTTTATTCTTCTATTTGAAACGGTCTCACTAAGTAGCTGAGGCTGGCTGCGAACATGAGATCCTCCTGTCTCAGCCCCCCAAGTACTGGGATGACAAGCGTGAGCCAGCATGCCTGGCTGTGGAACAAAGATGTACAAAGAAAAATTAGTTTTGGTATTGAGGATTGAATCCAGGAGCATTCTACCTGTGACCTGTACCCCAGCCCCATATATATATATATATATATATTTTTTTTTTTTTTTTTGGTGGTGGTACTGGGGTTCCTGGAAGCCCTTCTACCTTAGGGCTACACTCCCAGACCTATTTTATACTTTTATATTTGGAAACAGGGTCTCTAGGCCAGCACGGCTGGCTTTGAACCTGCGCGATCCTCCTGTCTCCGCCTCCCAAGCGCGGGGATTACAAGCGTGCGCCACCACTCCCGGCTATATATTTTTTTTAATTTAGTTTTTGAAACAGTCAAGTTGCTGAAGGTCTTGCTAAGATAGTACGGCTGGTCTTGAACCTCCGGTCCTCCTGTCTTAGCCTCCCTACTAGAGGGATTACAAGCATGCCCCACCATGCCTGGCTGTGGAGAAGTGTAAAGTCCTGGCTGCACGCTGCATCAAAGAGCGGTCAGGGTCTCTGGGAAGTGTGGGTTCTGGACCAGCCTGCGTGGCTGAGGCTTGGCTCTGCCCACTGGTCTCCTGTGTGCCTCAGGCCAAGTGCCTGCCTCGACCTCATTGAGTCTCCAAAATGGGGATGGCAGTATCCCTCCTACAGAGTTGTATGTGGATTAAATGGGTTTGTATTTTGCAATCACTGGGAACAAGTATCTGGCACATAGGAAGAGCCATATGCATTGTGTTTAATGCTATAAAGCTCTCCAAAAGGACTGTGACAGCGTACGGCCGCCCCTCGCCCTGGCAGCTGTTGCAGACATGAGCAGGTTCGTGGGCAGGATGCTGGCCTCAGCCGAGGGTCATGGAGTTGGAGGTCATATGACATTTGTCTTTCAGCTGTTTTATTATTTGAATTTGGGGCACTTTGTCTTCTCAGCAGTTGGCACAGGTGGCCCTATGTTAGAGTCACAATATTTCTGTCAGTGTGTGGGGGGAGAAAGTGGAGACCCCTGGATAGACTTGGCCAGGTGCCCCCCGGGGACACCAGCCGTGGGGAGCTGCAGGGCCTTCCATGCCAGCCCCTAGGTCTCCTGGCCACCTAGCCCCTCTCTGACTGTGTCTCGTCTCTTTGCCAGCAAGTCTGCATGACTTTGACATGCTCCTGGACGATGAGGGCTCTGTCTACACTGAGATCCCCAGGTAAGGAGGCTCCTGCCCACCGGGGCCCAGCCAGCACAGGCCCAGACTCACTCCCTAGCTTCTCACAATGGCCACAGAGCATTTATTTATTATTTACTTATTTATTTATTGTGGGGGGAATAGCGGGGAGTTGGCCCAAGGGCATTCTATATCCAGGCTACACTCCCAGTCCTCTATTTTTTTAGTTTTATTTTGAAACAGAGTCTCACTAGGTGGAGGAGAATCTCACTCCTTGTTGAACCTCTCCTTGAACCTCTGATCCTCCCGTCCTGGCCTCCCAAGTACTGGTAGAATAGGTGTGTACCACAGCACCCAGCTGTGTGTGTGTGTGTGTGTGTGTGTATTTAAAGCCAGGGAGAGGCTTTGGGTGGAAAAGAAAGTGGAGGAGATGGTGTGGTTGTGTTGGGTTTCTCTTCATCCCAGGTGTCTCAGCCTCAGGAAAGTCCAGACACCTCAGACAGCATCAAGGGGGCCGCGCTGCCCCGAGGGGACCACTGACGAACTTCGCATAGGCCTTTTTTTTTTCAGTATTGAGGATTGAACCCAGGGCCATTCTACCTCCAAGCTATACCTCCAGCCCTATTTTAGTTTTATTTTGAAACAAGGTCTCACTAGGCTGATAAGAGTCTCACTACTTGTTGAATCTGTCCTTGAACCTGAGATCCTCCCGTCTCAGCCCCAAGTACACTAGGATTCCAGGTGTGTGCCACCATGCCCAGCCTCCTAAAGGCCATGTACTGGGCGATGTCACAGAAACTCTACCGGGAGCTCTCAGCAGGAGTGAGCGTTGCTTTCCTGCTGCGTCTGCTCAGGCTGGTTGGCCCTGGCAGGTATCTTGGCAGAACAGTCAGAGAGAGGGCCTGTTGTCACCACCCCAGGGGGAGGCGTCTCTGTGGCCAGCCGCAGGCCGCCGGGCCGCCTCTGCGGGGCTGTGGCTGCACACCCCTCAGGAGCAGTTGGGTTCCTTTGGCCTCGTGGGCAGGACGGCACGAGGGGAGGTGGCCGGTGGCCGCCTCAGCCCTGCTCAGAGCCTCTCTGCTCTGGCCAAGGATGTGGCTGCTGTAGTAAAGTCACCCTTGGTGTGGGAGCGCATGCCGGTAATCCCAGTACTTGGGAGGCTGAGACAGGAGGATTCCTAGTTCAAAACCGGCCTCTGCACCGTAGCGAGACCTTCACAACTTGATGCGACCCTGCTTCAAAATCAAAAGCAGCAAGACTGATGGAGTAGTTTGGAGGCAGACGACCCTGGGTTCAATCCCCAGTACCACAAAAGAAAGGAACAAAAACTGTCCAGCTCTCCAGCAATGCGCCGAAACGGCTCGCTGCGGTCAGCTGGACCTAACGGTCTCCTCCTTTCCCAGTGACGGCTGGCTGTCCCGGGCTGTGACCTTCCTGGACCGGTTTTTGCTCTGGCTGGGCATCCACAGGGAGTAAGTCTCCAGACAAGGTTCCCTGGGCTCCGCCCCGTGCCCACGGAACTTCTCTCCAGGCTCCCTGAAGCCTGGCTGGGCCTCCATCTTCCGCTGACCTCAGGATTCCCGCCCAGCCCTTCGTGGACGGAGCATGCAGGAGGACCGGGGTGGGGAAGGGACCAGGGCTCTGCCTCTTAAAGCTGCTTGTTGGGAGCTGGGTGATCACCGTGGAGGCTGACATGCCGCCTCCTGGGAACGCTGACGCCGGGCTTGGGAAGGGCCTGCTCCAGGGCCCCGCCCGGCTTCCCAGGGTCCTGGCTCCCCACGCGTGGTTTCCAGGGACCCTCAGTAAATGTTCACCGCAGCCCGTTCGTTGCCTCTCAGTCACTCGCCCACTTCCCACTCCTTCCTTCCTGACAGGCCGCCTGGGCTCCACCCCTGACCCCCTTCCCCTCACCAGAAACTCCTCCAGCGCCCTGCTCACTCTCCCTGTCATTTTCGGGCCTGGGGATGGAACCCAGGGGCATTCTGGGGATTGAGCCCAGGGTGAGCTACACCCCTCAGCCCTGTTTTATTCCTTATTTAGAAACAGGGTCTTAGGTTGATGAATCTCACTACTTGCTGAGGCTGTACTCGAACCTGCGAACCTCCTGTCTCAGCCTCCCAAGAGCTGGGATTCTAAGTGTGTGCCACTGATTGACCCGGTTCCCCGGAGGGCTTAGGTCCCTCCAAGCTTTCCTCGCTGTTGCCCCGCCGCCAGTACCTGGGTGGGTGGGCCACACCAGACAGTTGTGGGGGGCGCATCACACAAGTCCTGGCTCCTCACGCCAGACACAAGAGGTACCCGGGCCGGTGGCACAGAGCAGCGCAGGCCGCCAGCACTGGTGGTGGAGGTGTGATGCCGGCGGGGTCGTCCAGGCCACCCCCCTGCGCGGGAGAGCCGTGGACATCCACACCGTGCCCGGCCTGGTCCTGCTGCCTGGGGCGCGGTCGCTGCCCACGCCATGGCCCATGACACAGCGTCCCGCGCACCCGGGCCTTCGGCCCTGCTGAGCCAGAGGCCCTTTCCCTGCCCTCCGCACCACTGCCCGAGGCTCTCCGTAGCGCCTGGCACACCTGCCACGCCACAGGTGCCCGCATTGGGTGGGAGTAGAGCCTCCTTGCTGGCCAGGCCTGCGGTGGCCACAGGACCACGGCTTGCAGGCTCCCCGCCCGGGTGAGGTGAAGAGGGCATCCCTCAGACCGCAAAGGTGCCCAGATGTCCAAGTAAGTGTAGACCGCAGTGCCCAGGGCGCCCCCTCGGGCGAGGACCCTGTGTGTCAAGAGAGGGGCCTTTGGGGGAGGGGAGCTGGTGACGACATATCCCAGAAGGAGGGAGGTGTCAGTGTAGGTATTGGTCGCACGCAGGAAGCTTTCAAGTTTTATCTGTGCTTAACAAAAGTTTTTTTTGTTGTTTTTTGTTTTTGCAGGTCTGGGGATGGAACCCAGGGCATTCCAATGCCGAGCTACATCCCCAATCTCACTTTTTATTCTTTATCTTGAAACAGGGTCTCACTAAGTTGCAGAGGGCCTCACTAAGTAGCTGAGGCTGTCCGCCAACCATGATCCTCCAGGCTCAGCCTCCCAAATGTTGGGATTGCAAGCGTGTGCCACCACGCCCGGCTAACAAAAGGTTTTTACTTTTTTAAAATTTTTATTTATTTATTTTTGGTGGAACTGGGGTTCCTGGAAGCCCTTCTACCTCTGGGCAATACTCCCAGACCTATTTTATATTTTTATTTAGAAACAGGGTCTCCTAAGCCAGCGTGCACAGTTGGCTTCGAACCTGCATGATCCTCCTGTCTCTGCCTCCCATGCGCAGGGATTACAAGCGTGCGCCACCACGCCCGGCTACTTTTTTTTTTTTTTAATGGAAATTAATCCAGGTGTTCTACTCCTAAGCCACATCCTCAGCCCTATTTTTGTTTTGAAATAGTCTCTCTCTAGGCCACAAAAAATCTGAGTTGCTAAGGCTGGCGGCAAACCCGTGATCCTCCCGTATCAGCCTCCCAAGTACTGGGAATAGAGGCCTGCGCTGCCCCGTCCAGCAACAAAAGGTTAAGATACTCTTCTTTCCTTAGTCCCTCCCTCCCTCCCTTTCTTCTTCTTGTGTGTGTGTGTGTGTGTGTGTGTGTGTGTGTGTGTATGTGTTACCAAGGATAGAACCCAGGGACATTCTATCTCTGAGATACACCCCCAGCCCTATTTTATTTTAGTCTTTTTTTGTGGGTCTGGGGATGGAATCCAGGAGCATTCAACCTCCAAGCTACAACCCCTGCCCTATGTTTTATTCTTTATTTTGAAACAAGGTCTCACAAAGTTGCGGAGGGCCTAAGTAGCTGAGGCTGGCCATGAACCGTAATCCTGTGGTCTCAGCCTCTCAAATGCTGGTTTGTTTTTTGGGTTTTCTTGGCACTGGGGGTGGAACCCAGAGGCTTTCTACCTCTGGGCTATACTCTAAGACCTATTTTATATCTTATTTGGAAACAGGGTCTAAGTTGCTGAGAAGCTAAGTAGCAGACGCTGGCTTCGAACCTGTGTGATCCTCCTGTCTCAGCCTCCCAAGCGCAGGGATTACAAGCGTGCGCCACCACGCCCGGCTTGAATGCTGGGATTTTTAGAAACAGGGTCTGAGTTGTGAAGGGCTTTGCTAAGTAGCTGAGGCTGTCTGTGAACTTCAATCCTCTGGTCTCTGCATCCCAAATGCTGGGATTACAAGTGTGCACTACCATGTCCGGTGAAGTCTTTTTATTTTCATTTATTTTTTATTTATTTTTTGCAGGTCTGGGGGTGGAACCTAGGGGCATTCAACCTCTGCGCTACATCCCCTGCCCTATGTTTGTTTCTTTATTTTGAAACAGGGTCTAAGTTGTAGAGGGTCTAAGTAGCTGAGGCTGTCCGAGAACCGCGATCCTCCAGTCTCAGCCTCCCGAATGCTGGGATTACAAGCTACGCCCGGCTAAAGTTAAACTTCTTGACCTTCACTTTCCAAGAAAGTTTTGGGGCCTGACACTAGTTTTCGTGTGGAGCTAAGAGGGCCTCCGGTCTGGAGGGTCCCTCGGCTTTTGCTTTGGTGTCTTCTCCGGCCCAATCTAGAAAGGACATGGAGAAAACCCCGGCTCAGAAAAGGGGCCGCACCTTGACGGTGCCAGGGCGGAGGCCGCCGGGCGTGCGGAGCGTGCGGGGTAAGTGACAACAACTCGTATTACAGCGACGGGCTCGTAAACGATCTCTGCAGTGCCCGTCTTCAAAGCAAGGTAAAGCAAGCGGCTACAGCCCCACTGGGCAAGGCACAGGCCAGGCCGCGAGCAACACCCACCCGCGGGGCGCCTGCCTCCTCCAGGGAAAGGAATGCCAGTCGGTTCCCACCCGCAGCCCCACACCTCACTCAGACCAAGCGCAGGCAGTCACCCAAAGCAACACCCAGGACTGTCACTCAGGTTCAGTTTCCTCACTAAAAACCATGCTGAAAGGACTTTTAGTACCAACAGGATTGTTTTCTACACACAGTGGAGGGGTCACTGACCTTTATTTGCACTTAGCTTCAGTTTAAAGCCATCTTTGACAGTGCTACAAAGTGGGAAAGCCCAGACCCAGGACCAGCCTCACCCACTATCCCAGTGAAGGGGCCGGACGTGTCTCTGACGTGACCCCTGACCCCAAACTTCCACCACAGCCACAAGAAATGCTCAAACCGGGAGGCCACCCATGTTAGAAGCTTGCTTACGGTGGCCAATACACACAAGTGATGTACAAGGCTGCTTCTGTACACAGGCGTCCCGAGGAGAACCTTTTTCATTTGAGTTAAATAACATCATTTTTAAAATCTTACATCTAATATTCATCCTAAAAACCACCCAAACAGTAAATATGCACATATGTATATATATATATACACACACCGAGTGTGTGCGCGTACACATGTATATGTATACACCGAGGTGTGTGTACACAGAAACCACGAGGTAGTTTAACCGCCCCTGAGGAAATCAACACTTTGTCTGTCAGCGTGGCGGCCACGGCTGGCTGCCTGGTGGCTGTTTAACTACTGGAGCTCAAGAAACTTCAGGAGTGTAGCATTTACAGGTAGGCCGTCTGGAGTCTGCGCAGGCTCTAAGCGCGGCTTCCGGGGTGACAGGCTCCTGAGCGGGTCTTGGAGATTGTTTTACAGCTCGCTGTGCTCCCCAGGCTTCTGTGCAGGGCTCAATACAATATGTACATGTTTTTAACAGTGTCCTTGAACTTCATTTGGAATCCTTTAAATAAAAAATAGTGACTACTCTTCACCCCGGAAAGTGCTGGCTAACGCGCTGGTGGGGATCTGCTCTCAAGCATTCGGAGACACCCGTCCTTCCCACACAGCACGAACCAAAAAAGTGCAACAGAGGACACGGGAAAAGCAACATCTATTGTTCTTAGAGTCTGACTCTCTTCCCACAGCGAGGAAAGTCTCTTCATAGGTGCTCCGGGTTGCCCGGGAAACGCTCACGCCAGAGCGGGGAAGTCCTCAGGGTCGTCTGGGTTGGGAGCAACATCTTGTGTCTGCAGAAGAGAAGCAGGTGTGAAGCTGACTGCACCACCCATCCCAGCACAGCACCCGGTGAGGAGGGAGGAGCCAGGGCCGGGCCCAGTGAGGGAGGCGCCGAGGCGGGGCGGCTGCCAGGACGTCGCGTCCTCTCCGCACAAGCAGGGGCCGCTTCCCTTTCCTACCACAAATGACAGGCCCAGAAATGTACATGACATGCTGAGCACCAGAGATGCAGGGGGCAAAAGAAACCAACAAGGCTGAGCGGGACCCGGCCACAGGACAGACCTCTAGGTTGGCTTGTTGGTGTGGGACTGGGGCTGACCCCGGGCGTTCTGCCCTTTATACTTTGTATGCTGAGACAAGGTCTCGCTAGTTGCCGAGGCTGGCCCTGAACCTGCAATCCTCCTGGCTCAGCCTCTCAAGCACCACCATGCCTGGCCAGACTAGGTTTTCTGAAGAGCAAGTTCCCTGGGATGAGCTGTGATCGTGCCCTGGCAGCAGCCGAGGGGCGGCCCCGTGCGAGCTGTAGCGGCCCAGGGGCCCTCAGTCTCAAGAGTGCCGCCGGTGACTGGCACAAGTTCCTCCTCCCAGAATCATTCTCGTTTTACACTGGCCTCATCTGTACCCAGAAACAAACACGTTTTGTTCTTGCTTAAGTTAAAAAAAGAAACTATAGGCACCTCTTCCAGGACTAGTCCCACACTCAAGGGAATTCGGCAGCAAGGAACGTGTCTGAGCACAGCCCAGGCAGGCCACAGAGCTCAGCTGGAAGCTAAACGGGTTCATACGTTGGTTCCAAAAGCACTTACGAAGCCCCTACTGCTACCGCGGGTGTGGTTTCTGTCCACTAGAGCGCGGACACTCAGTAACCCTACTGGCCTAGGAGGCCACAAGGGGCTGCTTGGGGCACGAAGGCCAGGGAGGAGCAGCTCCCGGTGAGAGGACAGCGTGGGACCGGGCAGTTGGCAGCAGGGTCACCACGGGATCCTGCACCCTGATGGCCTGTCAGCTGGCCTGCTTCCGTCTCAAGCCTGCAGCTCTGTCCCAGGCCGTTAGAGTGACCTTCTGCAGTTCCAGGCGACTCACAGACCCCGCGGAGGCGGGGCAGCTAGAGGAGGGCCCGCGTCTGGCTGCCACCCATCCCGCAGCCACGGCACCCTGGCCAGAAAGGCAAGTGCAGAGCCCAGGGACCGGCCCCCCAGGAGGAGCGCAGCACCCTCGCAAGTCACCACTCACCGCCACTGCTGCTCGAGGCCCGTAGTTCTCTGTTCTCCTGACCCTTCCCCGGCCTCCCCGGGTGCCGCCTCTGGCTCCACGTCCAGGGCGAGGCAGGTTACCAAAATTAATCTCCAGCTGCGATGTGATGTCATTGGTGGCTTTCCGGAAAACATGGGAATCGTCATCCTGGTCGTCCTTCACCATCTGCAACAGTTACAGCGTCAGACAAATGTGCACAGCCGCCTCCAGGACTTGCGGGCTGTCCTTGGACAAGCGTCTCCCACCGTGGCACCGAGCTGCCCCTGCGGCCGAGGGCCCTCTGCGTGCCGCCGGGCCCGGCCAGGCCAGCAGGTGACGCCGTGCTCCTTACAGGTGCTCACTTCCACCTGACTACAGAACTCAACAAACTACAGACTACAAACTGCAGACTACAAAACTCAAGCAAACATGAGGTACTGCTTCAGGGCTTTTGCCCCTTCTGGTATGGAGAGCAGAGTCCACCAATGGCCTCACCATCTGTGTGTGTGTGTGTGTGTGCGACATTGGGGATGGAACCCAGGGGCATTCTACCTCCAAGAGACACCCCAGCCCTATTTTCTTTTTAATTCTTTTTTTAATTTATTTTTTTGCAGGTCTGGGGATGGAACCCAGGGGCATTTGACCTCCCTATTTTTTATTTTGAAACCCGGTCTCACTAAGTTGCAAAAGGCTGTTCTAGAACCGCGATCCTCCTGTCTCTGCCTCCCAAGTGCTGGGATTACAAGCGTGTGCCGCCACGCCCGCTTGCTTTTTTTAAGAACAATCCCCAGCTAGAATCCACAATGCCATAAGATGATCGAGGACCAAAGGCACCTGATGGGTGCTGATGATGGGCCTCTGACTCCACACCCCAGCTGCTTCACGGACTCTAGCAGGCCTCTGGAGCCAGGCGGATGAGTCTGACGTTGACTGAGGAAGAAGCTTCTATTTTTACCTGAAATGTCAGCTACATGTTTCACAGCTTGACAGCGCAGCTGTTTCAAAGCTTTATTTGTCCAAACAGAACAGAACCAAGAAAGTGGACAAACAGCCAAGCAGCCAGCAGGCTTACCAGACCCCTCACGGGGGCTTCTGCGAGTCAGGCTCTGCTTGTCTGTAAAAAGCCACTTCTCTGGAACATCTCAAAATGTGTTAGTAAGACCTCCTACAGCCTGGCCTGACCAAAACGGGAAGGCAGAGGAGGTATGGACCATAAAGGACCCTCTCAAAGTACCCAAAGGGGACACCAGTGCACACGTGAGGACCGCGTCTGCGACGCTGTGGCTCCTAACCGAGCCCACAGACGTGGTCCTCGGGGGCACTATCAGGAAGAGTGGCCTGGCGAGGTGCAGCCGAGTGGACGGAACTGGGCAGCGGGCGAGCCCTGCAGGTCCTGGGACCCAAGGCCCTCCCCTCCCTGCTCCCCGGCCACCGTGAGGCACAGCCTCCTCCGCCACACACTTCTGTCAGGATGTCCCACTCTGCTACAGGCCCAGACGCTGGGCCAACATGAGCCTTTCCTTGTAACTTGTCACGGGGACAGAGAGCCGGCAGGAACAGAGACGACCTCCGCAGCATCCTGAGCTCCCAACGAAGGTCGAGAGCAGCACCCGGCAAGCAAGTCTGCCGGGCGCACAGCCGAGGGTGGCTGCGGGAGACGCCAACTAACCCCGCAACGGGACTGCTCCGGTGCGCCTCAAGCTTAGTACTGGGCGGCCAGCGGTCAGCCTGGCAACAACTGCAGCGCGCGTCCCCGCAACGTGTCCCTCTACAGCCTGAGGCGTCGGACAGGGAGCTGAGTAGAAACCAGGAAATCAGTCTTTACAACACCAGGGATCCCTGCAGGCCTCACAGCAAGGCTGGATGCTGGAGCGAGGTCAGACTGCGCCGTCAGGCCGCCCGGGACCGTGGTCCGCGGTGAGGAGAGGGAGCGAGGCTGCTGCGACCTCTGCTCCTCAGCTGGGCGTGTGGAGCACGCCTGCAACCCAGTGCATGGGAGGCTGGGACGGGACAGCCTCGGCAACTGAGTGAGGCTCCCTCAACTCAGTGAGGCCCTGCTTCCCAAAAAAAGGAAAGAGGGCTGGGGGTAGCTTGGAGGTACAAGGCCTAGCACACAGAAAAAGGGTAAGGGCTGGAGGTGGAGCTTACAAGTAGAATTTCCCTGGGTTCAATCCCCAGTACCAAAAAAACCCACACTACACTCAACTACCATTTAACCAGACAGCAGTAACCTAATCATGTGAAGTTATCCCTTGAAATGGCATTCTACCTCTCCCTTAGAAGATTAAAATTTTTAAAAATAGCCGGGCGTGGTGGCGCACGCTTGTAATCCCCGCGCTTGGGAGGCTGAGACAGGAGGATCGCACAGGTTCGAAGCCAGCCTCAGCTACTTAGTGAGGCTCTCAGCAACTTAGTGAGACCCTGTTTCCAAATAAAATAGAAAATAGGTCTGGGAGTATAGCCCAGAGGCAGAAAGCCCCTGGGTTCCACCCCTAGTATCTTACACACACACACACACACACACACACACACACATGCGCACGCATACACACACACTTAACAGGTGTCTGCGCAGGCAGCTCCCAGGTGAGCAGAAAATACACTGTTTCTACTTTGGTGTCAAAACATGTTTAGCTGGGCTTGGTGGCGCACCCTTGCCATCCCTCCATTTGGGAGGCTGAGACAGAAGGATCGCGGTTCACAGACAGCCTCAGCTACTTAGTGAGGCCCTCTGCAACTCAGTGAGACCCTGTTTCAAAATAAAGAATAAAAATAGGGCTGGGGGTGTAGACGTAGAATGCCCCTGGGTTCCAGTCCCAGTACAGCAAAAAGAAATTAAAAAAAGAACCATCCTGTTTCAGTCATTCTCTGATTCCTCTTAAGCAGAAAGTGGAATGCTAACTACTACCGTTCCCTTTTCAAAACAACTGGAGTCCACTCCGTTTCCACACGGTAAAGCAGAGAGCACCCCAGGTACAACGCGCCGTCAGTGCTTACGTCGTCTCTGCATCTGGACCTGTGGATCACCACTGCCTTTGAAGGGACGGTGGACTCTGGCCTCCGGATGTTAAACTCGGGCTTTGGTCTGGTCTGCTCCTGAAGACTTTTCCATTCGTCTAAAGTCATCTCTTGAACTTGAGTTTCTTCTTCTACTTCCATCTCAGTAACTCTAAACATGCATAATTACGAAAAACAATTTTTAATGGGGCTAAAATGCCTATTTTATAAAAGAAAAAGTTATGACCACTAGTTTAACATATTTCTTTTTTTATGTGTGGTACTGGGGATGGAACCCGGGGTATTGTACCTCCAAGCTCTACCCCCAGCCCCATTTTTTATTATTTTGAAACAGGGCCTGAGTTACTGAGGGCCTCACCAAGTAGCTGAGGCTGGCCTTAAGCCGCAATCCTCCTGTCTCAGCCTCCCAAGTACTGGGATTACAAGCGTGCGCCACCACACCCGGCTCCTTTTTTATTTTTTGAAACAGGGTCTTGCTAAGTAGTTGAGGATGTCCATGAGCCGCGATCCTCCAATCTCCGCCTCCCAAGCGGGGATTACAAGTGTGCACCACCACGCCCGGCTGACTTTAACATGCGTCCGTGGTACTGCATCTCAACGGTAAATAAGGTACGAAAACCTTTGAATGATGGGCTTCCGTATTTATTTTCAGCGTTTTACGCTATCACTGCCAACTGAGGACCCTCCTGTCTGCTGGAATCCGTCTGTGGGATGTGGGAACTGGCTGCAATGACCTCGCCACGGCCTCTCCCTCCAGACGGCCACACAGACAACACGAGCCAAGTGCGGAAGCCGCGAGGCACTGTGGACACGCCGCAGGAAGCTGAGGGCAGACTGAGTAGCGGGTCATAATGCAGAGTCCGGTGGCCGGGCGAGGTGGCGCACGCTCGCAATCCCAGTGCTCGGCAGGCTGAGACAGGAGGATCGCAAGCTCGAGGGCAGCCTCAGCAAGTAGCGAGACTCATCAACCCAGTGAGACCTTGTTTCCAAATAAGAAATAAAGAATCAGGCTGGGGTGTAGTTCAAAGGTAGAATGCCTCTGAGTTCAATTCCCAGTACCATGAAAATGAATACATAAAAATTAAAAAAAATAAGCAAATGCAGAGTCTGGTAAACAGCCTCATTAACGAGAAAAAGAAAACATAGCACTTCTTTGCAGAGCCCTCCAGGCCGCGCCCACAGCCGTCAGGCTGAGCATGTTCTCTTTCATTTTTTGTGGTCCCGGGGGTGGAACCCAGGGGCTTTCTATCCCCGGGCTACGCTCCCAGACCTATTTTATACTTTATTTGGAAACAGGGTCTCACTAGTTGTGGAGAGCCTCACTCAGTAGCTGAGGCGGGCTTTGAATCTGCGACCCTCCTGTCTCAGCCTCCCAAGCAGAGGTTCCAAGCTGCGTCCCCACGCCCGGCTAAGCATGCTTTCTTACGGGTTCACCCAGAATAGCTCCGGCGCTGCCGCGGATTCCCACGCTTGTTCTCACCACACCGAGTGCTGGCAGCCTCACCTTGGGGCCTTTGACAATGGTGAGAAGGTTTTATTGTTCTTCTCTCTGTGTCATCATTTAAATGCTAAAGTTTACCAGGCACGGTGGTGCACATGTGTAGCCCAGTTCTGGGGAGGCTGAGACAGGAGGATCCGGTTTCACGGCCAGCCTCCTGCTGACCTCATAGAAAGCCCATGCTGCTGCGTAGCCACGCTGTGGCCAGTAACATCCAGAGGCTCCTGTACCCTGCGTGTGACCTGCAGCGCTCGGCAGAGGGTGGAGGCCAAGAGGAGGCCGGCTCAGGAGTCCGGCAAGGCGCAACAAGAAGCCGCGGGCACGAGCACAGCGGGCCAGGGGCCTCGGCTCCGTGGGGGCGAGGGCAGGTGGGCAAAGGCTCAGCAGACACCAGAGACAGACAGGGAGCTGGCGGTGAGAGGAGAGTGGTGGCCGCCGCCAGGGTGGAGAACCCTGTCACCCCAGGGCTAGGGAGGCCAACACGGAAGAAGCACAGGATGCAGGACAGCCTCAGCAAGTAGCGAGACCCTCGGCAACTTAACTAGACCCTGTTGCAAAATACAAGTAAAATAGGGTCGGAGGTGTGGCTTAGAGGTAGAATACCTTAGGTTCAACCTCCAGTACCACAAAAAAAAAAAAAAAAAAAAAAAAACCGAGAGAGAGAGATAAAAAGAAAGGGAGAGCGGGAAGGAGGGAGAAAGGAAGAAAACTGGTGTGTGCTGAGCATGGAGGCGCATGCCTATGATCCCAGTACTTAGAGGCCAGTGAGACCCTATTTCAAAATTTAAAAATCTGGAGGTGAGCTGGGTGTAGTGGTGCACGCCTGTAATCCCAGCATTCGGGAGGCAGAGACAGGAGGATCGCGGTTCACGGACAGCTTCAGCTACTTAGTGAGGCCCTCTGCAAAGTGAGACCCTGCTTCAAAATAAAGAATAAAAAATAGGACTGGGGGTGTGGCTCAGAGGTAGAATGCACCTGGGTTCCATCCTCAGTACTGAAAAAAAAAAAAAAGCTGGAAGTATAGTTTGAAGGTAGAGTGCCCCTGGGTTCAATCCTCAGTAACACACACACACACACACACACACACACACACACACACACACACACACACCAGAAAAAATAGATATTATGGGCAGTGAATAGAACACTTGAATTTAGCCCATTAATTATCATTAAAATTTTTTACTGCTTGTAATCCCAGCATTCAGGAGGCTGAGACAAGAGGATTCTGGTTTGCGGACAGCCTCAGCAACTTAGTAAGACCTGTTTCTAAATTAAGAATAAAAAAATTGGGCAGAGGGTGTGGCTTGGAGATCTAATGCCCCTAGATTCCATCCCCAGACCTGCAAAAAAACAAAAACAAAACAAAACAAAAAAACCAACTTTTTTTTGTGGTACTGGGGTTTCTGGAAACCCTTCTACCTCCAGGGCTATACTTCCAGACCTATTTTATATATTTTTTGGAAACAGGGTCTCTTAAGCCAGTAAGGCTGGCTTCGAACCAGCGTGATCCTCCTGTCTCCGCCTCACAAGCGCGGGGATTACAAGCGTGCGCCACTACACCTGGCTGAAAAAAAAAATTTTTTTTACTAAAGCCTGAAGTGGTGGTATATACTTGTAATCCCAGTACTTGGGAGGCTAAGACAGGAGGATTACAGGTTTGTGGCCAGCCTTAGCTACTTAGTGAGACCCTCTGAAGTGAGAGTGTTTCAAAATAAAGAAATAAAACTATAGGGCTGGCCAGGCGTGGTGGGCACGCTTGTAATCCCCGCAGTTGTGAGGCTGAGACAGGAGGATCACACAGGTTCGAAGCCAGCCTCAGCTACTTAGTGACGCTCTCAGCAATTTAGTGAGACCCTGTTTCCAAATAAAATATCAAATAGGTCTGGGAATATAGCCCAGGGGTAGAAAAGCCCCTGGGTTGCACCCCCAGTACTACCCAAAATAAATTAAATAAATAAATAAATAATAAATAAATAAATAAATAAATAAATAAATAAAATATAGGGCTGGAGGTGGTAGCTCGGAGGTAGAAGGCCCCTGGGTTCAATCCCCACAAAAAAAAAAAAAAAATTAGGGCTGGGTGTGTAGCTCAGAGGTAGAATGTCTCCAAATTCAATCCCCAGTACCACAAAAAAATTTTTTTTCACTAAATAACTTGAACTTATTAGTTTGATCATTAGTCATTAACACATTAACAAGATGAGCCCTCTGTAAAATGACAAGGGCTGAGCTCTTAGACATCACCAAGACCTCTGCCCAGGGGGCAGGCTGAGCGGAACACCCTACCTGGCCGGCGAGTCCTCTTCCAGCGTGCCCTGGGACTCCTCCGGCCCTGAGGTCAGCTCCATGGGGGCTGGCAGCTCCGCCTCACTGAAACACACAAGCACCCGCCTGTCACCAAATATGCACACGAGCACTCTCACATATGTGCACAGAGAAGGCACAGTTGCGTCCTTTTCCTTAAGACATACTCTATAAGGAAGGACAGATACACACAGGTACCCACGGCAAGAGAAAGAAACGTTTGGGGCTGCTTACCCATAAAAATGACTTCAGAAATGCCAAAAGTTCCTTAATAAATGGAAGTTTCCATGAACAAACCAAAACTAAAATAAAACTGTAAATTGTTTTTAAAAATAAAAGGTATAGGCCAGGTATGGTGGTGTAGGTCTGCAATCCCAATACATGGAAGGCAGAGACAGGAGGATCACAGGTTCGCAGACAGCCTCAGCCACTAGTGAGGCCTCCTGCAACTTAGTGAGACCTTGCTTCAAAACAAAGAATAAAAAGAAATAGGGCTGGGGATATAGCTTGGAAGTAGAATGCCCTGCGGTTCAATCCCCAGTACCACAAATAAATAAATAAATAAATAAATAAATAAATAAATAAATAAATAAATAAATAAAATAAAATAGGGCTGGAAGTATAGGTCAGAAGTAGGATGGCCCTGGGTTCAATCCCCAGTGCTGCCAAAACACAGACCCGAGGGCTGGGAATGTAACTCGGAGGTAAAATTCCCTCTGGGTTTAACCCCTAGTACTTTCCCCCAAATATTAAATAAAAATTTTAAATTAAAAAAAATAAAATTATGCCATGTAAAACTTTTCTAAAACAGCAATAAAGTAAACACAGATCCCACAAAAACTAGCAAGTACGATTTCAAACAATGGTACAGTACCAGTGCTAGAAAGCAAGGTCTCAGAACACTAACCAGACAGACACAAGAACAGATCAGAGCCGGGCGTGCCGGTGCGCACTCCCAACCCCAGTACTTGGGAGGCTCAGACAGGAGGACTGCGGTTTGAGGACAGCCTTAGCTACCTAGTGAGACCTGCCACGACTAAGTGAGATCCTGTTTCAAAATAAAGAATAAAAAATAGGGTTGGGGGTGTAACTCAGAGATAGAATGCCCTGGGTTCAATTCCCAGTGCCATACACATCACACGCGCGCGCGCACACACACACACACACACACACACACACACACACACACACACACGAAATGACAGCATGATCTGGGTGTGGTGGCGCACACTTGCAATCCCAGCATCTGGGAGGCTGAGACAGGAGGATCGTGGTTCACAGCCAGCCTCAGCTACTTAGTGAGGCCCTCTGCAACTCAGGGAGACCCTGCTTCAAATAATGAATAAAAAATAGGGCTGGGGGTGTAGATCAGAGGTAGAATACCCCTGGGTTCAATCCCCAGCACCACAAAAAAAAAAAAAAGGAAAGAAAGAAAAGAAATGATAGCATGAGAAAAAATTATTTGAATCTTAATTCACATGACGTTAATTTTTCCTTTTTATTTTAACATCAGTCAACTTGAACAATACTTTAAAAAAGTTTCAGCAAAAGAAAATTTTCACTTCCAGTAAACTGCTAAAATTAGTCAATAGATTCATTAGAAATGTCTTACAGTCTACATCCAGAATCCAGCATCCTAGTTCAGGAAAGATTCAATCGGGCTTTACAAATAAGGATTTTTGTTGTTGTTGTTGTTGTTCACCTAAGCTGAGCTATCACAATACAACAGACCTTTTTCAAGTTAAATGATCTCTTTGCTGAGACAGGAGGATTTCAGGTTTGCGGCCAGCCTCAGCTACTTAAGTGAGACCCTCTGCAACTTAGTGAGTGACATCCTGCTTCAAAATAAAGAATTAAAAAAATGGGCTAGGGGAGTAGCTCAGAGGTAGAATGCCCTGAGTAAAATCCCCAGTACCGCCAAAAAAAAAAAAAAAAAAAATCTTTGTGCGTCTGGGGTTGGGGAGGAGTACTGGCGCTTGAACCCAGGGGCATTCTACCTGAGTTAAATCCCCAGCCCAATTTTCTTATTTTGAAACAGGGTCTCACTAAGTTGCAGAGGGCCTCATTAAGTAGCTGAGGCTGGCTGCAAACCTGTGATCCTCCTGTCTCAGCCTCTCAAGTGCGGGGATTATAAGCATGTGCGCCACCACACTTGGCTCAAAAATCAGTGTTCTTAAACTTGAGCAATTAACTACCGATTTTACAGAAAAGAAAATCACAGATTACCCCCTTGTGTTGACCTGAATTTTTTCCTTCCTTTTCTTTTTTTTAAAGTACTAGAGGTTGAAATCCAAGGTCATTCTACCTCTGAGCTATACCCTAAGACCTTTTTTTTTTTTTTTTGGGTGGTACTGGGGGTGGAACCCAGAGGCTTTCAACCTCCGGGGTACACTCCTAGACCTATATTATATTTTTATTTGGAAACAGGGTCTCACTAAGTAGCTGAGGCTGGCTTTGAACCTGTGCGATCCCCGCCTCAGCCTCCCAAGCACCGGGATTACAAGCGTGCACCACCACACCCTGCCTCCCCAAGACCTATTTTATTTTTAATTTTCAAACAGAGTCACAATCCGTCACTGAGGCTACCCTTACTAACTTGCTGAGGCTGGACTCAGACTTGCACTCCTCCAGTCTCAGCCCCGCAAGTACTGGGATGACGGGCACACGCCACCACGCCTGGCTGACCTGAATTATTCTTTTTTTTTTTTTTTTGGTGGTACTGGGGTTCCTGGGAGCCCTTCTACCTCCGGGCTACACTCCCAGACCTATTTTATATTTTTGAAACAGGGTCTCTTACACCAGCACGGCTGGCTTCGAACCTGCGCAATCCTCCTGTCTCCGCCTCCCAAGCGCGGGGATTACAAGCGTGCGCCACCACGCCCGGCTTGAATTATTCTTTAAAGAAACATAAAACTTACCTTCTGCTTACAACTCTTAGAGTACTATATGACCCAAACTACAAAATGAGTCTCAAAATCAGCAACAATTTGGCTAATTTTTTTTGTGTATTCTACCTCTGAGATCTAACCCCACAAACCTGCAATCCTCCATCTCAGTTTCCCAAGTACTGAGTTTATAGGCATGTGCCACCATGACCAGCTTGATAAAGTTCTTGAGTTAAAATCACCAGTGCTGGATTCATTAGAAGAAAAGATACACCTCCAGATGTCTATAGTGTGGCTTCAGTTACGCCAGTGCAGTGCAGAAAACGCCTGTTTGTGTACGTATGCTCTACACAAAGATGTTGCAAGCCACAGCTCAGCTACCTGCCTCACGTTTAATCAGGCTTCACACTTAGCCGGTCTCTAACAGGGAGCACATTTCCATCAAATATTACTTGATAACAACACAGGACTGCCTTGCTCTTCACCATACAAGCTGGGAGGCAGCTCTACTGAAAGTTGCGTTCATGGGTGTCTATTACAATTGTCAACAAAACACTTTCTTTTGGTACCAGGGAATGAACTCAAGTGCATTCATTCTACCTTGAGCTACAGCCTCAGCCCTGTTTTTTATCCTTTATTTTGAAACAAGGTCTCACTGAGTAGTTGAGGCTGGCCGCGAACCTGTCATCTTCCTCCTGGGATTACAAGCATGAGCTACCATGCCCAGCTTGGTTATACTTTATAAATTACTACGCATGAAAAATTCTATTTCAACAGATACTGCCAAACTACTGACGTAAGCCAATGCCAACCCTGGGAGTGGCTCAGTCATGTCCGTTTAAAGCATCTCGTCCTCAATTCCAGTTATTGATCCAGTGTTTTCAAACGGGAATACTAAGCTACAGCTAAACCATACGGCACCTGGAAGCCCTGGGCCTCAGGCCGTGAAGAGCACATCGCCCATGGTAGGCTCAACTCCACCTTCCCCTCGCTGATCAAAAGTGCACAACTTTGCTGCCCTCTGCTGCCTTCACGCTGTCAAAACACTCGATTTATTAAGAAATCAGTCTCTCCCAGCATTCAGGAGGCTGAGACAGGAGGATCGCGGTTCACGGACAGCTTCAGCTACTTAAAGGACCTCCGCAACTCAGTGAGACCATGTTTCCAAATAAAGACTAAAAACTAGGGCTAGAGGTGTATCTTGGAGGGAGAATGCCCTGGGTTCAACCCCCAATACCACACACAAAAAATAATAAATAAATAAAATAGACCTCTTATAGCAGTTTCAAATTTAAATGCAATACAGAAATGTTGTTTTAAAAAGTTATGTCCTG
Organism: Muscardinus avellanarius; assembly: GCF_963383645.1. Classification (NCBI taxonomy): domain Eukaryota; kingdom Metazoa; phylum Chordata; class Mammalia; order Rodentia; family Gliridae; genus Muscardinus; species Muscardinus avellanarius. The sequence continues at coordinate 95,507,628 of NC_137799.1, forward strand.
CCAGGCTTGGTGATGCACACTGTAATCTCAGTACTTGGAAGGGTGAGACAGGAAGATCCCAGGTTCAAGGTCAGCCTCATCAGCCTAGCCAGACCCTCAGCAACGTTTCAAGACCCTGTCTCAAAACGAAAAGTTAAAATGGGCTGGGCATGTTGGCTGGAAGGCAGAATGCCCCTTGGTTCAATCCCTGGCATTACAAAAAAAGTTATGTCCCGGCTAAATCTCAGGTCTAGGTATGAGAGAGAAAGAGAGAGAAGAGAGAGGGAGAGAGGGGAGAGAGGGAGAGAGGGGAGAGAGGGAAAGAAGGAGAGAGGGGGAGAGATGGAGAGGGGGAGGGAGGGAGGGAGAGGGGGGAGGGAAGGAGAGGGGGTGGGAAGGAGGGGGGAGGACAGCCAGAGAGTCCCACAGCTCTGCAGCCCTTAGAGGGCACATTTCCACCTTACCTGGTATCTTTAACTGATCCCCAGGTGCGAACTCCACATCCACCCATGCCATCCTCAGTTCTGACTGCTCTAGAGAAAGAAAGAATATTCCCTTAAGCCAGAAGCTATTCTCCAGGCAATTTCCAAATCAGAAAAAGGTGATTATAAAAGAGATCCTGGAGCCAGGCATGGTGGCCTGCGCCTGTAATCCTAGTACGTGGGGGGCTGAGACAGGAGGATCACAGGTTCGTGGCCAGCCTCAGCTACTTAATGAGGCTCTCAGAAACTTAGCAAGATCTTATTTCCAAATAAAAATAAAATGATGTAGAGGTACTGCTCAGAGGTAAAATGTCCCTGGGCTCAATCCCAGTACCAACACACAAAAATATTCTGGGATCACCTTCCATAAGAAAAACAGCATACTAACAACTATGAACATATAATAACATATTCCAAACGTGTACTGCCAAATCTTAAAAAAAAAAAACAGCACTTATAAAGAACTTACATTTTTTCATTCCCACTGTATCTTTCAAAATCTTGTTTCCCTCTCTGGTCAAAAGTGTCAAACGCTCGGCTCCCAGGACCACCTCTGCCCCGGCCTCGCAGGCCCCCTCTTGGGCCTCCTCGTCCTCTGAGGGGTCTGTCTCGATCAAACCTGTCAGTGGATCTAGGAAGAGATGGATAAAAGTACAGAGCTGGATCAAAGGTCTGAAGCCTCTCTGAGGAAAAACTCTGGGAAGACGCTACGGCTACAGCATGTTGGAGAGGGCGGCTTGGGGGTCACCCTGAGCCTGTACTGCGTACGCCGCGCGCACTCCACAGGCACTCTTAACCCTCAGACGGGAATCCTTCCCGTCATCCTTCCAACTTCCCTAGAAATCGGAAATCATTTTAAAGGAAAAAAAAAGAAGTCTCTTTCCATAATTCCGTCTCTCCCCCTTACGTATGTGCATTATTTCACTTACTAGACAGCTTTTCATGTCACAAAGATCTATTTCACCTTTTTTAAAGGCTACGTACTCTTACTACTAAAAAAATAGCATCTGAACAATTTTATTTCCACAGAAATCAATCTCTGAAGGAAAAAAGTGTAGACATTTCCCAAAATTAAATAGCTCTAATCCAAGAATCTTTTCACCACAGCAGGCAGACGGAGACCATTACACAGCAAACGATGGTGATGTGATGAAGCCTGTCTAACCCTTCTCCCCCGCAGTGAGCCGCGGCACCTGGGGCTCTGCATTGACCGGCTGGTAAACAAGACCTGCGGAGGGAACGCAGCGCCGCCCTCTCGCTCGCAGCCACTTTCTGCTACACTTTTCCCGGGGGAGTATGTTTAATAGACACTGGAGCATAGTTCCAAACAGCCATGTTCTTAGGTTGAAACCTATGCCAAGATACTAAATGCAGTCGGCAGCCGCAGGACTCTGGGGACAATGCCCCTCTGACATTTAGCGCTCTTGTAGTCTTCTAGCTTCTCTGTACAGTCAGCCCTCCACACCCTGGGTTCCAGTCAGGTCCTCAATCTCTGCAGTCAACCAACCTCTGATCCAAAATATTCAGAAAAGGCTGGGCATGGTGGCACATGCTTGAAATCCCAGTACTGGGAGGCGGAGACAAAGGATCACAGGTTGACGGCCGGCCTCAGCTACTTAGTGAGGTCTGCTGCGACTCACTGAGACCCTGGCATTACAACCTCCTAGGTGGAGCTATAGCTCGGAGGGAGAATGCCTCTGGGTTCAATTCTCATCACCAAAAATAATAATAATAATAAACTTAGTAAAATAGGTTGGAGTGTAGCTCAGAGGTAGAATGACCCAGGTTCAATCCCCAGCACTGCAAAACAACAACACTGCATCTGTACTGAATCTAGACAGACCATTTTGGGCGTTATTCACTAAACAATGTAAGGAAACAATTATTGCCACAGCATTCTCACTGCCGGAGATACTGTACTTATCTAAATGTATAAAGGAGGACCACGTGTGGTGGCACATACCAGTATTCCGGCACTTGGGAGGCTGGAACGGGAGGATCACAGGTATGAGGACAGCCTTAGCAAGTACTGATACTCTCAGCAATCTAGGAAGACCAATTTTTTTTTTGTACTGGGGATGGAACCCAGGGGCATTCCACCTCTGAGCTACACCCAGCCTATTTTTTATTCTCTATTTTGAAACAGGGTCTCACTGAGTAGTAGCAGAGGGCCTCACTAAGTAGCTGAGGCTGTCCGCGAACAACGATCCTCCTGTCTCAGCCTCCCAAATGCTAGGATTAGAAGTGTCCACCACCATGCCTGATTAGAGAGACCATTTCAAAAATAAAAACAGCTGGGCGTGGTGGGCACGCTTGTAATCCCAGCATTCGGGAGGCTGAGACAGGAGGATCCTGGGTCACAGCCAGCCTCAGTTACTTAGAGAGGCCCTCTGCAACTCAGTGAGCCCTGTTTCAAAATAAAGAATAAACAATAGGGCTGGGGGGCGTAGCTCGGAGGTAGAATGCCCCTGGGTTCCATCCCCAGTACCACAAAAAATAAAAATAAAAACAAAGGAGAACTGGGAGTGCAGCTCAGAGGTAGGATGCTCCTGAGTTCAATCCCTAGTACCACAGGGGGAAAAAAAAAAGACAGAGGATGTGTGGATCTGTGAATCCACAGACTATGGAACCCCTGGGGATCCTGGAGCCAATCCCTTGTGGGGACTAGGGGTAAGAGATGACAATGTTTTCCTTTAAATATGGCTCACCAGTTCTTTCTATTTAAACTATGCTACAAAGTCTGGACCGCAATCTTGCTGGCGCTAAGCCTAAGACACACAAGCGGCACTGTGTGGATGTGGGCTTCGCCTGCGCGGCTAAACTCGGTGCCGGCACACACCTGCCCCACAGCTCCCACGCCAGAGCGCTTGCTAGAGAACGTACGCGAACAAGAGCTTACACAGCACAGGAGGCGTCTTCACACTGTATCACGGCAGCCTATTGTCCTGACTGTGGGTTTACACCCTGCTCAAGTATGTTCAAGAGTCTGAATTAGTAATGCTAAATTAAAGCCATAAGTATATCCCTTGCCCCAAATTAGCTCCCTACACTAGAACTTCAAAAGAATGTTAACAAATTCAATACTCTGCTGTGTAATTTTTTATGAGTACTTTTCAGTTATCTATCTGTGTATATAATCTATGCTGGGGACTGAACCCAGGGACTCACTCATGTTAGGTGAACACTCTACACCCTCACTCCGCAATTCCCCCCTTTTTTTCAGTACTGGGGATGGAACCCAGGGGCATTCTACCTCTGAGCTACACCCCCAGCCCCATTTTTATTCTCTATTTTGAAACAAGGTCTCACTGAGTCGCAAAGGGCCTAAGTAGCTGAGGCTGTTCTTGAACTGCGATCCTCCCTCCTGTCTCAGGCTCCCAAATGCTGGGATTACAAGCTTTGCCACCGCGCCTGGCTCACGATTCACCTGTTTCACCTGTTTCTTTTTCTTTTTTTTTTTTTTTTTGTGGTACTGGGGTGAAACCCAGGGGCTCTTCTACCTCCGGGCTATCCTCCCAGATCTATTTTACACTTTATTTGGACACAGGGTTTCACTGAGTTGCTGAGGGACTCATTAAGTAGCTGAGACTGGCTTTGCACCTGTGCGATCCTCCTGTCTCAGCCTACCAAGCGCGGGGATTACAAGCGTGTGCCACCACGCCTGGCTCACAATTCACTTTAAATTGTACAATCATTTCCTGAACTAAGACATAAGATCACGCATGAGATGAATGGAAGACCCTTCACATGTCCCAATACGTGCGTCTCACATTGGTAAAATATTCCTAGAACAGCCACCACAGGAAGGTCTCTAAGGCTAGCGCGTCCTGCAAACCCCGCAGCTCCCCACGCTCCCGAGGACCCAGCGCGCACTTGTCGTCTGTGAACTTCTCGGTGGTGAGGTCGGCCTGCCGCTCGGTCTCGGTCTCGTGGGGACGATGCTCCCTGTAGGGTCTCCGCTCTGCTCGCTCCAGCGTCACCTCTGGGCCCCGGCTGTCACTGCACCCTTGCTGTTCCCCTCTTCTCGGAGCATGCTTCTGGCCTGCCAGGAGGAAACCAAGGAAAGCGCTGGAACACAACATCTGCAGGAGCACAATGGAACCTGGAGGGACTTCTAAGTTTCAGTTTTCTAGAAATCAAAGTCATTGGAACATTCAGGAAGCCTGGAAAATTTCAGAGAAAAAAAAGGTGCTGACACTTCTGTTACCTAGAGTCTACTTCTGCAAGTGTATACGTGTGTGTGCGCACGCGTATGTGGTAGGGGTTGAACCCAGGGACATTCTACCTAAGACCTACACCCTCAGCTCCTTTTTATATGCTTTGTTTTGAAGCAGGGTCTCACTAGGTTGATTAGAGTATCACTACTTGCTGAGGCTGTTCTTGAACCTGCAATCCTGTTGACTCAGCCTCCCAAATACTGGAATTACAGGTGTGCGCCACCACACCCAGTGCTGCCCTCTAGTTTTGATGCTTTCTTTTCTTTCTTTCTTTCTTTCTTTCTTTCTTTCTTTCTTCTTCTTCTTCTTTTTTTTTTTTTTGTAGTACTAAGGATGGAACCCAGGGGCAGTTGACCTCCAAACTACACCTGCAACCCTTTTTTTTATTATTTATTACTTTGCAGTACTGGGGATGGAACTCAGGGGCATTCTACCTCCAAGTTAGACCCACAGCCCTGTATTTTCTTCTTTATTTTGAAACAGGGTCTCACCGAGTTGCAGAGGGCCTAAGTAGCTGAGGCTGTCTGTGAACCGAGATCCTTCTGTCTCAGCCTCCCAAATGCTGGGATTACAAGCGTGCGCCACCACACCCGGCTTATTCTTTATTTTTTGAAATGTGGTCTCAGTTGCTGAGGCTGGCCTTGAACCTGTGATCCTCCTATATTAGCTGCCTAAGTACTAGGATTACAAGGGTGCCCCATCACATCTGGTTGGAATTATTTTTCTTAACTGCATTTTCTGATATGTAGCATATGGTTAATAAAGACATAGTACATGCTTAATTAAAAAAAGAAATACACACACATACATATTTTGGCATTTTCTCACAATGTTTCCTACCTAAATGTTATAGCTTGGACACAAGTAAATATCTGGACTTATTTTAAGGCAAAAATCATGTCTGTGATGACATCACTAAAACAAAACTATGCAACTTACTACTTTTAAATTATTTATGTGTGAAAAAAAGTTAAGTTCAATCTGCCATGCTTTAATTTCCCATACCTAAAATTATTTAAATCCAGTTTGCCATCGCTTCTTGGCCTTTTGGCCAAGATCAAGTGTAAGTCCAATTTGCATCCTCTGGTGAAGTCACAATCTAAGCCTGAGACATGTTTAGACATGGGAAAGATGTTCTCATAAGCAGTGCATCACAGAACATGCACTGCCAAGAGATGAAAACTGGTTATCTGAAGAGAAGGGAAAAGGTCATCATAAAAATTAAGTAACATTGAATTATCTTTTTTTTCTTGTGGTACTGGGGATTGAGCCCAGGGGCATTCTACCTCTAAGGTACACCCCCAGCCCTATTTCTTGTTCTTTATTTTGAAACAGGGTCTCACTGAGTTGCGGAGGGCCTCACTAAGTAGCTGAGGCTGGCCGCGAACCTGGAGCCTCCTGCTTTTTTTTTTTCAGTACTGAGGGTTGAACTCTGGGGAATTCTACCTCTGAGCTACACCTACAGCTCCATTTTTTATGATTTTATTTGAAACAGGGTCTCAATAAGTTGCAGAGAGCTTCACAAGTAGCTGAGGCTGACCGGAAACCTGCGATCCTCCTGTCTCAGCCTCCCAAGTACTGGGATTACAAGCATGCGCCACCACACCCAGCTGTTTTTTGTTTTGCAATACTGAGGATGAAACACAGGGGCATTCTACCTCTGAGCTACACCCTCTGCCCTATTTATCATTATTATTATTATTATTATTATTATTATTATTATTATTATTATTTATTTTTGGTGGTACTGGGGTTCCTGGAAGCCCTTCTACCTCTGGGCTACACTCCCAGATCTATTTTTTATATATATTTTTATTTGGAAACAGGGTCTCTTAAGCCAGCGCGGCTGGCTTAGAACCTGTGCGATCCTCCTGTCTCTGCCTCCCAAGCGCGGGAATTACAAGCGTGTGCCACCTCACCCGGCTTCTTTATTTTTTGAAACAGGGCCTCACTAAGTAGCTGAGACTGGCCGTGAACTACGATCTTCCGGTCTCAGCCTCCCGATTCCAGTCTCCAGAATGCTGGGATTACAAGCCTGTGCCACTATGCCCAGTTTTTTTGAAAGAGTATCCCTAAGTTGCTGGGGCCATCCCTAAGTTCCTGACGCTGGCCTTGAACCTACAATCCTCTTCTCAGCCTCCCAAGTACTGAGATGTATTACAGGCATGTGCCATCATGCCAGACTGCAATGTTAAAATTTTTAAAAATCGACTCTCGACTTCAGTCATCATATTTGTCAGCAGTAACAAGAATTTCTGATATTTTTCCTCTGTAAAACAATATATATATTTTAGGCCAGGCGTGGCTGCACACGCTTGTAATCCCAGCATTTGGGAGGCTGAGACGGGAGGATCCTGGTTCACAGACAGTGTCAGCTACTTAGTGAGGCACTCGGTAATTTAGTGAGACCGTGTTTCAAAATAAAGAATAAAAAATAAGGTTGGGGGCGTAGCTCGGAGGTCAAATATACCTGGGATCTATCCGCAGACCCTCAAAACAAATTTTTTTTTGAACCGGGCGTGGTGGCGCACGTTTATAATCCCAGCATTTGGGAGGCTGAGACAGGAGGATTGTGGTTCACGAACACCCTCAGCTACTTGGGTTCTCTGCAGCTCAGTGAGACCCTGTTTCAAAATCAAGAATAAAAAGTAGGGCTGGGGGTGTAGATGGGAGGTAGAACGTCCCTGGGTTCAATACCCAGCACCATACAAATATAAACAAATATTTTGTACAGCCTCAGATTTCCTGTTTATAACCCGTAGTTAAAAAAAAAAAAAAACTTACCGCCATTTAACTACAGAATTATTTGTGTGCTTAACCCATCTATTTTCTGCTTCCTCTTTTTTTTTTTTTTTTTTTTTTTTGGTGTGTGTATGTGTGTTACTGGGGATTGAACCTATGGGCATTCTACCTCTGAACTACTCCCACCTTTATTATTATTTTTTTTTTTAATTTGTTAGCGGTCTAAGTTGTAGAGGGCCTTAATTGCTGAGGCTGGATTCAAATATATGCTCCTCCTGTCTTAGCCTCCCAAGTACTGGGATTACAAGGGTGCACCACCACACCAGTTCCAACTTACCTTTTACTTGCATCCATTAAATTTGGAATTCAGCAAATCTAAACTGAACATGGCATTTACCACATACTTTATAGTAAAGTCTCTCCCGAAGTTTGGGTATAAAATGAAAATTGTAAAATACAATTGACTACTTATTCACCTAATTTACCAATACCCTACAAATACTCATTTTCCCTCTAAACCAAAACCACAAAGATAATCAGTGACTGATTTCCCCCCACAACTGAGTTCTAAGAGATCAAGACTGCAATTGAACCTCACTTGTTTTTCTCTGCCGAATCAGCAACTCCAAGTAGGTAATGCTAGCACTGCATTTCACCAGCCTTTTCCAATAAAGAGCTAGCCCCTGCACTCTGCCTACTTATCTAACAGAATACAAATACAGGAAGAATTACAGTGAGATTTCCCATCAAACAGACTTGAGCTCTGATGACTCAAGAATGAATGTATTGGGCAAGATTCATGCACATCGCTAAAGAAGAGCCCAAGATACTAAAAACACCTATATTTCCATAGAGAAATCTTATGACTTCCATGTTTTTTGAGATTAATAAATGTTTCTATTACATGTCAAACATGTTTGATGTTTATGCTGAGCATTTACTTATATCATTCAAACTAAAAATTTATGAGTGCATAAAAATAGAGTCCCTATCAATTTAGGGCTAACAGGAGTCTGAGTAGGTTTCTAACGTCCATTATAAATGTAATGCAGTAACCACAGTAATGGCAATGAATGAAATGTCCGCTCCGAAACTAGGCATACTTGAACTACAATGACCACATTTCCATTCTAACCACAGATAGGTCTCAAAAGCCAGACTGCCTATCCTGCAAACTGACAAAATTACGGACACACTAATTACAATGTCAGCTAAAAGAAACAGGCTGCAATCCAGTTCGTACCATTTACATTTAGAAAGAGAAACGTCACAGTGCGTTTATAGATATAAACTTTGCATAGAGACACCAGGCGTGAACAGCAGAAAACTGGGGTCTTCGCTTAAACTAACACATTTTGGGATTAAAATTTTCATAAAGGCCGGCTGTGGTGGCGCACACCTGTAATCCCCGCGCTTGGGAGGCTGAGACAGGAGGATCGCACAGGTTCGAAGCCAGCCTCAGCTACTGAGTGAGGCTCTCAGCAACTTAGTGAGACCCTGTTTCCAAATAAAATACAAAAGGTCTAGGAGCATAGCCCGGAGGTAGAAAGCCCCTGGGTTCCACCCCCAGTACCACCAAAAAAAAAAAAAAATTATAAAAATAATTTCCAACTCTAAATAAGGCTAAAAAATCAACATATTAACAGCACTGACTGTAGTTCACGCTCTCCTAAAAGAGTGCGTATATTCACTTGTTAAGAAAAACATAAAAGTCCAGCCTTGCTCGATTCCCTCACTTTCATTAGACTTATCTGAGTAAGAGTAACAGAATACAGACAGATCCCTCCCTCTGCCGCGCGCGTCCAGCTCTCCAGCCGCACTCTGCGTCCCGCGGGCCTCCTGCCCGGGACCTGACTCTGGCCCTCGTGGGCGCCCTGGACGTCTCCCCGCCGGGCCCCGGGGACCCGAACTGGCGGGGCCCCTCCTCCCGGCCCCCGCGGGCTCGGACCCGCCGCGTACCGGCCGGCGGCTGGGCGGGCCCCGGGCGGCCCCGGCGCTCCCGCGGCGGCTCCCTGCGGGCGGGCCCGGGCTTCGGGGGCCCGGCGGGGCTCCTGCGGCCGCGGCCGGCCAGCTCGCGCAGGACGTCGAACGGGTCGGACTCGTCGTCCAGCAGCTGGTGGAAGCGGTTGGCCACGACGCAGCCGAAGCTCTCCTGCATGGCGGCGGCCGCCGGGCTCCCCGGGGCGCCCTCCTGCCGCCGGCTCTGCGGCCCGCCGCGGGCAGCCACGCGCTCAGCGAGGCCGGCAGCGAGGACCCATGCCGCCGCCGCCGCCGCCGCCGTCCCGCCGCCGCCCGGGCCCGCCCAGCCGCCCGCGGCAGCCAATCAGCGCGCGCGGACACGCCCCCGGGGCGGCGCGCCCGGGCGGCCAATCACCGGCCCGCGGCTGTCGCGTCACCGCCCTCTGGGCCCCTCCCTCGCCGGCTCCGGGGGGCGGGGCCGGGCGGGGCTGCGGCGGGGAGTCCGGAGCCTGGCGACCGCGGGGCCCGGGCCTCCGGGGCCGTCCCTCGCGTCGTCCGCGGCTCTTTGGAGGCTCTCTGTCCTCTTGGCCACTCAGAGTTATAGATGAGCCGGGCGTGGCGGCGCACGCTCGCGATCCCAGCCCTTGGGAGGCTGAGACGGGAGGACCGCAGGTTGGAGGAGTCACTCGGCAAGTATTTGAGACTCATCAGTTTAGCCAGATCCTTTTTCGAAATAAAAATAAAGTAGGGCTGGGTGTGTAGTTTGGAGGTAGAATGCCCCTGGGTTCGACCCCAGTACCAAAAAATAAATAAATAAACAGCAAACTCTATGTGCCAGACATTGTGTTGTAAGAGATACTAGCTCCTAGCCAATGGCACAGGGCCTGATCACATCGGCCAGGCTTTCCTTAGGAAGTAATGGGCGCAGGTGTCGTTGGGTAGGGCTGGCAGCCTCTGGGAGCTCAAAGTGAACTGGAGTAGAATCAAGTGTTCCGTTGTTTTTTGGTACCAGGGATTGAAACCAGGGAAACTACCTCCAAGCTACACCCTCAGCCCTCTCTCTTTTTTTTTTTTTTTTTTTTGGTGGTACTGGGGTTCCTGGAAGCCCTTCTACCTCCGGGCTACACTCCCAGACCTATTTTTTTATATATATTTTTATTTGGAAACAGGGTCTCTTAAGCCAGCGCGGCTGGCTTAGAACCTGCATGATCCTCCTGTCTCCGCCTCCCAAGTATGAGGATTACAAGCGTGTCCCACCACACCCGGCCTCAGCCCTCTTTTTAATTCTTTATTTTGAAACAGGGTCTAAATTGCAGAAGACCTCACTAAGTAACTGAGGCTGGCTGTCAACCTGCGGTCCTCCCAAGTACCGGGATTACAAGCGTTCACCACCACACCAAGCCTACGAGCAAGTTTTGAGCCTAAGCAGATTTACTTTTGAAAAGACCACTGCATATCGTGAAGGAATGGTTCGGAGGGGGTTCCGCATGGATGCAGGGATGAGGCAGGCCAGAAGGAATAAAAGGAGACATAAAGAGAGAACAAGGAAAACGGAGCTTTAATTTGGAAGCCTGTTGCAGAATTTTACTCCTTAACCAGGAGTGTTCGTTCCAGGATTCCGGGATTTACTGGCGTTTCTGTTTACCCTGAGAACCGTTAACTAGCTTCATAGGTAATCTATTGATCAGACAATAGAGAACACGCACGAGAGCCAGCTGACCAACCTGTAAACTCACAAAATACCTTGAGCTGTTAATTATTCAACCTAGGGATCCTCAGGCAGAGAGAGAGAGATCTGTTGGTTGGTCAGAGTGTCGGGGTGAAGAACTCAGTACCTCAGAATCCTTGACTAACGGCAGCGCCAGTCAGAGACATAGGCGCAGGTTTATTTAGGAAAGTAGGAAATACATGTTCAAGGGAGAATGCGGCCGACTCAGAGACGTTTTGGGGCGTGCAGGGCTCTTTTCTTATAAGGGACTTTCTCTTTTTTTTTGCGGGTCTGGGGATGAAACCCAGGAGCATTCAACCTCCGAGCCACACCCCCTGCCCTATTTTTTTTTATTCTTTGATATGGGGTCTCACTGAGTTGCAGAGGCCCTAAGTAGCTGAGGCTGTCCGCGAACCGCAATCCTCCGGTCTCAGCCTCCAGAACGCGCCCGGCTCCTGTCTGGTTTCTACACTTTCCTCCTACATCTAGAGGACGGAGGTCGCACAGAGTGATCCTGTGTGCCGTGAGTCGTCCCACCTACAAATGGTTTAAACAAAATATCAGTGTCCTTGAGTACTGTCAGCTGTCCTCTAATAGTTTAAACAAAAGAGATACTTATTAGAAGATAGTAAAGGCCTCATCACGACCCTGCAAATGACCAAGTCATTCTTTTTTTTTTTTTTTTTTTTCCAGTACTGGGAATTGAACTCAGGGCATTCTACCTCCAAGCTATACCCCCAGCCCTATTTTATTTTTATTTTGTACTTTATTTGGAAACAGATCTCACTAAGTAGCTGAGGCTGGCTTTGAATCTGTGCGATCCTCCTGTCTCAGCCTCCCCAGCGCTGGGGTTACAAGCGTGCACCACCACACCCAGCTATTTTATTTTTATTTTGAAATGGGGTTTCCCTAGGTTGCTAAGAGTCTCTGCTTGCTGAGGCTGAACCTGTAATCCTCCTGTCTCAGCCTCCCAGGCACTGGGATTACAAGTGTGTGGACCACCACGCCTGGCTTGAGATATTCAATTCAGGCCTAGAGCTCAGAGGAGAAGGCTGGATGGGACTTCCTCCTGGAAATCTTGCCTGGCCGCAGGTGGAACTCAAGGTAGAATAATAGCCTTTAGTTCCATCCCCATTACCGCAAGAAAAAATCAAATAAATAAATAAAGGCTTGTTGAAGCTGTAACAAGCTATTAGTTTTAATTTTTCTATTCAACAAATACGAGTTGAATTGGGGAAAAGAGCCCACAGCGCTGTTACAGCCTGTTCCACTGAGTAATAGGTTTTGTGTTCAATCTGGCAGAACAGGTAGAAGGGAATATTCTGGCAAAGTTCTTGCACTTGAAAAGGGTTGAGAAGGAACGTCTTGTTTCTCCCCCACATTTGTGCTGGGGTCCGTGTGATATGAGGAGGGCATACGCTGGGAGTTGCTGAACCTCGACGTGACCGTGAGGGTACTTGATGTCCTCGAGCTATTGACGACCCCTCCAGAGGCCGCCCTCCCCCCAGGACGGTGATGGCGTCACTACTTAGCTTCTCTTCCTTGTGTCTGCTTCTGGCATCCAAAACCGTCCTGCTAAAGCCCCTTGCTCAGGTGCGTCACGACCAGCTTCGACTCTTCCTGCAACTACAGGTGAAAAGGGAACCCTTTCTTTCTTTCTTCCTTCCTTTCTTTTTTTCTTTCTTTCTTTCATTCATTCATACTGGGAATTGAACCCAGGGATATTCTATCTCTGAGCTACACTCCCAGTCCTGTTTTATTTTTTATTTTGAAACAGGGTCTCACTGAGCTGCAGAGGGCCTTGCTAAGTTGCTGAGGCTGACCTCAAACCTGTGATCCTCCTGTCTCAGCCTCCCAAGTACTGGAATTAAAGGCATGTGCCATGATGCCCAGCTGAAAAAGGAATTGTTAACCCTAAGTGCTGAGAGTCCTGTGCTTGACTCATTTATCCAGCTTCCCAAGGAGGATTTCTGCTTTACTTTTATAGTTTGGATTTAGAATTTCCACCAGGCCTCCTATGGCAGATGAAGCAGCTCACTTGAGACCGTCAGCAACTCGGTGAGACCCTGTTTCAAAATAAAATAGGGCTGTCTGGGCGCGGTGGCACACACTTGCAATCCCAGCATTCAGGAGGCAGAGCCTGGAGGATCGCGGTTCCCAGACAGCTTCAGCTACTTAGCAAGGCCCTTCGCAACTCAGTGAGACCCTGTTTCAAAAATAATAGGACTGGGGATGTAACTCAGGAGTAGAACATTCCTGGGTTCGATCCCCAGCACCAAAAAAGCTTTTGTAAAAATAACAAATTGTATGTGTCATTGGCCACGACTGGAGGTTGTAGTGAGGCCTGGATGAAATGCTGCAGAAGTGTTCAGGGCAGTGCCCAGATTAAATCCTCAAAGTCATTTTTAGCCAGATGTGATGGAGCACACTTAAAACCCCAGTATTTGGGAGGTTAAGACGGGAGGATCGCAGGTTCAAGGACAGTCTTGGTAACTTAGCAAAGCCCTTAGCAACTAAGTGAGACCCTATTTCAACATAAAAAATAAAATAGGGCTGGAGGTGTAGATCAGAGGTAGAACACCACTGGGTTCAATCCCCAGTACCATTAAAAAAAAAAAAAAAAAACATTTAGCCGGGCGTGGTGTCGCACGCTTGTAGTCGTCGTGCTTGGGAGGCTGAGACAGGAGATCACACAGGCTTGAAGCCAGCCTCAGCTACTTAGTGAGGCTCTCAGCAACTTAGTAAGACCCTGTTTCCAAATAAAGTATAAAATAGGTCTGGGAGTATAGCCTGGCAGTAAAAAGCTCCTAGGTTCTACCCCCAGTACCACAAAAAACCCTATTATTATTATTATTGTTATTTATTATTATTATTATTATTATTATTATTATTAATTATTTTGCAGTACTGGGGATTAAACACAGGGACATTCTACCTCCGAGCTGCACCCTCAGCCCTATTTTTTATTCTTTACTTTGAAACAGGGTCTCACTAAGTTGTGGAGGGTCTCACTAAGTAGCTGAGGCTGGCCGCAAACCATGATCCTCCTGTCTCAGCCTTCCGAATGCTGGATTACAAGTGTGCGCCACCACGCCTGGCTCTATTCTTTATTTTGAAACAGGGTCTCACTAGATGGTGGAGGGCCTCACTAGATAGCTGAGGCTGGCTGTGAACCTGCGATCTTTCTGTCTCAGCCTCCCAAACACTGGGATTATGCCCAGCCCCACTCATTATCATTTCAAATCAGACTTAAAAGGAGGAAGAGTTGCATTTGGAAATTTCCCAAGATTCTTTGGGAAGCACTGTGAGAAGCACTGCTTCAAGCTGGCATTGTCTCCTGCATCATTAAACTATGTATCACCAAACTGCAACATCGTAAAAACTGTGTGTGTGTGTGTGTGTGTGTGTGTGTGTGTGTGTGTATGAGAGAGAGAAAGGAGAGAGAGAGACAGAGACAGAGACAGAGAGAGAGAGAGAGAGAGAGAGGGAGGGAGAGGGGGAGGATTGGGAACTGAACCCAGAGGTATTCTACCTCTGAGCTACATCCCCAGCACTATTTTATTTATTTTTTATTTTGAAACAGGGTCTTAGTAAATCGTGCAGGGCCTCACTAATTCGCTGAGGCTGTCCTTGATACTGCAGTCCCCCTGTCTCAGCCTCCGAAGAACTGACATTACAAGCGTGTCCGGCTGGCCACGGGCTTCTGAAGGAGTTGCTGATGACAGCGGCCTTGCAGTGATGTGGTAAGCAGCCCCACCTTTTTCACGGACCATTTTCTCTGCTGGGATATTGTTTGCATTCCTAAGTGCATTCCTGAAGAACGGCCCTACCATATTAGCAGGAGTCCTTTTGTGTTAAATGTGGTCAGGTTAGTAGGCTAATCTTTCTAACAATCCAAGGCATAAAAACAAACCTTAATACTTATAATATCAACAGAAACTCATACACACGCGCGCGTGCACACACACACACACACACAAATAGTGTAGAAAAGCCGGGCGTGGTGGTGCACGCTTGTAATCCCCGCGCTTGGGAGGCGGAGACAGGAGGATCGTGCTGGTTCGGAGCCAGCCACGCTGGCTTAAGAGACCCTGTTTCCAAATAAAAAAATATAAAATAGATCTGGCAATGTAGCCTGGAGGTAGAAGGGCTTCCAGGAACCCCAGTACCACCACCAAAAAAAAAAATGTAGAAAAGTAAAGCAAACCAAAAAAGGAACGAGGTGTGGACGCTGAACAAGAACCACGGCCCTCCCACAGTTATTATATAAATTCAGAGGTTATTTTCATCGAGAAAAACGCAGTCAAGTTTAACTGCAAGCCAAACGCAAATCACTCTCAGCTCCTCAATAGATAAAAATAACATGGCGCACGCTGAAGTCCTTACTGACTTAAAATTCACAGAACAAGTCCAGCATTTTAAAAGAAGGGGCTTGTGCCCTTCGCTGGCGTGGAGAGCAGCGCCTGGGCGAGGCACCGGAGGAGGTAATTGCCAAAGCGCTGCGCCTCCTCGCGGTGTCCACGCTGGGTTGTGGCTCTCTTGCTCTTTGTCCCCTACAGAATTGGGATTGTTGTTAACCTTCCTGTGCTCCTCTTTTGGCTGAAGAGAAAACAAAACTAAAGAGACACAGTGAAAAAAAGTTTAAAACCTACATTGTTGTTTGGTTGTATCTGCTTGCATGGTGTATGCAAGGACAAAAATATTTTTTAAATCTGAGGGCATCTGACCTGTGTTTTCTTTTCTTTCCTTTTTTTTTTCAGAGGCGGTCTCTCACTGCGTTGCCCAGGCTGGCCTTGAGCTCTGCACTCAAGGGCTGTTTCTGCCTCAGTGTCCCCAGTAAGCACTCCCCATGTGGACCGCCACGCCTGGCCTGATCGCTCTCTCTTTTATGCCAATTGAATTGATAAGGATACGATCCATGAGGTTATAGGTCCTCATTAGCTATTCCAAGGTTGTTTAATGAATTCAAAATCAGTTTTCCACAAGTGACTAGAGCAGTGGGCATGGTAGTGCACATTTGTAATCCCAGTATTTGGGAGGCTGAGACAGGGTCACGGCCAGCCTAGTGAGGCCCTCTGCAACTCAGTGAGGCCCTGTTTCCAAATAAAGAATAAAAACTAGGGCTGGGGATGTAGCTCTGAGGTAGAGCGCCCCTGGGTTCCATCCCCAGACCTGCAAAAAAGAAAAAGGCCTGGGGATGCGGCTCAGTGGTAGAGGACCTGTGGGTTCAATCCCTAGTACTGCTGTGTGTGTGTGTGTGTGTGTGTGTGTGTGTGTGTGTGTGTGAGAGAGAGAGAGAGAGAGAGAGAGAGAGAGAGAGAGAGAGAGGAAGGATAGACCCCAGGCATTCTACCTCCAAGCTACATCCCCAGCCCTATTTGTTATTTATTTTGAAACAGGGTCTCACTGAGTATCTAAGGCTGCTGAGAACCTGCGATCCTCCTGTCTCAGCCTCCCAAGTACTGAGATTACAAGTGTGTATCACTGTGCCTGGCTTAAAAAACTGTTTAATTAAAGAATAGTGTTGGGTCTCCAGTTGCAACTTCCATAAAATCTAAATAAAATAAGTTGGGATTTAGAACGGTGTCAGCTTTGGGTCCCGCAACAAACACCTGTTCTTATAACACAGTTTAAAAACAGCAGAATGTTCTGTTTGTGTGATATTGAACCCAGAGTTATCCCACTTTTTTTTTTTTTTTTGGTGGTACTGGGGTTCCTGGAAGCCCTTCTACCTCTGGGCTACACTCCCAGACCTATTTTTATATTTTTATTTGGAAACAGGGTCTCGTAAGCCAGTGCGGCTGGCTTCGAACCTGCGCGATCCTCCTGTCTCCGCCTCCCCAGCGCAGGGATTACAAGCGTGCGCCACCACGCCCGGCGAGTTATCCCACTTTTAAGACACACCCCAGTCATAGATTATTTATATTTTGAAACAGAATTTCACTAGGTTGATGAGAGTCTTACTATTTGCTGAGGCTGTCCTTGAAACTTCAACCCTCCTATCTCACCCTTCCAAGTATTGAGGTTTATTGGTATATGCCACCACACCCAGCTTGAAAGATTTTTTTTTTGGGGGGCGGGTCTGTGGATGGAACCCAGGGGCATTCAACCTCCAAGCTACACCCCCTGCCCTATTTATTTTTTGAAACGGGGTCTCACTAAATTACAGAGGGCCTCACTAAGTAGCTGAGGCTATCCGTGAGCCACGGTCCTCAGGTCTCAGCCTCCCGAATGCTGGGATTGCAAGCGTGCACCACCACACCTGGCTTTAAAGATATATTTTGGCTCAAGGTCTCTGAGGTGTATCTGTGGTCAGCTGGCTCTGTGGCTTTGGGCCTGAGGCCAGGCAGAACATCTTGGTGGAAGGGTGATGCATCCAGGAAGGAAGGAAGGAAAGAGAGAAGAGAGAGACAGAGACAGAGACAGAGAGAAAGAGAGGGGGGGGGAGATCGCCTACCAGGGGCCTCTCTGCTTTCTCTCTACCAGTTTCTCTCCCCTGGTGGCCCAAGAGTGCCATGATGGAAGCCTTATGGTTCTAACTCAGCAGGAAAAGAGAACCTTACTATCAAAGATTGCACAAAAGTCCAAGAATCCTTGTCGTCTCTTGGGTGATGTGCACATCACCAGACCCATTCCTCTAGTGAAAGGGCATTTTTTTTTTTTTTGGTGGTACTGGGGTTCCTGGAAGCCCTTCTATCTCCGGGCTACACTCCCAGACCTATTTTTACATTTTTATTTGGAAACAGGGTCTCCTAAGCCAGCGCACGCAGCTGGCTTTGAACCTGCGCGATCCTCCTGTCTCTGCCTCCCAAGCGCAGGGATTACAAGCGTGCGCCACCACGCCCGGCTTGAAAGGGCATTTTATTCTCTATCAGCCAGGCCCAGAGCACAGCCCAAGCAGGAGTCTGATGGGGATTGGTCTCCCATGAGCCACCAGGGCTGATAGCTGAGGAAAATAACCTTGCAAGTACCAGCAGATAGGAAGAGATGCCGGGCAGGGAGCAGCAGAATCCCTCCCAGGAAGCGCTTAGCATGAACATGGTATTGGTACGCCTCTTGTAGTGCTGGGCTGTTTGGCCCTGCATTATGATTTTCTCATTTCTCCTCCCTAAGGTCGGAAATGATCTCTAATTCACTTCTGAAGCCCCCTCTCTTCTCCTTTCTGGCCTCATTTATGGTGCTTGGAGTGACACCAAATATCTACTAAATTCCCACTTAGTAAATATTTATCGTTTGGATGAACGAATTTCTTGTTTGTATACATATGCTCATGGCAAGTCGTTTTGCATGTGTTAAAAGCGAAGTAAAAAAATCCCACAAATTAATGAATTGACAAGAAGCTGAGAAATACATGGCATTTGATCAAGGGGCTGTGATACCATTTCTCTCTCTCTCTCTCTTCAGTACCGTACCGGGGATGGAACCTAGGGGCATTCTACCTCCGACCTACACCCTCAGCTTGATTTTTCAGTCTTTATTTGGAAACAGGGTCTCACTAAGTTGCAGAGGGCCTCACTAAGAACCTGAGGCTGGCCGGGAACCCAGATTCTTCTGTCTCAGCCTCCAAAATGCTGGGATTACAAACGTGCACCGCCACGCCTGGCTCCATGTCTTTCTTTCCAAGAGATTATTTTACACCTTCGCTGGTAGTCAGCTGAGTCTGAGGTGCCGGTCATCATTCTGAGCATTTGCTGTCTGTTCATTTCAAGCTTCCACCAACCTGTGACACAGACGTTTTTACGTCCCAAGAGCCAGCCTGTGGATGCGGGCATTGCCGCTCGAGCCTGCTCTGACAGCATTATGCCTTACTGCTAAGCACAGAGCTAAATGCTGAGATTTGGGTTGGGTCTGAATTTCCAAGACCCATGCAAGCAAGAGCCTTATTGTGCATTTAAGGCACTAGCTCTCAGAAAAGCCTTAGGAACCTTGTGTGGGTCCACGGGCCAGTAGTTACATTTATACGACAGAACACCTGCTAAGGCTGTAGTGGGAGCAGGTGGTATATTTAGATCCCAAACACTGATTTGGAAGTCTGTGCTAAGGTTAGACTGTGATGTTTCAGGATGCCTATTCTTGTATTACAGAAATGTGTTCAAAAGTACACTAACAACTGGGCGTAATCCCAGTCAATACTCGGGGGGCTGAGAAAGGAGGACCGCAGGTAACAGACCAGCCTCAGCAGCACAATGTGACCCTCAGCAACCTAGCGAGACCCTGTTTCAAAACAAAAAGTTAAAGGGCTGGAGGTGCAGCTCAGAGGGAGAACATCCCTACGTTCCATCATGGGTACTACTAAAAACAAAAAAGTAAGCTAGCGTCTCCTCTTCCCTCGGGATGGTCTGTGGACCAGTAGCTCTCTCTTCCCCGACAGCCTGCTAGAAACGCAGAATTTTAGCCCCGCAGTAAAGTCATGTAAGCAGAATCGACCCTGACAGCCTCCCCGGCAGAGGCTTGCACGCCAAGCTTGAGCAGCGCTGAGCTCCAGTGGTCAGTCGCTGGGCCCGGCAGCGCCCTCTGGTGGCGGCCTGCTGGCCCTGCAGGGCTGACCTGGAGCATTGGAGTAGGCACATGGCTGGAGCAAGGCTGTCACCTGGGAAGTAGGCACAAGGCTGGACAAGACAGATTCTTTGGCTGGAGCACAGCCTTGTGTGTGTTCTGGGGCTCCTGGCTATCCTGCCGCTTCTCAGCTTGAGACTTGGAAAGCTAAAGCCGAGCAGCCAGAAACACACAGAACTCTCAGGGCCAGGCAGTGGACAGACTGCAAGCAAGCCTTCCAGAACCACTGGCTCCCCAGCGCCCTCTGCTGACAGGGCTTAGCATTCAGCTGCTGGGAAGAAAAGCTGTGCGTGTGTGCGTGTGTGCGTGTGTGCGTGTGTGTGTGTGTGTGTGTGTGTGTGTGTGTGTGTTGTGCTAGGGACTGAACCTAGAGGCTTTCTACCTTCAAGCTACACCCCCAGCCCTAGTTTATTTTGTATTTGGAATCAAGGTCTGGCTAAGTTGCTGAGGCTGGCTTTGAACCTGCCATCCTCCTGTCCCAGCTTCCCATTGTGTAGCCAATGGCATTGCTGTTGACTGACTGATGAGAAGTCTCTCACAGCAGCTGGGGAGGAGGGAGGTGTCTTCCACTGCCATCTTGCTCTTATTGAGGTTATAACCAAAACACTACAAGAAATTATTAATCAGAGGAAATCAAGCAATCATGGGGTGAGTCGGGGAATAACACCAAGGCACTCACAGATGAACCAGGAAGGAAAGGGTAAACAAGGAAGCTGCCGGGTCTTTGCTTATCAGCAGGGTCCCTGCTTATGGGCCCATTTGGTCCCTGGAAACCTGTTTGTGTGCAAACAATTCCACTTGGGGGGGCAGTATGTGCCCCTCCCAGGCCGGGCTGAGGGGGCCTTAGGGCTGATGAGTAAGAAGGCCCCCCACACCGTTGGAAAACCGTTCTAAAGGTCCAGATCCAGTTTCACAGAGCAGACAATGAAGGGTGAATCTGGAACTACGATCGTTAAATCCACAAGTGCGGTGTTGTGTGCCGTTTTGATAAGAGTTGATAATCAATGATAGATAATTTAGTTAATAACTAGTTAAGTAATAAGTTTTTAATGTCCTATATGGATTTGTGCTTGTAAGTTTTGTTTTAAAATTGACAGGCAGAGAGCAGCTGCCCAGGCCTAGCCCGCCTGTGTGTCTTAGATAAGAAACCCCCGCCTATGCCTAGTTTGAAGTTAGATGCTTTAGGAGTTGGTTTAAGTTTTATAAGTTTGCTGTGACTAAAAATAAGATTAGTAATTGTGACCATAATATTATTGTAATAATATTATTGTATGAGATAATAACAATCAATAGTATTGTGATCGGTAGTATTGTGCGCCAATAGTTCAATAGTATTGGGTGTTAATTATAAGCCTATAGTTATAAATTTAATAGCAGAAATTTGTAAGAGCTAATAATAAAAATAAGATAATAGGTGATTATAAAAGTGTTTTTTATAAACTTTATTAAAAATGTTTTTAATTGTATGGACGTTCCATAAGTTGTAAGCTCAAGTGGCCAATATTAACTGGCAAATTCCTAGAAAAGCTAAGTGTAGAGTATCTGCCCTGGCTAAGAGCACGCGCCCCTACCAGGGCTGTAAACCTAGGTAAGAGACCCGCTGCCTCTACCCCGTTATCTTAAAAAAATGTCCGTAAAAGTTACGCGGGAAATTTAAAAAACGTCATCAAGCCAGGCGTGGTGGTGCACGCTTGTAATCCCCGCGCTTGGGAGGCTGAGACAGGAGGATCGCGCAGGTTCAAAGCCAGCCTCAGCTACTTAGTGAGGCTCTCAGCAACTTAGTGAGACCCTGTTTCCAAATAAAATATAAAAATGGGTCTGGGAGTGTAGCCCGGAGGTAGAAAGCCTCTGGGTTCTACCCCCAGTACCACCAAAAATAAATAAATAAAAATAAAAAACATCATCAATGATATAAAAAATGACTTGCAATTTGATGTAAAACTGTATAAATTCGACCCCCAAATGGAGCTCTGGGCCCATGCCATTTCTGCTGTGGCAGAAGTGCTTGGGTCCAGGTTCAGACCTGTAATAAAGTGTGGCTTGACGGACTAATAATTGGCTGTGGACAGTTATGCTCGCTACAACACCACGTAAAATCGTTAAAATCGTTTTTCTTGTGTGTTACTGGGGATTGAACCCAGGGTGGGTCGTCTACATGCTTGGCAAGTGTTCTAACCCTGAGCTACACTCCAGCCTCCCTCCCCGTTTTTTTTGTTTGTTTGTTTTTGGTGGCACTGGAGATGGAACCCAGAGGCATTCTTTTGAGCTACACCCAAGCCCTATTTTTAAAATTCCTTATTTTGAAACAGCATCTCACTGAGTTGCAGAGGGCCTCACTTATTAGCTGAGGCTGTTTGTGAACCGCAATCCTCCTGTCTCAGCCTCCAAATGCTGGGATTACAAGTGTGTGCCACAACTTGCAGCTCCTCCCTTCCCATTTTTAAAATTTATCTTGAGACAGGGCCTCACTAAGTTACCCACCCTGGCCTTGAACTTTTGATCCTCCTGTACCGGCCTCCCAAGTAGCTGGGATTACAGGTGTATACCACTGTGCCCACGGGCTAGGTAATCCACTAAAAACTTGTGTGTTATACCAGTTACCTACTAATGAGTATTTTGGCATTTCCCATTTCTCACCTTTCTCAACACACTTCTAAGAGTGATCCTAGACACACACACTCTCAGAGAGATGGTTATTACCAGAGAAGTTTCAATTGAGGGGAACATGGAGACATCTGTGTCCTCTCCTTGGGTTAATCAGTCACATTAAGCCCTGGCCTGTGTGGTCTGGGCCACGTAGCGAGATCTGAGTTGCCTGGGTAATTGGTCCGCAGGCAAGAATGAACCATAAGACACAGGCATACCCTATAATCCTGTTAAACGTCCAGGAATGGGGGTCCTCAAACTGACGACCCAATCGTCACCAGTCTCGGACGCATGGTCCCAATGGACTGGAAGACAAGGGTCCCCAAGTGCTTGTTTTGGGGTCTGAGTGGACCCGTATTGAACCCAAGTCTGGAGGCAGAAAACCGGAACCCGCTGACCAAGGGAAGAGAGAACTTACCGAGTGCCAAAGCATGGAATGGAGTAGTGCCGGCCAGTGCCGAGGCTGTGGCCCCGGGTGGGGTTTGGGAAGCGACAGGAGGGCTGAGCCAGAGCTACAGTAGCGGGCTCGCAGCTGCCCTGTGCGCAGCAGGGCCTGAACGGCTGTGAGGTGTGCGTGGCAGGTGCTGAGGCCAGGCCATGGGGCCCAGGCAGCTGGCAGCACTGGTGCCAGTGGCAGCTAGTGAGGTGGAGGTTTTGGCGGCACCTGCATGGAGCCTGCCAGAGGTGGCAGGAATGGAGCCTGCAAGCCAAGCACCAGCGCAGGGCCGCGCAGGCAAGCAGCTGGCAGGTTGGAGAGTCTGGTAGTCAAAAATAGAAAAAGAAAAAAAAAAAAAGAAAAAAAACCCGGGTGTGGGCACACTTGTAATCCCCGTGCTTGGGAGGCGGAGACAGGAGGATCGCGCATGTTTGAAGCCAGCCTTGCTGGCTTAAAAGACCCTGTTTCCAAAAATATTTATAAAAAAAATAGGTCTGGGAGTGTAGCCCAGAGGCAGAAGGGTTTCCAGGAACCCCAGTACCGGAGCCAGCCGGCAAAAGTACGGGTTCCAAAGAGAGGAGTGAGGATCAAAGAATTCAAGCCTGGGAGTCACTGCTAACACCAAGGTTATTCTCTCAAAGCCGTTTTATACAGTTTCTAGCTTTGGGTTGCACAGGAATGCAAGAAAGACACGTCCAAAGTACATACATCACAGGCAAGTCAAACAATACCCTGGTACAACACAAACCTAATCTTGTCTAGCAGACAGAACAGTAGCATCAGTTGTTCTGAGAGAGTCTTGATTACTTTGAAACCCCCATGACTCCAAACCTTGTTGACTCTGGGCGAAGGACAGTCAGAAGTACTCTTTTAGTGAAGATCTCAATGGTTCCCCACAATGGCCAAGGACATGGGGAAGTACTTAATGGCTCCCACACCCCAGTACCACCAAAAAAAAAAAAAAAATACCAAAAACCCAGGTTTCGTGCACCTAATAAAACGTTGAAAATGGAGGTAGGGGGTCGCAAAGAAGGTAAGATACCAGCCAGGTTATCAAAAGCTGCTGCTTTATTTGGACCCGGCACGCTTGGGGAGTCAGCAAGCCGTGGGGGAAGGGACCGATGAGCCATTTGTCTGGAGAGTTGCGCATAGTCCCAATTGGCCGGCTGAGTCACGTGGCGGAGCAGAAGCACCGATGTTTTATAGGTACACCGATTCTCTCACGACCTCTGGAGTCTCATGACCTCTGGAGTCTCACGACCTCTGGAGTCTGTCTTGTGATGTTTGGAGTCTCGTGACACCCGGAGTCTCGCGATATCTCCGCTTCTGGCTTCCAGGGTTCCACCTCCTGTCCCTGCTGCAGGGTCATGAGGAGTGAGGGGGACCCGACCTATCACCTACAATCATAAATACAAGAGTTTTCTGAGTTACTCTAGGGCATTATCAAACCTGAGGGTAGCCATGAGAACACCCCTCCCAATTTATAGCCAGTTTGTCTTAAGGTCTTAAGAGTGGGGCCCTGGGGGCCACCAACACGTGACTGGTACAGGAAGTGAGCAGTCTTGTTCCTCCTGATGGCGTTCTGACATGTTCTTTGCAGTTGGCTTTAGGAGGACTCCAGTCTGGAGGACTGCGCCCTTAGCCTTGAGTTGGGCCACCTCATTTTCAGGTACAACCTAAATTTTCTTTTTTTCTTTTTCTTTTTTTTTTTTTTTTTTTTGGTGGCACTGGGGTTCCTGGAAGCCTTTCTACCTCTGGGCTACACTCCCAGACCTATTTTATACTTTTTTTTTTTTTTGAAACAGGGTCTCTTAAGCCAGCGCATCTGGCTTCAAACCGTCGTGATCCTCCTGTCTCTGCCTCCCAAGCATGGGGATTACAAGCGTGCGCCACCACAACCGGCCTACATTTTCTTTGTCACCCCTCCACACACAGCTTTCCTCTTTTTTTTTTTTTTTGGCACTGGAGATTGAATTCAGGGTCATTCTACCTCCAAGCTACACCCCCAGCCCTATTTTATTTTTATTTGGAAACAGAGTCTCACTAGGTTGATAAGAATCTCACTACTCACTGAGGCTCTCCCTGAACCTGCAATACTCCTGTCTTAGCCTCCCAAGTACTGTGTGTGCCACTACACCTGGTGTATTTTAGTTTTTATTTTGAGACAGGGTCTTACTAAGTTGTGGAGAGCCTTACTAAACTGCAGAGACTGGCTGCAAACTTGTGATCCTCCTGTTTCAGCCTCACAAGTCCTGGGATTACAAACTTTTCTCCTTAGTTTTTTTTTAATTCTCTGTGTGTGTGTGTGTGTGTGTGTTACTGGGGATGAAACCCAGCGTCATTCTACCTCCAAGCTAAACCTCAGCCCTATTTTTTAGTCTTTATTTTGAAACAGGGTCTCACTGAGTTGCAAAGAGCCTTACTACTAGCTGAGGCTTTCTGAGAACCGAGATCCTCCTGTCTCAGCCTCCCAAATTCTGGGATTACAACCACGCCCCACTTTTTATAAATGGGTTTAATACACCTACTAAGCATCGTAGTCTACGTGGCCTTCAATGTGTTCAGAACACTTACAGTAGCCTGCAGCTGGACAAAATAACACACGCCTGATGTATAATAAAGTGTTGACTATTGTATTGAAGTGAAAAACAGGAGACGGTATGAGAAGCTTTTGCACTATTAAAAAGTAAAACAGTCGCCTGGGCGCAGTGGCGCACAGCTGTAGTTCCAGTCCTTGGGAGGCTGAGACAGGAGGATTGCAGGTTCATGGCCACCCTTCACTTGGCCAGGCCCTTAGCAACTTAGCGGGGCCCTGTTTCCAAATAAGAAAACACGGCTGGAAGTGTAGCCCAGAGGTAGAAGGCTCTGGCTCCATCCCCAGTATTACCAAAAATAAATCAGAATCATAATAAAGTAAAAAAATTCTAAATCAAAGCAAAACATCACAAGATATTTGTGAAGGCCTTCACTGGCTGTGACTTGTGTCACCAAGAGAAGATAGAAGAAATGTGCTGGGCGTGGTGGCACACGCCTCTAATTCTAGCATTTGGGAGGCTGAGAAAGGAGGATCACAGATTTGAGGTCAGCAGTGTGTGGAAACTTAGTGAGATACTGTTTCAAAAACAAAGGATCCAGGCATGGTGGCCCATCCTTGTAATCCCAGTTCTTGGGAGGCTGAGACAGGAGGATCACAGGTTCACAGCCAGCTTCAGTTACCTAGGGCAGCCCTCCACAACTTAGTGAGACCCTGTTTCAAAATGAAGAATAAAAATAGGGCTGGGGGTGTAACTCCAAGATAGAATGCCTCTGGGTTCCATCCCCAGTACCACACAGGTAATAAATAAATAAATAAATAAATAAATAAATAAATAAATAAATAAGGCTGGGGGTGTAGCTCAGAGATAGAACACCCCTGGGTTCCATCCCCAGTACTGCCCTCCACATATCACCCCCCCCAAGTATGGGAGAAATGATACCGCCTCAGTCCAGGCCCAGCACTGAGGAGGAATGATGCTTCTGCTTCATTTTCTTGGATGACGACTCCTCCTCCTCCTCCTCCTTTCTTCTTCTTCTTCTCCTCTTCTTCTTCCTTCTCCTTCTCCTTTTCTTTTGTGTGTGTTACCTTTGATTGAATCCAGGGGCTCTCTACCACCAAGCTACACCCCCCCCATTTTTTTTTGGTGGTACTGGGGTTCCTGGAAGCCCTTCTACCTCCGGCCTACACTCCCAGACCTATTTTATACTTTTTTATTCTTGGAAACAAGGTCTCCTAAGCCAGCAAGGCTGGCTTCGAACCTGCGCAATCCTCCTGTCTCCGCCTCCCAAGCGCGGGGATCATAAGCGTGCGCCACCACGCCCTGCTTATTTTCTATTTTGAAACAAGGTCTCACTAAGTTGATGCAGCTGGCCTTGAACCTGTGATCCTGTCGTCTCAGCCTCCTGAGTACTGGGATGACAGTTGTGTGCCACCACGCCCTGCCGCCGTTCTCCTTCCTGAACCCATGTGGTCCCCTGGGCAGGTCACAGGGACAGAAGGCGCCGGGGCTGGTGTGGGGAAGGGCAAAGGCTCAGCCATCGACACCCAGCCACTAACCCGTCATCTGACTGCAGCTGCCTGGGGCTCAGCTGACAGCAGTCCAGTTCCCCAGGGAAGTATGCTGATCGCAGGGCTGTTGTCCTCCCTGACTTATCAGGCTCGCAAGTCAGCCGCACAAAGATACCCACTATGTCAGATGTCTATTTGCATAGCACAGACAAGAGGGAGAAAGCGCCCTGAGCCATAAGCGTCATTTCTAGGTCACAGCGGCAGCTCCGCTCAACGTGCAGCTGAGCGACATCCGTTCTCCTTGTTCTTCCCTCGCTCGGCACCTGCATTTCCCAAGAGCCTCGGGATTTGCGGCAAGTAAGTGCTACAAGTAACACTCCATTTTTTTTAAAGAACAAGGACAGAGCCGGCTGGGGTGGCACACACTTGTATTCCCAGCAGTTAGGAGGCTGAGACAGGAGGATCACAGTTCGCGGCCAGCCTCAGCTACTTAGATTCTTTGCAACTCAGTGAGACCCTGTTTCAAAATAAAAGAATAAAAAATAGGGCTGGGGGTGTAGCTCAGAGGTAGAATGCCCTGGGTTCCATCCCTAGTAATGCAAAAAAAAAGGACAGTCGGGCGTGGTGGTGCACACTTGTAATCCCAGCGCTTGGGAGGCTGAGACAGGAGGATCGCATCGCACAGGTTCAAAGCCAGCCGCAGCTACTTAGTGAGACCCTATTTCCAAATAAAATATAAAATAGGTCTGGGAGTGTAGTCCGGAGGTAGAAAGGCCCTGGGTTCCACCCCCAGTACCACACACACCAGAGTACAAGGACGAAGCGTCTGCATGGGAAGACATGATAGGCTGATAAGCAAGATGGTCAGTATTTCCCTTTTTGTTTTCTTGTGGTGCTGGGGATTGAACTCAGGGGCATTCTACCTTTAACCTACACCCCTGGCCCTATTTTATTTTTATTTTGAAACAGGGCTTTGCTAGTTAATGAGAGCCTCACTGCTTGCTGAGGCTGTCTTTGAACCTGCGATCCTCCTGTCTCAGCCTCCCAAGTATTGGGATTACAGGCATGTGGCTCCATGCCTGGCATTTTATTTATTTTTTATTTTATTTATTTTTTATTTTCATGTGGTACTAGGGATTGAACCTAGGGGCATTCTACCTCCAAGCTACATCCCCGGCCCTAGTTTATTTGTATTTTGAAACAGGGTCTCACTAAGTAGCTGAGGCTGGCCACTAACCTGAGGTCCTTCCTGTCTCAGCCTCCCAAGTACTGGGATTACAAATGTGCACCACCACACCTGGCAGAAATTTTATTTATTTATTTATTTATTTATTTATTTATTTATTTTTGGTGGTACTGGGGGTGGAACCCAGAGGGTTTCTACCTCCGGGCTATACTCCCAGACCTTTCTTATACTTTATTTGGAAACAGGGTCTCACTAAGTTGCTGAGGCTGGCTTCAAACCTGCGCGATCCTCCTGTCTCAGCCTCCCAAGCTCTGGGATTATAAGCACGCATCACCACACCTGGCAGAAATTTTATTTTAAATGAAAGCCATCACATGAATACAAAACGTTCTTTTCCATCTATCTAATCCAGGGGAAATGTTGAGATCTACCAGCTTCCCTGCGGATCATTTGGGAATGAGAGTTATTGTTTTATCTCTTTACCCTTTCGAGGGTCTTTCTACCTTCGTGCTCTCTGGGAGCCAAGGCCTTCCCAACATGGTTCTCTCTCTAAATTCTTTGAGATACTCTTAAATCTCACGCAGACGTCTCCTGATCGGAGAGACCCCCATTGACCACCCCACTGAAAGCTGCTCCGCTTTCAGTCTTCCTGGCTGCTCCTGGGTGGCTTTTTTCCAGAGCCTGAACCCTTTCGCCGCTGTCTACCCACGTCCACCAGAGGGCACTCGCTGACAGCAGAGCTGGCAGGCTCCCGCTACATAACAGCGCTGACAACACTGGCTCATACTTGACACATTTGTTGGAGCCGGGTGTGGTGGAACATGCCTGTAACCTCAAGACTTGGGAGGCTGAGAAAGGAGGATCTCAGGCTTGAGGCCAGCCTCAGCAACTTAGTGAGCCCCAGTTTCAAAATGAAAAATGAAATAGGGCATAGAGAATGCCCTTGGGCTCAATTCCCCATACTAAAATAAGCAAAAATAATAAATAAGTTAGATAAAAGGAGGGTGGGTGGGTGGAATGTCTAAAATCTTTTTTTTTTTCAGTACAGGGGATGGAACCCAGGGACATTCTACCTCCAAACGACACCCTCAGCCCTATTTTATATTCTCTCTCTCTCTGGTTTTTTTTTTTTTTTTTTTTTTTTTTTTTTTTTTGGTGGTACTAGGAGTGGAACCTAGGGGTTTTCTACCTCCGGGCTATCCTCCCAGACCTTTCTTATACTTTATTTGGAAACAGGGTCTCACTAAGTTGCTGAGAGCCTCACTAAGTAGCTGAGGCTGGCTTCGAACCTGCGCGATCCTCCTGTCTCAGCCTCCCAAGCGCGGGGAGTACAAGCGTGCCCACCACGCCCTGCTGACACTTGATTCCTTCACTTAACATCAAAGGTCATTTCTGCCATTAGAGGAAGTGTAAGAGTGGCTGGGTTTCCTAAATTCATCATATGATCACTGTCTTAAGGCTGAAAGAGCATTCAAAATGCTCTCCTGAGCCGGGCATGATGTCACAGACCTGGAATCCTAGTACTTGGGAGGCGGAGGCAGGAGAACCACAAGTCTGAGACCAGCCTGAGCACCTTAGTCAGGCTGCTTCAAGGTAAAAAACGAAAAGGGCTGGGGGTGTAGCTCTGTGGTAGAGCGTTCCTGGGTTCAATCTCAACTACTACGATAAGTGGAAGACCTTAATGGCTCCCCACAGCCATGCCCGGCACACATTTTTATTCTTTATTTTGAACGGCATACATTTTTATTCTTTATTTGAAACAGGCTCTCACTAAGTTGTGGAAAGCCTTATTAAGTACCTGAGGCTGGCTGTAATCCTCCTACCTCAGTCTCCCAAGTGCTGGGATTACAAGTGCCAGCCTGGCCACACAGGTGCTTCTAATCAACAGGGGCATCCTCTCTGCTGTCTATGACTCAGTCAGTCCTTTGTGACATAAATTAGCCCACGGAGATGCAGTTTAAGCCGGGTTGGTGGGCACGCTTGTAATCCCAGCACTTGGGAGGCTGAGGGTTCACAGCCAGCCTCAGCTACTTAGTGAGTCCATCTGCAATTTAGTGAGACCCTGTTTCAAAATAAAAGAATGAAAGAGGGCTGGAGCTGTAGATCAGAGCTAGAATGCCCCTGGGTTCCATCCCCAGTAGTGTGCACGTGCGTGCACTCACACACACACACACACACACACGCAATTTGAGCTAGGAGTGGGATGCACACTGTAATCTCAGTCCTTGAAAAGCTGAGATTGGTCAGCTTTAACAATTTAGGGAGACCTTGTTTCAAAATTAAAAAAAAGAAAAGGCCTGTGGGTGTAGCTCAGTGGTAGAGCCTCTCTGGGTTAAATTCCTAGTACTAAACACACACACACAATTTGAGTCAACTAATTTTTTTTTTTTTTGTAGTGGGGATGAACCTCCATTCTACCTCCAAATTATGCCCCAACCCAATTTTTTTTTTTTTTTTTTTTTTTTGTGGCACTGGAGCTAGATCCCACAGGCATTCTACCTCCAAGCTGTACCTCCAGCCCTGTATCTTATTCTTTATTTTGAAACAGGGTCTCACTGAGTTGCAAAGGGCCTCACTAAGTAGTTTAGGCTGTTTACAAACCACGATCCTCTGGTCTCAGCCTCCCAAATGCTGGGATTACAAGCGCATGCCACCACGTCCGGCTACCTCCAACCCGATTTTATTTCCTTTATTTTGTTTCAAAATAAAAAGGGGTGAGGCCGGTGCTGGGGCCAGCGAGGCCGGGATCGGGGCCTGCCATGTGGTGAGGCCATAGCTGGAGCCAGCAAGGCTGGGATAGGAGCTTGCCTTAAGGCAAGGCCGGTGCTGGGGCCTCCGAGGCCGGGATCGGAGCCTGCCGGGTGGCCAGGCTGGTGCCGGGGCATCAAGAGTGGGATCGGAACTTGCAAAGCAGCATACATAGAGAAATATCACAGGAAATAAAAAATCAGACGCTTTCCCTAATATGCAAAACTAGGAAGAAATGGGTAATAGGAGAAAATCTAGTGGAAGAAAGAGCCCTACAGAGGAGCAAGTAAGGTGACCAATCAGAGGGGAGGGGATGGGGGAAGATGGAATCTCTTTAAACCACATGATGTATGTAAACAAATATATCAAAGTCAGTCACTAAATCAAGCATGGGATGGGGGGAGGGGGATGGGGATTGGATAAAGGCTGATTGGACGATGTGTGTTTGGATATCCACACAAGTCTTGTATTCCACTGTGATGTTTTACTACATGCACCAAAAAATATATATATTTAAAAAAATAGGGCTGGGGGTGTAGCTCAGAAGTAGAATGCGCCTTCTCCCTGGGTTTCATTCCCAGATCCGCAAAATAAATAAATAAATAAACAAACAAACAAACATAAAAAGTAAAATAGGGCCAAAGTATAGTTTGAAGATAGAACAGCCCTGGGTTCAGTCAATCTCCAGTATAAATATATATATATATATATGAAAATGAAGAGATTTGGTGAGGGTGTAAAGAAGTTGCAGCCGCATGCACCTATAATCCCAATACTTGAGAGGCTGAAAAAGGAAGACCACAGGTTCAAGGTCAGCATGTACTAACCGAGCAAGATCCTGTTTTGAAACAAACAAAAAATAAAATTAAAATTAAAGGGGCTTGGGGTGTATTCAGTGGCAAAACACCCCTGGCTTCAATTCCTTGTATTAAAAAAAAAAAAAACAAGGAAGGCAGACAGACAAGATATTTTAGTGGTATCTACTGCTGACGGGAACGTAAAACGGCACAGCTTCTGTGGAAAACAACTTGGCAGTTCCTCAGAAATTTAAACAGAGTCTCCATACGACCCAGGAACTTTTCTCCTAGGCAGATGTCCAAGAGAACTGAAGGCATATGCTTATACAAAAACAGTGTGTGAATGTTTATAGCAGCATTATTCTGAAGAGCTCAGAGCAGCAAATACCCAAATGTCCACCAACTGACGAATGGTAAACAAAAACCTATGAAATAGGAAGACCGTGCCTGTCATTAAAGCAGACTTGCAAAGAAATGTACTGCTCTTATCTCCGAATACTGCCTGTTCTTTTACAAAACACAGTAGAGATGAGCAGGGGTATAAGTACTTGGCCCTGGAATGCCATAACAGAAGTGGTCTGAGTAGAATATCAAATGCTAACTTTTCTGATTATTATTATTGTTGTTGTTATTATTATTATTAATGTTAGTGGCATTGGGGATTAAATTCAGAGACATTCTACTTTCGAGCTCCACCTCCAGCTCGATTTTACTTCTTATTTGGAAACAGCATCTCGCTAGGTTGATGAGAATCTCACTACTTGCTGAGGCTGTCCTCGAACCTGCGATTCTCCTGTCTCAGCCTCCAAAGTACTGGGGTCACAGACGTGTGCCACCACATCTGGCACACTGCTTCTAAACTTGAGGCCTGAGCCAGGTGTGGTGGTGCACTCCTGTCATCCCAGTATTTGGAAGGCTGAGACAGGAGGATCACAGGTTCAAGGGCACCCTCAGAAATTTAGCAAGACCCTGTTTCAGAATAAAAAAATGTAAAGGGCTTGGGGATATAGCTCAGAAGTAGAATGCCCTGGGTTCTATCCCCAGTACCAAAAAAAAGTTGGGGCCTGGATCTGTACAACTTTAGCTTTCACCTTCAAAACTAAATAAAAGCCATAAATAAAAGGTGTGGTGGTGCATGCTTGTAATCCCAGTATTTGAGAGGCTGAGACAGGAGGATCACAGGTTCACAGCCAGCTTCAGCTACTTAGTGGGACCCTCTTCAACTTAGAGTCTGTTTAAAAAAAATAATAAAACAGGGCTAGGGATATAGTTTAGAGGTAGAGTGCCTCAGGGTTCAATCCCCAGCACCACAAAACAAACAAACAAAAAACTAAAAACTATCTGGTCATGGTGGCGCAGGTTTGTAATCTCTTCATTTGGGAGGCTGAGACAGGAGGATCACAGTTTGCGGCCAGCCTCAGCTACTTAGTGAGGCCCTTTGCAACTCAGTGAGACCCTGTTTCAAAATAAAGACTAAAGCCAGGTGTGGTGGCGCACGCTTGTAATCCCCACGCTTGGGAGGCGGAGACAGGAGGATGGCGCAGGTTCAAAGCCAGCCGCTTGCTCTGGCTTAAGAGACCCTGTTTCCAAATAAAAATATAAAAATAGGTCTGGGAGTGTAGCCTGGAGGTAGAAGGGCTTCCAGGAACCCCGGTACCACCAAAAATAAAAATTAAAAAATTAAAAAATTAAAGACTAAAAATAGGGCTGGGGGTGTAGCTCGGAGGTAGAATGCCTCTGGGTTCCATCTGTAGAACAGCCAAAAAAAAAAAAAAAAACCCACAAAACAAAACAAAATAAAACTAATTATGGTACTGCATACCTGTAATCCCAGAACTTGGGAGGCCGAGACAGGAGAATCTCAAGTTTGGGTTAGCTTCTGCAACTAGTAAATTGGATGTGTCTGAAGGGTCTGATTATGTCCTATGGCTGGGAAAGGGTGCTCTTGGGTGACTACATCCAGGTGGAACTCAGTCCTCTTTACGAAGTGCTCCCAGAAGTGCTCCTCCTGGCTTAACCAAAGAGTTAGCTGCTCTCTAGTATACAGAGGCTGAACAAAGTCAGGTTAAGACACTTAGCAAAGAAAAGGAGGAGGAGGACGACGACAGAGTAGTCTCGGGGACAGTCAAGACAAGTCCTGAAGGGCTGGTCGAGTTGAAGGTATTAGGTAGATTCTGATCGCGCTGTCTGGAAGGAATTCCCTTGTCCGTGTTTTCTGTGATCTTTTGTGGTCATGAACTATTTGTAGCACCTAGTAGACCTCTCATCTGTTTTTACCCAGGCGGTAAAATGTGCTTACAACCATATCCTAGGGGAAATTCTGAAGCTTAACAAATTTCTTTTCTTCATGAGCACTACACTGAGGCCATCAGAGATAATTGGTGAAAGTACTGCATTATTCTTGCTGTGTGTGTGGGGTACTGGGGACTGAACCCGGGCCCTTTGCAATATAGTGAGACCCTGTATCAAAATAAAAAATAGGGCTGGGGTGTAGCTCAGAGGTTAGTATGCTCCTGGGTTCAATCCCCAGTAACACACACACACACACACACACACACACACACACACACACACACACGCTGTAAAACCTGAATAAATAAGAGCAAATGAAACTCAAATTAACAGAGGAAAGAAGGATAAATATCAAAACAGAAATGGAAAAAGTAAAAACTTCAGAACTGGACCTGCTGTCCCACGCTTGTAATCCCAGTACTTGGGAGGCGGACACAGGAGGATCACAGCCAGCCTCAGCTACTAAGTGAGGCCCTCTCTGATTTAGTGAGACCCTGCTTCAAAATAAAAACTAAAAAGAAGCTGGGTGTGGTGCTGCACGCTTGTAATCCCAGCATTTGGGAGGAGGAGACAGGAGGACCACGGTCCGCGGACAGCCTCAGCTACTTAGTGAATACCTCTAAGCTACTCCCCCAGCCCTATTTTTTTAAAACAGGGTCCCACTAAGTTGTGAAGGGCCTTGCTAAGTTGCTAATGCTGGCATCAAAGCTGTGATCCTCTTGTCTCAGCCTCTCAAATATTGAGATAACAAGTATGCCCCATCATGCCTGGCCATTTAAAAATTATTATTTATTATTATTATTATTATTATTATTATTATTATTATGCTGGGGATGGAACCCAGGGGCATTCTACCTCCAAGTTACACCCCCAGCCCTATTTTTTATTCTTTATTTTGAAACAGGCTCTCACTAAGACCTTGCAAAGGGCCAATGTAGCTGAGGCTGTCCTCGAACTGCAATCCTCCAGTCTCAGCCTCCTGAATGCTGGGATTACAAGCGTGTGCCACAACACCCTGCATACATTTTTTAAATTTTGAAACAGGGTCATGCTAAATTGGCAAATCTGGTCTCAAACCTGTGATCCTTCTGTCTCAGTGACCCAAAAATACTGGATTAAAGGCCTGTGCCACCATATCCAGCTAAAATCCTGCTTTTCTCTCTGTGTGTCGCTATTGCTTGAACACAGGGGCATTCTACTTCTGAGCTACACTCCAGCCTATTTTACTTTTTATTTGGAAACAGGGTCTCACTAGGTCCGTGGGAACCTGGAAGTTGCAGATCTGTCCTTGAACCTGTGATCCTCCGGTCTCAGCCTCCCAAGTCCTGGGATTAAAGCCTTGAGCCACCACACCTCACTGAAATGTGGCACTCTGATCCTATTTCAGTCTTTTCCCGTATGGGACCTATATTCTGTCAGGGTTTGCCACCTCCGGAGGTCCCAGATGTTTGGATTTTTTTCTATTGCCTTTCATTTCTGCTTGAAAACTGGCTCTTTCTAGTAATGATTTACTAAAAGCAGTAAGAAAAGTCAACACATGCTATCACACTAACTTTACTACTTTCTCTAAAGCTATTGATTCAGTAGACGAGTCTGCCTTCCAATTTGTCAGTTAGACAGTTTTACCAAAATCTTGTGG
The DNA here is from genome assembly GCF_963383645.1 of Muscardinus avellanarius. Classification (NCBI taxonomy): domain Eukaryota; kingdom Metazoa; phylum Chordata; class Mammalia; order Rodentia; family Gliridae; genus Muscardinus; species Muscardinus avellanarius. The sequence goes on from NC_137799.1 coordinate 95,543,060, forward strand.
CTTAGAAGACATGAATTTCTGTTGCAGGCTTTTTTTGTTTTGTTTTGTTTTTTTTGGTATTGGGGATTGAACTCAGGACCATTCTACCTCCACGCTATACCCCCCAGTCCTACTTTTTATTCTTTATTTTGAAACAGGGTCTCACTAAGTTGTGGAGGGCCTCACTAAGTAGCTGAGGTAGCCGCGAACCCGTGATCCTCTTGTCTCAGCCTCCCAAGTACTGGGATCACAAGCGTGCGCCACCACGCCCGGCTTCTATTGCAGCTTTTGCTACTAACTTGAAACCAGTTCTGTGATTGCCCTGCTTGTCAGAGGCCAACATTGGAAACTTATCCAAAGAGTCCGATGCCATAACTAGAAGCTGTGATGAAAACTTCCATTTTCTGTATTTTTCTTTAATTATCATTAGTTGCTATGATTCTTTCTGGGTTAAGTGACTTCTCCAAAGGTGTGCGCTTCCCTTTGACTGGAGAGCGGCTGCTTTGAGTAAAGAAATTTAGAGTTTAAAATAAATAGGAAAAGAAAAGAACCCAGCTTTACAAAATTCGCATCTGTGTTACTTCTACATCTCACTTCCGGCTGTGATTTTTATATTAGTTAAGGTCATTTTGGCTGTTGGAACAAACAAGCCAAACAACACCCAGACAGACACAATGCATGCCCGCCCCTGGCTTGTGTAAAACCCCGTGACATGGGGCGGACACCTTCGCTCCTTGTGGTGTAGGGAGATGCTGCCTCCTTCCCAACTGTGACCCTGCTGTCTCCAAAGGCCTCCGCACTCTTGGCTTGGTTCTCTGCCTCCATGTAGCCGGCAGGAAAGGACCACGGAGAAGGCACATCCTCCTCTTGATGTTCATGGTTTGGAAGTAACACACACCTCTGCTGGCACGCCCTTGCACGGAACTAGTCACGTGGCCGCGTCCAGATGTCCAGGGTACAACACCAGCGCTCTCTACCTGGGGAGCCCCGAGGAGCGGACCATGACACGTGGAGATGAAGCACAGACCTTGGGCGGGCATCCAGCTGTGCCGCCGTGCCAGCCCACCAGTCATCAGAGCCAGCCAGCTGAAATCTGACCTTGGTTTACGTTCTCAGCCCGTTGGGAATGGCCCCTGAATAGTGACATATTCCAGAAACAAGAGTGGTTTAAAGTTTTTTTTTTTTCCCCCCCCTGGTACTGGGGATTGAACCCAGAGGCATTTTACCTCTGAGCTATACCCCCAGTCCTATTTTTTATTCTTTATTATTTTTTTAATTTTTTATTGGTGCACTGTATTCATACATCATAGTGGGATACAAAAAACTTTTGTAGACATACATGCACACATTGCCCAGTCAGCCCCCACCCGATCCCCACCCCGTTCCCTCCTTCCCATGCTTGGCTTAGTGGTTGACATCTAGTATTATAGCAATTTATCCAAAATTAAAAATGATAATCTCACATAACAGTTTCATTTGTCTGAAACCAAGCTTTTGATAACTTAAAGATAACATTTCAATATTTCTTTTTGCTTTCTTTCTTACCAGAGAATATTTTTTTTCTTTTCTTTTTTTTGGGTGAAACTATCATATATTTATATATTTATTTTTCAGAAAAAAATCTATCCTAATATAGAATATGGACTCTAGATACCCAAAACGATCTCGAAAAAGAACAAAGCTAGATATATATTTTCTGATTTCAAACCATATAAAGTTACAATAATTGAAACAGTGTAGTACTGTTCTAAAGGCAGATATATAAACCATTGGAGTTAAATAAAAGCCTAGAGCTAAATTCTTTCATATATTGTCAAGTTATTTTTGACAAGGTTTCCACGAACATTTGGTGGGGGAAATAATAATCTTTTAACTAAATATTGTTGAAAAATAATAATTACATGAAAAAGAATAAAATTGGACCCTTACCTAATCCCATATACAAATATTAACTCAAAATAGATAAAAAAGACCTAAATATAAATCTTAAGACTATAAACTTTTAGGAGAAAATCTAGGTCATAAAACCTCACAACACTGAAATTGGCAGTGATTTCTTGGCTATGCTTTCAATGGCACAGGCAACAGAAGGGTATACAAACTCCCTAAAAAAAAAAATATTGTATATCCAAAAACAATGTAAACAGAGTTAAAAGCTACTGATTGAATGGGATAAAATATTTCTAAATGCTATATCTGAAGGTATATTAATATTCCAACTAGAATTCCTAAAAATTAACAACAATAAAGGCAAACAATACCCTTTACATATAGGTAAAAGACTAACATAAGTAATGAATCTCCACAGATAACCAATCTTAGTTGACTGTTGGATGGAAACTCTTGTTTCTCTGGTTCAGGTGTGTGTTACCTATTTCTTCTTTGTAGTTAATCTCTTTGAGTATTTTCTCTAGCGCTGGTTTTGAAGACATAAATTCCTTCAGTTTCTGTTTGTCATGGAAGCTTCTTATTTCTCCATCTAATTTGAAAGAAAGTTTTGCTGGGTAGGACATTTTTGGCTGGAAGTTGTTTTCTTTCAGAGTTTGGAATATGTTACTCCAAGCCCTTCTGGCTCTCATGACTTGGTTTGGGAAGTCTGGAGTGATTCTAATTGGCTTGCCTCTGAATGTCACTTGGCCCTTTGCTTTTGTTGCCTTTAAGATTCTCTGCTTGGCTTCCACATTGGTCATTTTGACAATTATGTGGCGTGGGGATCCTCTTCTCCGATCCTGTCTGAAGGGAGTTCTATAAGTTTCCTGGACCTGTGTATCAACCTCTTGCTCTATGTTTGGAAAAATTTCTGCTATTACTTCCTTGAAGAGATTGTTGATCCCTTTGGTTTCACTTTCTTTTCCCTCCTCTATTCCAATTATTCTTAGGTTAGCTCTCTTAAAATGGGCCCATATTTCTTCAATGTCAGATTCCTGCTGTCGGATATTTTTTTCTAGATTAGGAACTATGCGTTCATTTTTGGAATGATCATCTACTAAGAGCGAGATTCTGTTCTCCATGTGTTCTAATCGGTTGTTTGTGCTTTGAATTGAGGCCTTTACTTCATTAATTGCATCCTTTATCTCTTTTTGGCTCTCTCTGAATTCTTTTCGAAATACCTCTATTATTTCTACAGTTATTTTCCTGATTTGCTCTTCTAGAAATCTCTGAATTTCTGTTTTATCAGGTTCTGATGTTGTGGGGTTGTGGGCATTCATTGCTCCATTGTTATTCCTCTTTCCCATGATTTCGGAAGTTTGTGCCTTCTCTGGGTTCTTCCCTTGGGTCACTATGACTTCACTTAAGGTGCTCCGGATCTCGAGTCTGTGGTATCTCGGTCCCCACTACTCCTTTACTGGGTTGTATCGCAGAGTCTCAGACCCAGGGAGTCAATTGAGGCTGCTTTAGACTATGGGGGGTGCCAGGTTGGGCATTCTCCTATGGTGTGATATCTCTGCCACCAACACTCCCCCACTGGGTCAAGTCCCTGGGAGTCAGTACTGGGATTTCTCCTCTGGGGCCCGCAATTTGACTCACTGTTGTTGAGTACACAGATCGAGCTGTAGTGGACTTGGTGAATTTGCTGCTGCTGCCGCCGGTGGCAATATGGCGCCGCTGCCACACCCTCGGCCGTGAGGCTGGCGTATTTGTTCTCTGGATTTGAGCTCTGCTCTGAGTCCCTGCAGCGTGTGCTGAGCTTAGCCACTGGGAGCTTTAGATGCTCCCTGCGCCGAAAAATCCTGCCCGGCTGTTCCTCAGCGGCTCACCTCGGCTCGCTGTAGCCTTCCGGTGAATTCGCCGCTGCTGCCGGCAGTATGGCGCTGCTGCCGCGTCCTTGGGCATGAGGCCGGTGTATCTCCTCTGTGGCTCTGAGCTTTGTTCTGAGTCCCCTTCCTCTCTGGAGCCTGGTGATTTTTTTGTTTGTCTGGTGATGGTGTTTTCTGGCTATGAAAGGCGCTGATTTTGTGGTAATGGAGATTAGTTGTTAGCGGGGCTCTAAGCCCCGCTTTTCTAGGTCGCCATCTTCCCGGAAGTCTCTATTCTTTATTATTTTGAAACAGGGTCTCAGTTGCAGAGGGCCTCACTAAGTAGCTGAGGCTGGCTGCAAATCTCTGATCCTCCTGTCTCAGCCTCCCAAGTACTAGGATTACAAGTGTGTGCCACCATGCTAGGCCCACCCAAAGCCAAAGTTTATTTTTGTCTCATAAAAAGGCTATTCAGATCACGGTTTGCGGCCAGCCTCAGCTACTTAGTGAGACTGTTTCAAAATAAAGAATAAGCCGGGCGTGGTGGCGCACGCTTGTAATCCCCGCACTTGGTTGGCGGAGACAGGAGGATCGCACAGGTTTGAAGCCAGCCGCGCTGGCTTTAAGAGACCCTGTTTCCAAATATAAAAATATAAAATAGGTCTGGGAGTGTAGCCCTAAGGTAGAAGGGCTTCCAGGAACCCCAGTACCACCAAAAAAATAAATAAATAAATAAATAAATAAATAAATAAATAAATAAAAAATAAAGAATAAAAATTAGGGCTGGGCATGTGTAGCTCAGAGGTATAATGCCCCTGGATTCCATTCCCAGTACCAAATAAATAAATAAATAAATAAATAAATAAATAAATACTCAGAATTGGGTGCTTGTCACTCAAGCCACGAAGGACTCGGACTGTTTCTTTCAAAGTGACTTCTAGATACGTAGGCTAGATATGTAGGCTAGAAGGGGGAAAAAGAAAAAGGGGCCGCCTTTTAAACAAGTTTCCTAGAGCCGGGCGTGGTGCTCAGGCTTGAGATCCCAGCATTTGGGAGGCTGAGACAGGAGGATCAAGGTTCACAGCCAGCCTCAGTTACTTACTACTTAGGCCCTTTGCAACTCTGTGAGACCTGTTTCAAAATAAAGAATAAAAAATAGGATAAGGGGTGTAGCTCAGAGGTAGAATGCCCCTGGGTTCCATCCCCAGTACTGCAAAAAAAAAAAAAAAAAGTTTTCTAAAATTGCTTTTAAAAGTGTCTCTTGATACTCATTACTCACTGCCCATGAGTTTCAAGTGAGGATGTCAATTGTATAATTTTAGTTAGAATAGCTATGAGGGTGAGTGAGCACCCCAGTGTCTCTCTGGATGTTGAAGAAGGAAGAGATGGCCTCCTACTACACTTGGAGGCGATGGGCAGTACGGCACAGTTATTCCCTCCGATGACTAAAATGAATAGGGTGAACAAAAAATAGTTATTTTAGTTTTTTTTTAAGAACCAAATTCCAAATTATAAATAGCCTAAATAATCACTGCTTACCATCCCCATCCGTGTGTCCAGTGAGTGTCACATGCCCAGTCTAATGCTGTCCCAACTGCATCACGTATATCATTTATGAAGCTGGTCAATTCACACGGGTTCGCCTAGCCCCTATGTCAGTCCATGAGGGTTGTGATGCCCGCTCCAGGTTCGAATCCCGATTTCTAGAGACGCCCCTGCTTCCCTCTACGGATTCTTTGTTTCTCTAACCAGGTTTACTCTTCTTTGATTAACCAAAATTAGAACCTCTGTTTGAAATTTTAAAAATGCACTTTCTAAGAAAAGTAGAAAAATACATCTATTGCTCCTTAGGGGCTCTTCTGTTACTGTGCCAATGTAGCAGCGGGGCTGGTGCTTTTCAGAGTAAGCTTCTGTACTTAAGGGAGAGGGTGGTGGTCCTTTAAAATGATGGACAACCTTTCAAGTTGCTTTTTTGTTGTTATTGTTTGGTTTCAGACAAGGTCTTCCAGAGAAAACAGCAAGGAATCAGTTTATACCAGCCATAGCCGCTCAGCCTCTCTTCCAAGCCACCTAAACTTTGCTCATTATAATCTCATTATAAACGGAGTTCCCTGCCCATTGGGCATTCCCCTCGGCCAGTTCTGAATGAGCGAGGTACAGGTCATCTTGACCTGCGCGTGCTCAGTCACGTGCCCATCTCTGCTCATGAAGTCGTCTTCCTCTATGAAGGCCTCTTGCTTTCTCTGGGGAGAGGCACAGCTTTGGGAATTATCCCATCCTCTTCTTACCTGCTGCAAATAATAAACCTTTTTTTTTGTTGTTGTTGTGTGGGTCTGGGGATGGAACCCAGGGGCATTCAACCTCCGAGCTACACCCCTGCCCTATTATTTATTCTTTGAGACAGGGTCTAAGTTGCAGAGGGCCTCACTAAGTAGCTGAGGCTGTCTGCGAACCGTGATTCTAGTCTCAGACTCCCAAATACTAGGATTACAAGCGTGCGCCACCACGCCCGGCTAAACCTTTTTTTTTTTTTTTTTTTTTTTGTGGTACTGGGGATAGAATATAGAATCTGGGGGCATTCTACCTCTGATCTACACCCCCAGCCCTATTTTATTCCTTTTATTTTGAAACGGGGTCTCACTAAGTTGCGGAGGGCCTCACTAAGTAGCTGAGGCTGGCTTTGAGCCTGTGATCCTCCTGTCTCAGCCTCCCAAGTACTGGCATTACAAGCGTGCACCCAGTTTTTTTTTTGTTTGTTTGTTTGTTTACTCTTTTATTTCCTGGTTCTGCTTCTTGGCTTTGTACTCATGAAGGGGCAAACCCATTGCTTTCCTTACAACAGAGATAAGCCAAATGGATACTGAAAGTGTTTCGTTATTCTCTCAACTTGATGAAAATTTCCTGGGCAAGTACTTAGAAAAAAATTGGGGGAAAACACTCTTGGGTGAAAAATGTATACGATTGTTCTATACAGAGGTTTTCCTGTTGTTAAAGACAGCTGGAGTCAGGCGTGGTGGCGTGTGCGGAGACAGGAGGATCGCGCAGGTTTGAAGCCAGCCTTGTTGGCTTAAGAGACCCTGTTTCCAAATTAAAAAAAAATCTATATCTATCATCCATCTATCTATCTATCTATCTATCTATCTATCTATCTATCTATCTATATCTATCTGAGTATAGCCCGGAGGTAGAAGGGTTTCCAGGAACCCCAGTACCACCAAAAAAAAAAAAGAAAAAGAAAAAGAAAAAAAAAAGACGGCTGGGTGTGGGGGTAGGAGTTTGTAACCCCAGTCCTTGGGAGGCTGAGAAGGAAGGATCACCGATTCAAAGTCAGCCTTGGCAATTTAGCAAGGCTCTCAGTAACCTAGTGAGACCCTGTTTCCAAATAAATAAAACTGGGCTGGGGGTGTAGTTTAGAGATAGAATACCTCTAGGTTCAATCCCCAGTACCAAAAAAAAAAAAAAAAAAAAAAAAAGAAAAAAGAAAAAGAAAGAGTTAAAAGACTTATTAGAAGATTATGGGAAACCACTTCCCCCTTCATTTCTTTTTCTGCAGTACTAGGGATGGAACCCAGGGGCATTCCATCTCTGAGCTATACCCCCAGTTCTATTTTTTTATTCTTTATGTTGAAGCAGGGTCTCACTAAGTTGCGGTGGGCCTCACCAAGTAGTTGAGGCTGGCCACGAACCGCGATCCTCCTGCCTCAGCCTCCCAAGTACTGGGATCACAAGCGTGCCCACCACGCCTATCTGGGGCCTGCATCTTTTAACAGTTGGAAGACTACTGTAATAGTATCCTACTTGGGTGCACTGATGGGTTTTAGTATTCTTCAGTTAGTATACACTAAGGGCTGTTGATTCTATCTGGGGGTGAACAGAGATGTCAGGAATGTGACCCACACTCTTCAGATGGCTTTCTGGCTGCAAGAAAATGGAGCCAGACAGGCCATCCTCTTTCAGGACCTCAGCTCTGCTCCTGGAAACACCGTCAGCCCAGCGCACACACCCCAGGCACGTCTTTCAGCTCTTGGGGGAGAGCAATTGGAGTTGCCAGGTTGCTGTTGATGAAGGGTAATTTTAGAAACATTAAGTCAGTGTCCTGCACTGAGTCATCCTGTGCTCTGGCATGCTATGAATGTTGAACGGTGGCCACCGGCTGATGTTTAATCCTTGGCCCTAACTCTTTTCTACCACCTTCCAAGTATTAAATGGATGGGTATTTCACTTCCAACGGAATCAGAAATTATGTGGAAAATGAATGTTTGCATTAAGGAAAATAAGAAATTTCAGCATTTTAGGTCAACTATTAAAATGTCAAATTGGAGTTGCCCTTAAATGGTGAATGTCTGGGGATGTGAGGAAGGGAACTCAGAAATGTGTGGGACCTAGTTCTCCCCGTTTTCCTCCTTTTGCTTGGTTGGACTTTGAGATTCAGGGCAGCTCTTAGAACCATCTGAAAGATTCATTAGGTTATCTTGGACAAGCCTGTCTTCTCATTTGTGAATCAGGACTACTTGTAGAATTGAGAGCAGGAAGTCAGCGTGAAGCAGCCATACAGCTTGTGTATCAGGAGATGTAAGCTGTTATTACTGCTGTAGACTTCCAGGAAGCGGGTATACATTCTGCCTGCGTGTGTGTGTGTGTGTGTGTGTGTGTGTGTGTGTGATATTGGTGATTGAACCCAGGGGCATTCTACCTCTGAGCGACACCAGCAGCCTTATGTGATTTTTTATTTTGTAACAGACTCTAAATTGCTGGGGGTCTTGCTACATTACCGAGGCTGAGTGCAATCCCTGAGTTTCCTATCTCAGCCTCCCAGGTACTGGGATTACAGGCCTGCTGCCACCACGCCTGTTTTTTTGTTTGTTTGTTTGTTTTTTGCGGGTCTGAGGATGAAACCCAGGGGTATTCGACCTCCGAGCTACAGCCCCTGCCCTATTTTTTATTCTTTATTTTGAAACCGGGTCTCACTGAGTTTCAGAGGGCCTAAACTGAGTCTGTCCGCGAACCTCAGAGAAACTTTGGTCTCAGCCTCCCCGAATGCTGGGATTACAAGCCTGCGCCACCACTCCCGGCTTGACTGTTTCATTAAAAGATACTGTCCCGCCAGGCTTGGTGGACCACGCTTGTAATCCCAGCATTTGGCAGGCTGAGGCGGTTCGCCGACAGCCGCAGCTACTTAGGCCCTCCGCAACTCAGTGAGACAGTTTCAAAAATAAAGAATAAAAAACATAGCCAGGCGTGGTGGCGCAAGCTTGTACTCCCCGAGCTTGGGAGGCGGAGACAGGAGGATCGCGCAGGTTGGAAGCCCCCCGCGCTGGCTTAAGAGACCCTGTTTCCAAATAAAAATATAAAATAGGTCTGGGAGTGTAGCCCGGAGGTAGAAGGGCTTCCAGGACCCCAGTACCACCACCAAAATAACAACAAAAAACCCAAAATAAACAAACAACAAACAAAAAACCCCACAGAAAAGAAAAGGCTGTCCATAGGGCCAAAGCTAAAAAGATACAAACCAGTATATATGTATCTTTTGAAACCCTTTCACTTCTGTTCGGAAACCACTAAATTTCTCCCTCCAAGTCAACCAATGTAAATATATAACAAATTTCTTGTGCATTTTATTAATCTTGTATATCTAAAGGCAAAAATGTAGCGGAGCCTGGTGGTGCACACCCCAGTACTTGGGAGGCCCGCAGCCAGCCTTAGCAGTTCAGGCCACCCGCCATGGAGATCCTGTTTCAAAGAGAATTTATGGCTGGGGGGTGTAGCTCCGAGGTTCCATCGCCCATGCCACCACCAGAAAAGCTGCAAAAATGGAGAGTCTCACTTGAAAAGTTTTACATAAATAGAATTACTCTGTTGCCTGTGTTGCGTTTAAACAATGTATCCTGGAAATGGTTTATTTCAGTAGCTTCTTTGTTTTTAAACAAGTGTGGCTAAATTTAGGCCTGGCTGTGTGTGCCCAAGATTAGCCAGCTATTGTGCGGCCATCTTCCTTTTTACCCACCCCGGAGCCCGGGGCGCTGCGTCCGTCCGTCCGTCCCGCTCGGCGGCCGGGTCCTGGGAGCAGGGCGTCCTCGCCAGCCGCAGGACACTCCCTTCCCGACCCGAGCGGCCTGGGCTGGCGCCAGCTCGGCTCTAGAACGGCGGGAGGGCGTGGACCCGGCCGCCCCGTTCCCCGCCAGTCAGCAGCCCGGCATCCGCCAGCCCAGCCCTTTAAACCGGCGCGCGGGAACCCCGGCCCACAGCCGCGGGCGGGGCCTGGCGCGAGTCGCCGCGGACCACGACCGCCCTCGGCCCCGCCCCCAATCCCGGCCAATCAGCAGCTCCCCCGCCGTCGGGCCCGCCCCCGCGCCCCTGTCGGACTGGCTGGTGGACGGCGGCGGGGCGGGGCCCCAGGGGGCGTGTCTGGGCGAGTGCCGGAGTCGCGCGCCTTGGAGTTTCGAACGCGGTTGGCCCTGGAGGCAGAAAAAAATAAGAGCGCGGCAGCCAATGGCGAGGCGGCAGGGCCCCGCGCGCAGGCGGGGCCCCGCCCCGTTCCGCCAGGACACCGCCCGAGCCAGGCCATTGGCCCGCGCGGCCTGTCACTCGCCGCGGCGGCCAGCGGGCGGGCTCCTCGCGGTGGCGGGTTCCGCCCAGGCGCGAAATGTAACGCGGGAAAAGACCGAGCAGGCACCTCGGCGCAGGTTGTTATTTTCGGGGCTCGGCGCGGCGCGTCCCGCTCTCCCGCCGCCGCAGCCCGCGCTCCGAGGCGCCGAGCGGACGGCGGCGGCCCGGGCCGCCCTCAGCCGCGCCGCGCCGCGCAGCCCGGCCGGGCCCTGCCATGAGCCGGCGGGCCTGAGCCGGCGGGCGGAGCAGCGCGGCGGACCGCCCGGAGCGCGCGGCGCGATGATCCGCGGCGCGGAGGCGCCCCTGGCCGAGCGGCCGCCGCCGCCGCCGCCGGGCGTCTTCCGCCACGACTCCCCGAAGCGGGTGCTGGTGTCGGTCATCAGGGCGGCGCCCGTCCAGCCGGCGGGCGGCGGGGAGCCGGAGCCGCCGCCGCCGCTCGTGCCCACCAGCCCCGGCTTCAGCGACTTCATGGTGTACCCGTGGCGCTGGGGCGAGAACGCGCACAACGTGACGCTCAGCCCGGGCGCCGCCCCGGCCCCGCCGCCCGCCGCCGCCGCCGCCGCCGCCGCCGCCGAGCGCCCGGGGCCGCGGGGCCGCGCCGAGGACGAGGAGGAGGCGGGCGGCCCCAAGGTGAGCGGCGGGGCGCGGCCCGTTAACGGCGGCGGGCGGCGGGCGGCGGGCCGTGACGTCACTGCCGCGCGCCAAAACGGGCCGCGGGCCACGTGACCGGCGGGCGGCAGGTGCCGCGCGGGCCCGGCGCCGGCGCTCACCTGGGCACCTCCGCCCGCAGGTGCGCCGTGGCGACGGGCCCTGCGTGCGTGCGGGCTGAGCGAGCGAGGGGGGCAGCCGCGCCGCCTGAGCGCCAGGGCCCGCGCCATTCCGCAGCGCAGACCTGTGTCTGCAGATCGCAGCCGCCGTGGAGGAAGGCGACGCGCCTGCCGGACGCGCCGAGCTCGCCCCGCGCCCCAGCGTCCCGCCGAGCTGCGGGCCGGCCGTAAATAGGTGATGCTCCTGTCTCGGCCTCCCCGGTGCTGGGGGTGCGAGCGTGTTCCGCTCCCTCCAGCTCTTCTTATTCTAATGGTGAACCATCCGCAGCTAGCGTTAGATAAGTGAAATCTATGGTTGTGTTACTTTTGGCCTGAAAAGGGCTTTTGTTAACAAAGCCTTTTATAAAAGTCGCTAACACAACGCACGGGGGCCTGGATTTTATTTCCACATTTTGCACCTTTTTTAGAGTTAAAATATAGCAGAAGTTGTCAAGAAGTGAAAAGGCTGTTTTACATTTCTTTCTTTCCCTTCTCAGTCTTTATATTTTTATAAATTATTTGATGTTTATTTTATTTTATTTATTTATTTTTTTTTGCGGGGCTGGGGATGGAACCCAGGGGCATGCGACCTCCAAGCTACACCCCCTGCCTTATTTTTTTATTCTTTATTTTGAAACCGGGTCTCACTGAGTTGTGGAGGGCCTCACTAAGTAGCTGAGGCTGTCCGCGAACCTCGGTCTCAGGAGGCTGAGATCCTCTGGTCTCAGCCTCCTGAATGCTGCGGCTACAAGCTTGCACCACCATGCCTGGTTCATTTTAATTTGCCCTTTTATCTATGAAGCAATCCAAATGCACCTCCAAAATTTTATTCTTTTCTCTACCTAAAATAAAAAGGTCTTGAATATGTTTATGAAAGTTGGCTGGGTGTGGTGGCGCAGGGCTATAATCTCAGTATTGAGGAAACTGACGGGAATCACAGATTTGAAGCCACGCTGAGCAACTTAGCAAGGCTTTTAAAAAGCAACTTAGACCCTGTTTGCAAAATAAAAAATAAATTAGGGCTGGGAGTCTAGCTGAGAGGTAGAATGTCTCTGGGTTCAACCCATAGCAGGGGAAAAAAAAAAAAAAAAAAGAGTCCCGGACCCCTTTTAGTTTGTTTTACTTTTCTAAAATCCTCATGGCGATTTATATGCATCGTGTGTCAATCATGCCGAGTCTCCTCACTTTGGGAAAACAGGAGACAAGTGTGTCATGCAGCCAGTCATAACACAGTCCTTTCACCCCGCAGTATGCCACTTGGCGGCACTGACAGCTGTGGGTTTGGGAACATTTGTATCCATTCACTGTCGTCACTGCTCTCGGGAGGTGGCACATCTGAGTCCTCACGTCCTGTGTCCGTTTCTCCTGCTCTTTTGTTTATTCTTACCCAGTACTGCTTCTCCCTGCATGGGAAGAGAACAGCCATCATCTGCCAACCTATTTATTTATTTAGTACTAGAGATCAAACCCAGGGCCATTCTACCTCTGAGCTATACCCCTGGTCTTTTAAAAAAACATTATAGTATTGAAACAGGGTCTCCCTAGGTTGCTGAGACTTGCTAAGTTGCTGAGGCTGTCCTTGAACCTGTGATCCTCTTGTCTCAGCCTCCCAAGTACTGGGATCACAGGCATGTGCCACCGTGCCTGGCTTTTGCTAACTTATTTTTGTTCCACATCACAGATTGCTTAGCACTATTGGCATGTAAATATATATTAACATTGTCTTCTTTTGGGTGGTAGAATCCTGGGAGTGAAGAGAGCGGGTGTAACTTCCCTCTGCCATAAAATGTCCCAAGCCTGCCCGGCTTGTACCTTTATGCCCCCTACTCAGACTGCATTGGTGATGTGTCTCCGTGTGGGACTCGAGGGGTCTTGGCTTTCAAGTATCGGTTGCCCCCAGACCCACCCTGCCTATCCTGCATTCAAATCCTTTCCATAGCCACGGATTTAAACTGCATGTAGTCTTACAAATTGCTGATTAGCACCTCGTTTTTGATTCCCTCTATGTGGAATCTAATGGCACGTTAGCATTGTAGCCTCATTACTGCCTGGCATGGAGTAAACACTTCATGTTAGTAGCAATCTACCAGGCTCTGTGCTGAGTGTTTTGAATGCTTTTAATTTGTTAAGTCCTACTTACTTGAAGGAGAAATTAGAGAAGAGTTCCCAAGATTAAGATTATATGGCAGGAGGGAACCTTCCAGAGCCCTGTTTTTTAATTCCATGCCAAGTGTGTGTGTGTGTGTGTGTGTGTGTGTGTGTGTGTGTGTGTTACTGTGACTGAGCTAAGGGACATTCTACCTCTGAGCTATACCTCCTCCCTTACTGTTTTATTTTTAGTTTGAAACAGGGTCTCACTAAGTTGTTGAGGGCCTTGCTAAATTGGCGAGGCTTGTCTCAAACCTCCAATCCTCCTATCTCAGCTTCCCAAGTACTGGAATTATAGATATGTGCCACTATACCTGTTTAACAGTATATTTTTATGTTTTTAGAAATATTAAGAAAGGATCCTTTCATGTCAGAGAACTTGTATCACTCTTTTTTTTTCTTTTTCTTTTTTTTTTTTTTTTTTTTTTTGTACTGGATTGAACCTAGGAGCATTCCACCTCTGAGCAACACCCCCAGCTCTGTTTTATTTTTTATTTTGAAATAGAGTCTCACTCAGTTCCTGAAGGCTGCCCTTGAACCTGCAGACCTCCTGTCTCAAAGGTCCATGTAATGGGTTGGCAGATGGATGCCACTATGCTTGACTTCGACTTCTTACCTCTGGGATTCCATTTAAGTATATTTTGGCATGCTTAATGGAGTCTTAGGTTCTTTTCATTTTTCATTTTTTCTTTCTGTCTTTTAAGACTGGATAATTTCAACTGATGTATCTTCAAGTTTGCTGATTCTTCTAGTCCAAATCTGCAGTTAAAATCCTCTAGTGGAAGCCGGGCATGGTGCTGCCCGCTTATAATCCCAGCATTTTGGAGGCTGAGACAGGAGGATCACGATTCTTGGATAGCGTCAGCTACTTAGTGAGGCCCTCTGCAACTCAGTGAGACCCTGTTTCAAAATAAAGAATAAAAAATAGGGCTGGGGGGTGTAGCTCGGAGGTCGAATGACTCTGGGTTCCATCCCTAGTACTGCAAAAAAAAAAAAAAAAAACAAAAAAAGCCTCTAGTGAATTTTTTCTCACTTCAGCTACTGTATTTCTTAGCACCAGAATATCCACTTGGTTCCTTTGATCATTTCCGTCTCTCATATTCCGTCTGTTGAGAGGTTGCTCCCTTGGTTTCTTGTCATTCTTTGCCCGTGGTACTGTTCATCACTGAGCATACTTAGGATAGCTAATTTAAGGTTTTTCTCCAGTGAGTTTAATAGCTCTGCTCCTTGATCTGCTTCCTTCAGTTTTTCCTGTGCATCGTACTTTTAAATAGATTTGCATGTTTTGTGATTTTTTTTTTATTGTTTGCTGTGGGTTGTGGTTTAGTGACTTTTCTGAATTTTGTATTCTTCGTTGTATTTATTTTCTAAATTGTTTCTTTAGCTTATATCCAGTTAGTGTTTTGAGATTTTTCTCAAGTTCCTGGAGCACTTCTAGTCGTGCCTTCCACAAGGGAGCGGGGATCGGAAGAGGAGCTTCTTCCAGTTTTGTAGCGTGGCCTTGTGTTGGAGCACATTCTTTTTTTAGGAGCGGGGTGGTGGGGATAGAGCCCAGGGCCTTGCTAGGCAAGTGTCTACTGCTGAGCTACAGCACCAGCCCACTTAGAGTGTCAGTGTTCAGTTGTGCCGGCTACAACTCTGCCTTAGCCTTCATTTCCTGCTGTGCTAGGCCCAGGTGAAACTAGGGTGTGTGTATGTGGTACTGGACGTAGAACCCAGGGACATTCTACCTTCAAGCTGCACCCCCAACCCCCAATTTTTTTTTAAGCAAAGTGTTGCTAGGTTGCTTGAGAATCTCGCTATTTGCTGAGGCTGTCCTTGAACCTGTGATCCTCCTGTCTGGGCCTCCCAAGTACTGGAATTACAGGTGTGTGCCACCTCATTCAGCAAATGTTACAGCTGCCCCCGCCCGCGCCCCCCCCCCCCAGTGTGCTCCTGCCCCGTTGTATTTGTGACTTTCTAGATTCCTACTTACCTGAGCACTTTTTCCAAAGGAACTTCCTCTCAGCTTTTCCTTCTAGGCATTTCATGTGTCTGTCTGCCTCAGTGGCAGTCTTTTGCCCCAGATGGCAGCAGGTTGTTAATTTGCCTTACTTACTGAGGTTTTGAGCAATGTCCTCCGAATATCCATTTTGGTGCCCCGAGAGAGTTCCAGGTTAGGCAAAACAAAGACAGATGCCTTGAGTCAGTCCATCAGATAACCCAGGCAGGTCAAAAGAAGCAAGCAGTTCTTGGAGAGTAAGTCCTCTCTGCTCTCTGGACAGGGCCTAGGCTCCCAGAGCTGAGGACTGAGGCTGTTGGCTTCAAGACTGCCTCCAGGGAAGGGAGAGAGAGGGCACGAGTGAGTAGAGTCCACGAAGTTATGTTAAAGTTTCTAAAACTTGTTAACAGGATGGAACCCGGCGTGGTAGACCCAGAGCAGATACGGTGCGGGATTTAATCAATGAAGGAGAGCACTCATCCAGCAGGATCCGTTGTGACATCTGCAACCGGGTGTTTCCACGGGAGAAGTCACTCCAAGCTCACAAAAGGACCCACACAGGTAAGTGGAGAGACCTTGGAGACTGCTGGAGTTCATACGTAACTGAAAACTGATGGGACGTGTGGGCTTATACGGTTTTTAGTTACATTACTATTGTGTGTGATGTTTTATAAAAACAGTGTAGTCAGTTTACTTTGGTGGGTAGTGGTGTTTTTAGGAACACTGGTTCTCCGTGACTTCTGGAGTTGTCATGGTAGTTAATCTAGATGTTGTAGTCATGGTGTTCTTAAATTTAGTCCTAGCCTGACACAGGGATGCACACCAGTAATACCAGCAGTTGGGAAGCTGAAACAGGAGTATCATACGGCTGAGGCCAGCCCCGGCAAGGAAAAATAAAAAGGACTGGTGGTGGGGCTTAGTGGTTGAGCATCCTCGGGTTCAATTTCCAACATCACTCTCACACACACACACACACACACACACACACTCTCTCACACACACACACACTCTCACACTTCTATCCTCTGCTTACTTGAATTTTACCTGATAAGCTTTTATGTCTTTGTAATTGCTAAAATTTATTTGTAGGCCAAGTATGAGAACAGTAATTGTCAATTTTTTATAGACTTTCTAGAGTGCTCAGTGTGCCATCAGTGTGTTTGACCATTACATTTATGGCAGACTAATTTTTCTCAGAATTAAATGTAAGTAGCTTTCCCGAGATTCTCATATATCCTCATTAGTATTTGTAAGTTATACTCGCATGTACAGAGCTAAGAAATAATTCATTGAGGGAGGGCCCTCCATAAAGGAACTTTGTTCTCTCCATAAAGTTGGCTTCAGAGGACGGGAAGTAGAGTCCTCTGTGCTTTTCACATGAGGAAGCTGAGGTCCACGAGGCCCTGCACTGCTGGTTTATAATCTGTCATGATCGTAAGTGTACAGTTGGCATGGTCCAAAGTCAGTATAAAAAAGTGTAAGCCAGGCGTGGTAGCACACGCTGTAATCCCAGTATTTGGGAGATTGAAATTGAGACGGGGGGATCGCAGATTCCTGTTCAGCCTCAGCAACTTAGTGAGGTTGTTTCCAAATAAAAGAATAAAATAGGGCTGGGGGTTTAGCCCAAGGGTAGAAAAATCCCTGAGTCCCTGAGTTCCATCCCTAGTACCACCAAAAAAAAAAGAAAAAAAAAAAAAAGCCGGGCATGGTGGCGCACGCTTGTAATCCCTGCGCTTGGGAGGCTGAGACAGGAGGATCACACAGGTTCAAAGCCAGCCTCAGCTGGCTTAAGAGACCCTGTTTTCAAATAAAATATAAAATAGGTCTGGGAGTGTCCGGAGGTAGAAGGCCCCTGGGTTCCATCCCCAGTACCACAGGGGGAAAAAAAAAGAGAGAGAGAGAGAAGTGCAAACAATCTCATTATTTTTCATTCTTTTGTGTTGAAATGACAATATTTTAGAGAAATTAGATTAAAATATAATCTCACCCGTTTTTTACCTTTCCTTTATTTGATTATTTAATTTATTTTGGCACTGGAGATTGAGTCCAGGGACATTCTACTTCTGAGCTATACCCCTAGCCCTATTTGATTTTTTTATTTTGAAACGGTCTCACTAAGTTGCCAAAGGCCTCACTAAATTGCTCAGGTTAACCTTGAACTTGCAATTCTTCTGTCTCATGTTTTTACTTTTTCTAACTTGGCTTCTACAAGTGGTTCAAATGTATTTTTTTGTGTGTGTTGGGACTTGATTCCATGGGCATGCTACCTTTGGGCTACACCCCTAGCCCTATTTAATTTATTTATTTTTATTTTGGAACAGGGTCTCACTAGGTTGCTGAGGCTGGCTTTGAACCTGCAATCCTCCTGTTTCAGCCTCTCAAGTAATGGAATTATAAGCGTGTGCCACCATGCCCAGGTTTACGTTTGATTTTTGAAGAGATATATTTTAAAATGATATAGTTTTCTTAGTTAAATTCCTGAAAAAAGGGTAAAGTTTTCACTATAAACTAAATATCCATAGATGTTGACTTAAGATTCCATTAGTAAAACTATTACTTAATGAAATAATCTAATTTTGAGAACTTTTGTATTTTTTCCCCCCCGGGTCTGGGATGGAACTCAGGGGCATTCGATCTCCTAGCTACACCTCCAGCCCTATTTTTTATTTTGAAACAGGGTCTCACTGAGTTCCGGAGGGCCTCACTAAGTAGCTGAGGCTGTCCGCAAACCGTGATCCTCCAGTTTCAGCCTCCCAAATGCTGGGATTACAAGTGTGCCTACCACGCCCGCCCGGCTCTCTCATTAGTTTGAAATGCTCCCCACATACTGGTTCTCAGGTCCTAGAACACTGTTGCCAGTGTGGTACGATTGAAGACTGTGTCTTAGTGAAGCATTCCTGATTGGCCGGTGCTCCACTGTGTGTCTTCTGCTACTTGAGGCCTGGCCTACTCTGCTGCGCCTGGCCGACTAGACCCACGGCTCTGAGATGTAGTGACGCTCGAACAGCACGTGCTGTGTGGAGAGCTTTCTCTTTCCATTTTGTTTTATTCTATTTTAGTGGTACTGGGGATGGAACCCTTCTACCTCCAGGCTACACTCCCAGACCTATTTTATATTTTATTTGGAAACAGGGTCTCTTAAGCCAGCGTGGCTGGCTTTGAACCTGCGAGATCCTTCTGTCTCTGCCTCCCAAGCACGGGGATGACAAGCGTGCGCCGCCACGCCTAGGTCTTTTTCCATTTAGTGCCCCTTATATGTGTGCCATTAAAGTACATCCAACTAAGCTGGGCTTGGTGGGCACGCTTGTAATCCCAGCATTTGGGAGGCTGAGACTGGAGGATCGTGGTTGGCGGGCAGCCTCAGCTACTCTATTAGTGAGGCCCTCCGCAACTCATTGAGACCCTGTTTCAAAATAAAGAATAAAAAATAGGGCAGGGGGTGCAGATTGGAGGTTGAATGTCCCTGGGTTTCATCCCCAGACCCGCAAAAAAATTCCAACTATCATGACCACTTAGTATATCTCTAAATAGTGGGAAATTTAGGGGAGGGCTGTTATTATTCTTTGAATTGTATTGGAAGTAGTATAAATTGGTTAAAGAATTTTTTTTTTCAAGCTGGCCGTGGTGGCGCACACTTGTAATCCCAGCATTTGGGAGGCTGAGAGAAGGATTGTGGTTTGTGGACAGCCTCAGCTACTTAGTGAGGCCCTCCGCAAAGCCACTACTGAATGAGGCTCTTTGCAACTCAGTGAGACCCTGTTTCAAAACAAAGAATAAATATAGGGCTGGGGGTGTAGCTCAAAGGTAGAATGCCCCTGGGTTCTATCCTCAGTACTGGAAAACAAACAAACAAACAAATGTTTTTGCTAAGAAATTTAATTAGATCAGACAACACTTTTTGAGCACTTTGTCTGAGTGTAGCTTTGTCGTCTACAGAAACCTAAATGAAGTATAAAGTAGCATGGATCTTTGCAGGAGACTTTTGTGATCCATAAGTAACAGGATACTAAGTGCAGGAGGGGTACAGAGTTGAAGGGTCTAGATGTAGGGAGAGTTTGAGAGGAGCTATTGGATTGGGAAGGCTTGAATGGGCAGAGAGGATAGGATTCTGAGGATAGAGTAAGATGAGGCGCTGCCTTCTGGCAGGAGTAACTCCAGGAGAGAAGTAGAGATCAAGTTCTGCCTCTTAAAACCAGCAACTGATGAGATTGTTGAGACTGCAGATAGTACAGATATTAGGGTGCCATTTAAAAGTTGGTAGGTAAGCCGGGCCTGGTGGCGCACGCTTGTCATCCCCGCGCTTGGGAGGCGGAGACAGGAGGATTGCACAGGCTCAAAACCAGCCTTGCCGGCTTAGGAGACCCTGTTTCCAAATAAAAACAGAAAATAGGTCTGGGAGTGTAGCCCGGAGGTAGAAGGGCTTCCAGGAACCCCAGTGCCACCAAAAAATAAAAAATAAAAAAATAAAAATTGGCAGGTTAGCCAGGCATAGTGGCTCATGTTTGTAATCCCAGCGTTCGGGAGGCTGAGATAGGAAGATCACAGATTTGCAGTCAACCTCAGAAACTTAGGGAGGCCCTCCACAACTTAGTGAAACCCTGTTTCAAAATAAGAAATAAAATAGGGCTAGGGGTATAGCTCAGAGGCAGACTGTCCCTGGTTCCGTCCTCGGTCTGTTCCCCCACACTCGTGTGTGCAGGTGTGCCAGGTGTGGTGGTGCATGCCTGTAATCCCAGTACTTGGGAGTCTGAGACAGGAGGGTCACAGGTTTGAGTCTAATGCCAGCAATTCAGTGAGACCCTGTTTTAAAGAGGGTTGAGGAGGCTGGGATGGCCGCGCTCCTGGTGGAGGGAGGCGGGGAGCTGAGCCATGGTCGGCACGTGGGAGCAGTTGGACTGACCACTGTAGCTGCAGGCTTTGCAGGCCAAGCCCCCAAACAAGTTTTCAAAGTCTACCCGAGTCTGCCCTCAGTGGTGGCTATTACAGACGTGGGCTTGATCCCCAAAGATGAAACGGGGCGCAGCGCTAATACTAGGTGTGAGCCCTGCTGCCAGCGAGGGAAGAAGAGATGCTCACCACGAACTCTGCCACGCCACCCGCACAAGGAGGAGCCCCTTAATAGCAGCCCAGATCAGGGAGGCTAAAGATCTGCTAGAAGGTCAAGCTAAAAAATGAGGTAAATGTATGACAGACTTCAAGTTCATATTAGTTTATGAGTACCAGCTTTTTATAATAAAATTGCCTTGAAGCTAAAAAAAAAAAAATGAGGGTTGAGGATGGACCTCAAAGGTAGAATGTCCCTGGGTTTAATCCCCCCCAAAAAAGTGTCAGCAGGCAACTTTGAGTCGGAGCGTTTGGTGGCTTAGGGGATGGCTGGGATGCAGAGGCAAGCTTCATGCTGCTGCTTAGCAAGCACTGCACGGGGAGAGTCCGAGGCAGCAGGGTTGTGGGGCTGGAGACGAGCTCCTAAAAGCCCAAGGCCTAAGCAGGTGCCGTGTTCCCGGCAAGGGCTCCTCCATGCTGCGGGCTGTGTGTCATTGTGGTTGGAGTAGTGACCTACAGAGAGCTGATTTTTCTCTCTACCCTTCCTCTTGTTACCTTGTTGTCTCTAATACAATAATATAACCTGTCTTCCTAGGCGAAAGACCCTATCTGTGTGACTACCCAGACTGTGGAAAAGCCTTTGTTCAAAGTGGACAGCTCAAAACTCACCAGCGCCTTCATACTGGAGAGAAGCCTTTTGTTTGTTCAGAAAATGGTATGGTCCTAGTAGTTAACTAGGAATGAATTAATGGAATATGTTTTACTTGGGTTCTTTTGAAGGGAGAGTTTTCTTATATAAATTTTATAAAATGTAAACTTTGAAGTCGGGTGTGGTGGCGCAATTTGTAATTGTAGTACTTGGGAGACAGGAGGATCGCCCAGGTTTGAAGCCAGCCTCAGTTAGTGAGGATTTCAGCTCACTAATTTAGTGAGACCCCATTTTCAAACAAAGCATAAAATAGGCCTGGAAGTGTAGCCTGGAGGTAGAAGGCCCCCGAGTTCCATTCCCAGTACACACAGACACACACACAAAAATGTGAATTTTGTTCTGTGCTAATTGCAATCCATGCTGAATGTCTTGGGAATGATTGATTTTTTATTTTTGGTGTGTGTGTATATGTAGTGCTGGGGATTAAACCCAAGGACATTCTACCGCTGAGCTACACCTCCAGATCTATTTTATTTTTTATTGGAAAACAGGGTTAGCTGGGCATGTGATGCATACCTATAATCCCAGTACTTGGGAGGCTGAGACAAGAGGATCACATGTTCACATCCAGCCTCAGCTACTTAGTGAGCCCCTCCGCAACTTAATGAGACCGTGTCCAAAATAAAGAATAAAAAATAGAGCCGAGCCGGGCGTGGTGGCGCACGCTTGTCATCCCAGCATTCAGGAGGCTGAGACTGGGGGATCGCGGTTCGCGGACAGCCTCAGCTACTTAGTGAGGTCCTTTGCAACTAAATCAGACCCGGTTTCAAAATAAAGAATAAAAAAATAGGGCAGAGGGTGTAGCTCGGAAGTCGAATGCCCCTGGGTTCCATCCCCAGACCCGCAAAAAAAAAAAAAAAAAAAGAATAAAAAATAGGGCTAGAGGTAAAGTTTGGAGGTAGAATTCTCCAGTGTTCGATCCTCAGTACTGCAAAGAAATACGATAAAAACGGTGTCACTAAGTTGCTGAAGCTGATCTTGAATCTTCAGTCCTCCTGTGTTAGGTGTGCACCACCATGTCAGCAGAATGGTTATTTGAAAATATTAGATGAAGATCTCAAAAGGTACTTTAAAATACTATATCCAGCTATAGGGAGCAGGAAGTTTCTTAAGTAAGTGCAGTCTTCATGGTAGGCCTTTATTTATTTATTTATTTTTTATTGAGAATTGGATCCAGGGACCTTCTATCTCAGAGCCACACCCCCAGCTCTTTTTTTATTTTTTAGTTTTTTTAAAAAAAAATATGTAGTGCTAGCTGGGCATGGTGGTGGATGCCTGTGCTCCCATTACTTGGGAGGCTAAGATAGGAGGATTGTAGGTTCAAGGACAGCCTCAGCAAGTAGGTGAGACTCTCGTTAACCTTGTGAGACCCTGCTTCAAAATAAAAATAAAAAATAGGGCTGGGCATAACTTGGAGTTAGAATGCCCCTTAATTCAATTCCTGGTCTCTCTCTCTCTCACACACACACACACACACACACACACACACACACACACACACACACACGACTTGCTAAGTTGCTAAGGCTGGCCTCCAGTACTACCATCTCAGCCTTCTGAGAACTGGGATTAAAGGTATGTGTCATGATCCTTTACATTTGATTTAAGCTCTTCAACTATTAAACTGAAGTGACTTTTTTTTTGGTGTGTGTGAAACTGGGGATTGAACCCAGGGGCATTCCACCTCTGAGCTACACCCCCAGCCCTGTTTCTTATTCTTTATTTGGAAGTAGGGTCTCACTAAATTGCAGAGGGCCTAAGTAGCTGAGGCTAGCCATGAACCTGCAATCTTCCTGTCTCAGCCTCCTAAGTATGCCCCCATACCCGGCTGAAGTGATCTTTTTTTTTTTTTTTCAGTTTCTAAGATGTTTTTGTTATTCATATTTTACAAAGTTCTATTTGAAGTTCAGTATACTTCTATCCTCCTGCTCTGTGGTTTTCTATTATTGTTAATACATGCTACAAATCTCTGCAGACTTTTCCATCTAGTGAGTTTGCTTAAGATATGCACAGTGGCCGGGCGCGGTGGTGCACACTTGTAATCCCAGTGCTTGGGAGGCTGAGACAGGAGGATCGCGCAAGTTCAAAGCCAGCCTCAGCTACTTAGCGAGACCGTTTCCAAATAAAATATAAAATAGGTCTGGGATAAACCGGGCGTGGTGGCGCACGCTTATAATCCCCGTACTTGGGAGGCGGAGACAGGAGGATCGCTCTGGTTTGGAGCCAGCTGGCTTAAGAGATCCTTTTTCCAAATAAAAAGTATAAAATAGGTCTGGGAGTGTAGCCCGGATGTAGAAGGGCTTCCAGGAATCCCAGTACCACAAAAAAAAAAAAAAAAAAATTTTGGTCTGGGATTGTAGCCCATAGGTAGAAGGTTTCTAGGTTCCATCCCTAGTACCACCAAAAAAAAAAACACAGTGATTCCCTTAGTGAGAGATACTGTTAACTTGTTTTAAAATTTTCTTTTTTTCTTTTTTTTTTTTTTTTTTGTGTGTGTGGCACTGAGGATTAAACCCAAGTGCAATCTACCTCTGAGCTACACCCCCAGGCCTAATTTTTATTCTTTGTTTTGAAACGGGGTCTCACTGAGTTGCACAAGGCCTCACTGAGGAGCTGAGGCTATTGGCAAACCTGGATCCTTCTGTCTCAGCCTCTAAAATTTTCATTTTTGAGGTGCTTTCTTTTGATAGACTCCAAGAATGGAGTTCCTGGCCCCGAGGCTTTGAACATGTATGTGACTTGTTCTTTTGGTGGGGTAGACACGTTTATATGGTGATGACCAGGTTGTGTCAGAACCAGCTTGCTGTCCCCTCCTGCCATTGCTAAGACCTGCAGAGGCTTACCTGGTTATAGAGCGCTGAATCTCCCTGACATCATCTACCTAAAAGTAACTTCTTGGATCCCGTGAGGCTGAACAGTTATAATGTGACTATTGGTTGTCCAGATCCTAACAAATATTTTCCCTCTGTGTTTTAAAGGCTGCCTGAGCAGATTTACCCATGCAAACCGCCACTGTCCGAAGCACCCTTACGCCAGGCTGAAAAGAGAGGAGCCCACGGACACACTTGGCAAGCACCAGGCGGCAGACAACAAGGCTGCTGCTGAGTGGCTGGCAAAGTAAGGCCCTCCAGGCGTTGATCCCTGGAAGGCTCCTGGTGGGCGGGGCGGCCTCCGGCTGCCAGGCTCTCCTTCCACGGGAGCTGCTCTGTTTCCTATAGAATTGTTTTAAGTGGTATTAATCTATGTGTGAGAGACACTGTAATGTGATAATTAGTTGGAGCGCTCCAAATTATTTATTTATTCACTATTTATTTTATTTACTATTCAAAAGGACGAATTTGGCCAGGCAGGGCAGTGCATACCTATAATCCCAGTACTTAGGAAACTGAGATGGCAGGATAATAGTTCCGTTTTGCTGTGACCTTCAACAACTGGGTGAGGCCCTCTTCAACTTAAGTGAGAACCTGTTTCAAAGCAAAGAAATAAAAATAGGTCTCAGAGTGTAGCTTGGAGGTGGAAGGCCCCTGGGTTCCATCCCCAGTACCACAAAAAGAAAAAAACAACAACTTTTCACCCAGGTGTGGTGGTGCACAGTTGAAACTTTAGGATTTGGGAGGCTGAGATAGGATTCAGGCAGCTTCAGCAATCGCAAGGCCTTCAAAATAAAAAGGACTGGGGGAAGCTGGGCATGGTGGCACATGACTGTAATTCCAGTACTTGGGAGGCCGAGGCAGGGTGATTACAGCTTTGAGTTCAGTCCCGGTCACCTAATGAGACACTGTTTCAAAATAAAAAATATAGCCAGGCCGGGTGGTGCACGCTTGTAATTCCCAGCAGTTGAGAGGCTGAAACAGGAGGATCATGGTTTGCGGCCAGCCTCAGCTGCTACTTAGGCCCTTGGTATAGTTCAGTGAGACCCTGTTTCAAAATAAAGAATAAAAAATAGGGCTGGGGGTGTAGCTCGGAGGTAGAATACCCCTGAGTTCCATTCCCAGTTACAGGGGATAGATACATATCTAACAGGATTGAGGAGTGTAGCTTGGAGATATAATACTCCTGGGTTCAATTCCCAGTACCACACAAAAACAGGTGGTTTGATGCTGGGCGTGGTGGCACACGCTTGTAATCCCCGCACTTGGGAGGCGGAGACAGGAGGATCGTGCAGGTTTGAAGCCAGCCGCGCTGGCTTAAGAGACCCTGTTTCCAAATTTAAAAAAAAGTATAAAAATAGGTCTGGGAGTGTAGCCCGGAGGTAGAAGGGTTTCCAGAAACCCCAGTACCACCAAAAAAAAAAAAACCAACAAAACAAAACAAAAAAACAACAAAAAAAAAAAACCCAGGTGGTTTGAAGGGTGTAGCTTAGAGGTAGAATGCCCCTGGGTTCCGTTTCCAGTACCAAGAAAAAGCATTTTCTCAATTTGAAAGAATGTTTTACGTGTATTATTTTCCTTTGTCATTTGGGCCGCCCTCTTCATTTTCATCATATTAGAGGTAGCTACTAAGGGCTGGTTAGAGTAGGGACAGAGGTTATAACTTGAGCACTCAGCTGTTGTGGGTTCCCAGCAGCCTCTTCAGGGTGTCTTTTTATTTTTATTTTTTGGTGGTACTGGGGATGAAACCCTGGCTACACTCCCAGACCTATTTTGTATTTTATTTGGAAACAGGGTCTCTTAAGCCAGCGAGGCTGGCTTCGAGCACACGCGATCCTCCTGTCTCTGCCTCCCATTTATTTGGAAACAAGGTCTCGCTGCCTTGCAGAGGCCTCACTAAGTAGCTGAGGCTGTTGTGAGCCCAGATTCTCCTGTCTCAGCCTCCCAAATGCTGGGATTACAAGCATGCTGTTTTAACAAATATAATACATTATATATATTTCAAGTGACCAATTTGATACATTTTGACATGTGTCTCTATCATGAGATAGTCACCAGGGATGGCAGTAAACTTGCCCATTTGTAACCCTTTTAGGTTTCTCTTGACCATTTGTAACCCTCTCTTCAAACAACACTAGTCTACGCTCACTAAGGTAGTTTGTATGTTTTAGAGATTTTTTTTTTTTTTCAAATATAGTCTTGTCTATTCAGTCACCTATTGGCAGAATTTGGGTTGTTTTAGCTATTAAAATTAAACTACTATAAACATTGATATACAAGGCTTTATATGGACATTTTTGTATGTAATAATACTGTCATTTAAATATGGGATGGTGGTACCAGCTTGTAATCCCAGTACGTGGGAGCTGAGCCAGACTCAGCTACTTAGTGAGGCTCTCTGCAAGTTAGTGAGACCCTGTTTCAAAAATAGAGAATAGCTGAGCGTGATGCTGCCCACTTGTAATCCTAGTACTTGGGAGGCTGAGATAGGAGGATCCAAGTTCACTGCCAGTCTCAGCTATTTAGTGAGGCCCTTCGTAACTTAGTGAGACCCTGTTTCAAAATAAAGAATAAGCCGGGTGTGGTGGTGCACGCTTGTAATCCCTGTGCTTGGGAGGCTGAGACAGGAGGATCGTCTAAGTTTGAAGCCAGCTGTGCTGGCTTAAGAGACCCTGTTTCCAAATAAAATATAAAATAGGTCTGGGAGTGTAGCCTGGAGGTAGAATGCCCCTGGGTTCCATCCCCAGTACTGCAAAAAAAAAAAAAGAAGAAGAAGAAGAAGCTGGACATGGTGGCGCACGCTTGTAATCCCAGCATTTGGGAGGCCGAGACAGGAGGATTGCAGTTGTGGCCAGCCTTAGCTACTTAGTTGAGGCCCTTTCCAACTTAGTGAGACCCTGTTTCAAAATAAAGAATAAAAAACAGGGCAGGGGGTGTAGCTCAGAGGTAGAATGCCCCTGGGTTCCATCCCCAGTACTGGGGAAAAAAAAAAAAATAGAGCTGGGGTGTAGCTTGGAGATAGAATGTTCTATCCCGGGTTCTATCCCCAGCACCGCAAAAATAAATAAATAAATAAAGTCTATCTAAAGTATGGTATTTTTTCTTGTATCACGGGGATTGAATGCAGAGGCATTCTATCTCCAACCTATACCCCACCCCATTTTATTTTTATTTTTATTTTGAAACAAGGTCTTGCTGGGTTGCTGAGAGTCTCTTTGCTGAGGCTGTCCTTGAACCTGAGATCCTCCTGTCTCAGCCTCCCAAGTACTGGGATCATATGCATGCATCACTGCGCCTGGCTTTAAAATATGATATATTTTAGATACCAGAAAAGTTGGACATTTGCATTTTTTCTTATGAATTGTCAGTTGGCTAAAACAATAGAAAAAGGGTGGTGCTACTAAGTTTTTAAATAAATTATGCGTGGCAGATGTTAATCCCTTGGTCATCTTTGGTGGTTTTAGTATTTTGCAGTTAACTGTTGGACATTACTGTCCCTCTGTGGATAAGATATATATGTTTTGGATGACTTTTTTTTTTTTTTTTTTGTGGTACTGGAATTCCTGGAAGCCCTTCTACATCCGGGCTACACTCCCAGACCTATTTTATACTTTTTATTTGGAAAAAGGATCTCTTAAGACAGCGCGGCTGGCTTCGAACCTGCGCGATCCTCCTGTCTCCGCCTCCCAAGCGCGGGGATGACAAGCGTGCCCACCACGCCCGGCGACTTTTTTGATTTCTGTATTTTACTCTAGTCCCTTCATACATGACCTTTAATATATTCAAGTTTTCCCTAGTCCACCACTGTGCTGCTCCCCAGCTCCAGGGATCAGTAGTTTAATGGTAAAGACACGAGAATAGAGAGTTGGGTCTGAGATCTGGAACCCCGTAAATGGACAGTCTACGTGAATATGTGAAATCACTTTAGAATTTGATAAGCTGGGGTACGGAGAAGCAATACTGTATAAAACCTTTATTGTAATGAAAAGCACGTTCTGGGGTCTTGCCCACCATGTGAGTGACGCGCCTGCTTTCACGTAGGTATTGGGAGACGAGAGAGCAGCGCACCCCCACCTTGAAAGGCAAGCTGGCTCCGAAGGCCGATCAGGAGCAGCAGGACCCGCTGGAATACCTTCAGTCTGACGAGGAGGACGACGAGAAGAACGGCGCCCAGCGCCGGCTGCAGGAGCAGCGCGAACGCCTGCACGGCGCCCTGGCGCTCATCGAGCTCGCCAACCTGACCGGGGCGCCGTTCCGCCAGTAGTGCGCGCACTGACTCCACTGTACGAAGTACTGGCCCGTGTGCTTCCAAAGTAGATCCTCGGGCAGAGCTCAGCACCTTACCTGCTTATCATAGGCTGCTATTCTGTAGAAATTCATGAAGAATGTCATTGCCCCGGAATCTGGGGCGAGAGAGAATTGCACTTTTTTTATATGGAAATGGATTTGATGTAAAGTTTATTTTGTAAATATGGACTGCACAGTACAGGGTAGAAGCTACGTGTGTGGGAAGCTAGACTTTGCAAGTTTAATGCATTCATTGGAAGCAGTTCTCACAGGAAGCACTTTCTGAAGAAGACACTCGTGTGAAAAAACAGGATGGTACCAGTAGCCAAAGAAGGCTGAAATAGTTTATTTATAAGATCATTTTAACATTGTATATGAATGTTTGACAATACTGTAAGCACTGAAGCAAGTAAGAAAGTGTCAGGTGTGTGTGTAAGATATGTGTGTTGTAAATTGCAAAATGGCGTGCCCAGTAAGACTAGTGATACGGGAAGCTGACTATTTGGGAAGATGTTCTAAGTTACGGACTTGGAAGAAAATAAATATTTGAAGATCTTGATAAGATGCACAGTAGTTCAGACTTTTCAAAATTGGAGTAAAATCAGTCTTATTCTTATCTTTCTGGAGCTTTATAACTCACTATAATGTCTAAGTTTGAAAAGCACTTGCCATCCCGAGCATGTTAACTTGAGAACTTTTGCACAGTTCACATTTCTCACTTGCTGAAACTGAGTGGTTAATCTTGCAAAGTCTAGGTCACATGGTAATTGGTATTTTATATATATCCGTATCTATATTATGGGCCCTGTAATCAGATTTGGCACTTGGATTTTTATTAATAAAAGGGACATCTACAGGGTTGTTTTGTAGTGAAATGTGTTAGATCCTTTGTTAGCCAACACTAAATTTTAGTTGTACTGCTTTAGAATTATTAAATTATTAGCCAATGGAAGCCTCCGTATTTATATTTTCAGTGCATAAAGCCACTTGCTTTACTTCAGAATAACATGCCAAGCTGTTCTGTTTTCACTAAATTTAGGTATCAGTTAGACACTGCAGAAAATATTAGCTACTCAAATATGTAGGCTTCTGAATTATTTCAACTGCAGGTGTGGTAACTCATTTGGTGGTTTTTTTTTAAACACCACGGTATGTACTGAAGCATGAACAGAAAAGGGCCAGCAGCCCACCTCCTTTATGTAGGCAAATCCCTCCATTGGTTTAGGTTTTGTTACCGCTGAGTTAAGTGCCATGCGTAGGGATTGCTTGGCTGGAGTAAACCTTAAGCAGGGGAAAGACGGGCTCTTCAGCACCTTTTTTCTTTGCGTTCAAGTGGTACCTACAAATGGAGCTCACACATCATCTAGAACGTAGGCTTCGTCCCCAAATCTCCAGGTGTCGCAGTACACAGGTGGTAAAGACGTCTGCGCAGCCTCTGGGAAGGGGAGGCGTGGATGTCTTGAGGCGGAACGTGTTAAGAAGGTATGGTAGTTACAAATAATGTGTATGATGAGGACGTACTTTAAAAATGTAATTCCTCTGTACAGTAAATTACAAGTCTTTAGGGATCTTTTTGTAATAAGAGAATTTATATTTGTAATGTCTCAGAATTTTGTTTGTAATTTGGTATATAGCATTTTAACTCGGAGCACTTATAAGCATGGTCGGGAGAGACCGTAGCATATGAATTGTTTTGGTTTAGGTTTCAACATTTCCTCTTGAATATTTCCTCTTGAATATGACTTATATGAATTGAAAAGCAACTCATCAGTCTCGAAAAACTTAAAATCGGATAAATTTACCTGAAGAAAGAAGGGCAGTGCGTATTTTAGAAATACAAAACTTTTTCAGTTCACAGATGATAAAATTTAAGGCCTTCAAAAAGTTAGGGTTTGCCTTTTCTCCAGGCAGCTTTTGTCCCCATAGGCATTTATAGTCACAAACAGTTCATGTAATTGAACAGTTGTCAAGTTACTACAACTCTTGAAACATTTAAAGGATTCTTTTTTATATAAGCTATATCCTTGGACAAAATACATTGGCATATCAAATTTGAGGTGTGTTAAGACTGCTTTTTAAAGAAACGTGGTTTACATTCAGACCTTTGAAGTGTTCTGTGCTTCGTTTGGCAGAGTTAACAGCATACGAAGAAACATGCTGTGGTTTTAAAACGATGCTTTGAATAAAAAATTATTTTAACTTAAAGTACAAGGTACTATTTGAGGCTTCTATAATTTCTTTCCTATCAAAAATATAGTGCCGTGGCCAGGCGTGGTGGCACACCCTAGTACTCTCGGTATCTGGGAGGCTGAGACAGGAGGATGGCAGGTTCACAGCCTGCCTCAGCTACTTAAAGGGCCCTCCACAACTTGGAATGATTCAAAATAAAGAATAAAGGCCAGGCGCGCGCTTGTGATCCCAGCATTCGGGAGGGAGGGAGGGAGGGAGGCCGAGATGAGGATCGAAGCTCGCAGACAGCCTCAGCTACTTAGGCACTCTTTACCTGGAGGTAAAGGCCCACCAGGTGCAGTAACCTTGACGCAAAGTGTTTTAACAGGCGCATCCTCGCAGCCGTCTGTTCTTCCGTCAACGTGTCTGCTACAATGGCATTCCAGTCTCCTCCCAGGCTGCATGTTGGATAGTTGTAGGCATCGTGTGAATTACCTTTTCTTACTTTAAAATTTTGGCAGGCTTTGGGGTGCCTGCCGTCGGAAGCCTGTGTTCTGGCTTCTGTGCAGTTAGGCCTCGACTTTTAACTGAAATTCTAGCATTTGTAGAAAACTAAAACTTGAGGTTTTAAAGGCCATTTGGAATGAGCATAGATTTTAAATGACGGGGCGGCAGGTGGACTGCGGCACCGGCGGCCAGGGGGGCTCGTCCTTTATCTCGAGCCCCCTGGGAGGGAAGGACCAGCTGCCCCGGGCAGCCCGCGCCCTGCCCCCTGGGGGAGCCGAGCAGACCGGAGGAGCGCCGGGTGCTGGGCGGGGTGCTGGGCGGCGGGGCTGAGTCCCCACTCGCTGTGGGCCAGCATGTCGCCTAGGGAAGCCCAGAGTGGCAGGCCGGCCTCAGCGGGGAGCCGGGGCCCGGGGACCCACCTGGGGGCCCCGGGGCGCTTCGGGGCTGTACGTTGCACCTTAAAGCACTGGGGGGAGGGCGGGCGCCGCCCAGGGTGGGGGCGGGCCAGGCTGCTCCCTCCCCGCCCGCCCCGGCTCCTCCCCGCCCGGCTCCTGGCCTCCTCTCGCCCTGGCTCGGCCTGCGGCCCGGGGACATGACGGCCCAGGGCGCGGGGCCCTCGCGCGGCGCCCGCCTGCTGTCGGCGCTCTTCTACGGGGCCTGCTCCTTCCTGCTCGTGCTGGTCAACAAGATGCTGCTGACCGCCTACGGGTGAGCCGGGGCGGGCCGGAGCGCTGCCCGGAGCCGGGGAGGCGCTGTAGATGCGTATTTTATTATGGGTTTTATTTTTACTGCGCTTGCCACCTCTGAGCTACACCATCAGCCCTTTTCAAGTTCTTATTATTTTGAAACAGGGTCTTGCTAAATTGCTGAGGGGCTCACCAAATTGCTGAGGCTGGTCTCGAACCATGATCTCTCTGTCACAGATTCCCAAGTACTAGGATTACAGGCTGTGCCACTGACCTTGGCTTAGATGCTTTCTTTAAAGCGAACAATTAATTCTTTTTACGAATCCAAATGTTCACAGCCGGCCAGATGAGTCCCAAACCATGTATCTGTGCTGACCAGTCCTTCTCAGACCAGGGGGAGCAGCTGGAAGGCCATCTGATAGTTTTTGGATAGCGTGAAGTAAACCAGCGAATCTGTGCTTCCTCGAGCCTGCTTCAAGGACTAGACAATCCTGTTTAATTCCACCAGTGCGGCAGCAATCTTGAAAGAACTGGGTTGACGTCCTGTACTGGGGTTTGAGCTCGAGCCACACCTCCAGCCCTGTTGTCGAAGGCCAGCTAGTCCAATGGGGCGCGAGTTTGCTCGTCGTCGAGGGTCTCAGTAAAGGTGGGGAAGGATAGAGTGATTTTACCACAGATTCTTATCTGTAGCGGTTCTTTCCTAGGAAAATAATCCTATGATCGGCGCTTTAAAAAGAACCTGACATGGATCGATGCTTCTTGTGCAATCAAACACTTTATTTTGGACACAAGATTTTTTATATATTCCCCTCTCCCAGTGAATTTCTAGTAAAAGGAAGTGCAAAACACCCAAGGTACAAAAGAGAGATACACATGCAGATTACCAACCCTGAACAAGACAAAAGTAAGGCCTGGGATATCCCAGGTCTTTGTGATTGAGATCAGTCCCTTTATCTCAGGTGGGCCTTGTGCTTGGGAGTCCAGCCCCCTTTGGCCTTGCAGCTGCAGAGGCTTCTATTTGGCTAAAAGTCACACCCAAAATCACTTGAAGAATTTAGTTTTTAAGATCACTCGAAGAATCCAGTTTTTAAGAGTTTTCTTTAACCCTTTCGGAGCTCTCATTCCTAGGGCTTAGTCCAATGTCCTCCTTTATCTAAAATGGGGGACGAAGTCCGAGATTCCAGCTTTCATATAGTTATCGTAAGGTAAATCCGTGTTCCTTTATGATGATTTAAGGAACTTCGATGAATGTCTGCTGGATTTTGTCTGCAATACTATCCGCTGTCTGAAAACTTAAACTCATGACACAGTTTAGCAGGTAAACACCAAGAAATAACATGAAGTCTTTAGATTTAGTTGTCAGATATATTTCTCTAGCAGCTGAGCATTTTTCCTCTTTTAATAATCCATATTCCTATCACTAACCTTCTGCAACTTTCTTTTCTTTTCTGATTACCCTAATTCTCTCTTTCCCATTCGGGCCAATCTCAGGATAAGCTCTTCTTCATACAAAATACTTTCTCATTCTCACCATATTCTCTTTCTATCACCTTTACACATCTATTTTATCTGTCCTTTGTTTTGACATAGCTATTTTTAACCAGGTGGTGTCGCTGTATTGAAGGTCGAAGGTGGACTGGAATGCTGCTTCTAATTACCATTTGAGCAAGGCTGAAAGTTTACTGGAAGGAATATTTTACATGGATTTAATTTCTTTCACAGTCCTAATCTTTTTCCCACCGGAGCAATTTCATGTGGAAAGTTAAAAGAATCATTACTAAAAGAATAATAGTTATGAAAGAATATCTAAGAGTGGAGGAGTTTTTTGGCCAGAGACGATGCCCTCTCTCGGGGCTAATCGCCGATGACTACATGGATTCTCACACATGTAGATGCCGAGATGGAGTGGGCAGCAAAGTCTTGGCACCCTGTATCTGATTTTTATTTTGAAACAGGGTCTCCTTAGGTTGCTGGGAGTTTCACTACTTCCCGAGGCTGTCCTCAAGCCTTTGGTCCTGTCTCCACCTTCCAGGTACTAGGATTACAGGTGTGTGGCACCACGCCCAGCTAAGAACCAAGTGCGTAATAGCTCTGCCTGTTGGAACTCAGGAGTCTTGTAGTCAGCAGTTTTTTCAGATGCAAAAATGGGATGATTACAGTCCTGTTAAGGACCTCCCAGGGCCTGGCGTGAGCTGTCCTAAGCGAGGGTTTTTGTAAGCTATACGGGGCTACAGGGATTCAAGTCAGCATTTTAGAGACCCTTTGGAGAGGATCTCTAGCTATTTTGTTGAAGAAGAGACCGGAGCGAGCTGCACGGTTGTTCCTCCGACAGCAGTTTACTGAGCACCTACTGTGTGCTGAGCCCTGCAGACGCCTGGGAGGCAGCTGTGAGTAGCACGGAGGCTGCGCACAGGCAGGAGTGGACCGTGAGGCGGGGCGTGCAGCTAGATGGTTTTCTGCGCTCCATAGCACTTGTCCGCCCCGCGATGTGCCAGGCCCGTGGGTAGCGGGCGCATGGAGCAGATCAACCCCTGACCTCACACGGAGCCTGCGTCCTCGTGGACCATTGAGAACTAGTTCTGTTATATCCTGGCAGTTGTGGCCAGTGTTCTGGGGAGCTGTCGTGTGGGAGAGGGTTCGTGGTCTC
The DNA here is from genome assembly GCF_963383645.1 of Muscardinus avellanarius. Classification (NCBI taxonomy): domain Eukaryota; kingdom Metazoa; phylum Chordata; class Mammalia; order Rodentia; family Gliridae; genus Muscardinus; species Muscardinus avellanarius. The sequence goes on from NC_137799.1 coordinate 95,577,235, forward strand.
AGTAGCGGGGTCCGTGACGGAGGCCTTTAGACTGTGTGTTTCCTGGTTTATTGTAGTAGATGTTGTAAAGTATACTGATGGATCCCAGTGGGCAGGACAGGGGACAGCGTGGGGAACCGTGTGGCGCCCCCGTGCCCTCTCCAGGTGCACCACCTTCTAGAAAGCTCCATGTGCTGCTCAGCTGTCCAGACGCTGGGAACCCTGGCCTTTGGTGTTAAGCAGAAGCAGGAGAGTGGAGGCTGGTGCAGGATGGGCACTGGGTGAGGCCTGAGGGAGGGATGGGCCGCTGCCTAGGGCCTGGGGCTCTGCTGCGGAGGCTGGGGTGGGATGTGGAGCAGAGGAGGGACTCCATCTGGTCCTCCGGCTGCCATGTTGAGACCAGGTCCTGGGGACCAGGGCAGCACAGGAAGACCGTGGTAAGTAGTTTCGGCTCTAGTCTAGCTACAGTTGAAAGCCCCCTGGAAGGCTCGAGCATGGGAGACACAGGGTATAACTCACGTGATTAAAAGGATCTGTGTGGCCAGTGGGTGGTTGGGGATGATGGCCCTGGCCTTGGAGAGGGGTCGGAAGCTGCACACAGCCCAGGTACCATGGCCATTGGCGGGGTGTGCAGCCCTTAGGAGTGAGGGTCGGAGCTGGGATGCTCTTTGGCGATCCTTCGGCCGTCAGTTTGGTTTTTGGTGGTGCTGAGGGTCAAACCCAAGGCCTTGTACTCTACCACTGAGCTACGACCTTGGCCCAGCTGTTGATTTATTTTTGCAGGACCTTTTTTTTTTTTTTTTTTTTGGTACTGGGGATGGAACCCAGGGGCTTTCTACCTCCGAGCTAAACTCCCAGACCGATTTTATATTTTATTTGGAAACAGGGTCTCATTAAGTTGCTGAGAGCCTCAGTAGGTAGCTGAGGCTGGCTTTGAACCTGTGTGATTCTCCTGTTTCAGCCTCCCAAGTGCTGGGGTTACAAGTGTGTGCCACCACGCCCGGCTACAAGGCCTTTCTGTCACTGTTCAGGCCAGGCAGGGTGGCACATGCCTGTAATCCCAGTACTTGGGAGGCTGAGGCAGGAAGATCACGGAGTCAAGGCTAGTCTCAGCAACTTAGTGAGGGCTTGTTTTAGAATAAAAAATAAAAAAGGCTAGGGGTGTAGCTTTTAGGGGTAGAATGACCCTGGGTTCAATGCCTACTCTCACAAAACAAAAAAGATCTGTTATAGTCCTGATCTTTAAGAAATATTTTTTCTGACCATTGGAATCCCCAAATATTTTAAACAGTTGCTAAAGATTAAGGGTTTTGTGACACTTTTTCAGCAAGCAGTTTTCCTCAGACACCAAAGTATTTCTTCTAAACTCCCTTGGGATATCCCTGAGGAAATATGGAGGGCGCTAGCCGGCGGGAGGCGCACACCTTTAATCCTAGCACTTGGGAGGCTGAGGCCCGGGGTCACAGGTTTGAGGACAGCCTCAGCCATTTAGTGAGGCTCTCATCATTTTAGCAAGACCCTGTTTCCAATAGAAACAGCTAGCAGTGTAGCCTGGAGGTAGAATGCCCCTGGGTTCCATCCCCCGTACCACACACACACACACACACACACACACACACACACACACACACCCCTCAGTTGTTTACCTAGGGCAGGTTTATTTTGGCTCCCACAGCTGCCCGGCTCTGTTTCTGGGTCCAAGGTGGCAGCGCGGCACCAAGGGGAGGACACAGAAGCTCAACGCTGCTCCCGGCAAGGCGGCCATCGCGCAGAGAGAGAGCCGGCTGTCATGCCCAGCCCTCCCCAGCCCATCACTGCGAACCACCACAGGGGAATCCGCTGAGGCCGCCACCCTCGTGACCAGCGCCTCCCACGGCCCACACCTCAGCCGCCAGCTTGAGGGACACAGCTCGTATCTAGACCAGGACAGGCCTCTGCTTACACAGTGTAGCCGGCTTCCTCGCGTCTGCAGAAAGCATGAGCCCTGCCTCAGAGACAGAATGAACACACACACCTGAGCCTAGGTAGGTCACTAAACACAATGTTGTAAGCTTAGGACAGAAGGAAACTTCAGTATCTACAATTAGAAACAAGAGAACACATTCCTCTCGTTGGAAGCAGGGACCTGTAAAGCTGACGCAGGCATTTATTTATTTATTTATTTATTTATTTATTTATTTATTTATTGCTGTGGTGCTGGGGGTCGAACCCAGGGGCATTCTACCTCTGAGCAACACCCCCAGCCCTATTTTATTTTATTTGGAAACAGGGTCTCACTAAGTTGCTGAGAGCCTCACTAAGTAGCTGAGGCTGGCTTCGAACCTGCGCGATCCTCCTGTCTCAGCCTCCCAAGCTCTGGGATTACAAGCATGCGCCGCCACGCCCGGCTTAGTCAAGGTCTGAAGATGGACAGTGTCCAACCAGAATAAATTATGAGGAGATACCTCATCATTGATTTTGAATTCCAAGGCTGGGGCTGTAGCTCAGTGGCAGAGCGCTTGCCCGGCATGCTTGAGGCCTTGGGTTCAATCCCGGGTTCTGCCATAAACAAAACAAGATTTTTAGGTCTATGGCTGAAGGAGGAAATGGAATTTTTGCCCCAGGAAAGCAAAAACCCTTATAACCTTTATAAATTGGCGTTTTTCACATTTCTGTAATATAATATGTTATATGATTGGAGAGCTCTTTTCAAATAACAGTGTTCATTCTCTTATTTCAAAATGCTTGGGGCACGCGGTTTCGAGGGGAGGGGGATTGGAGTGATTTGGTTACAACAATAACCCTTAGAAATCTGACCCAAGTTTCAGCTGTTTGGGGATAGAATGCTTTGTTGAAAGACAGAAGGAAGGGCCTTTGGATAGTTTCCCCAGTTCACAGGATCATGGGAATATAGCTCAGGATCTTGTTTTATTTTTCCTTTTCTCTTTTGGGCAGGTTGTTTCCTGCTGGGGTACAAGTCTGGGTGTTCTTAGTTCTTAGTTTTAGTTCACTGTGGTGCGAGATGTAACTGGCTGGAAGGAGAGGCCTTGGAAGGAGGCGAACTCTGAGAGGGGCACTGCCATCGAGAGCCCGGCAGGTGGCTTACACTTGGCGTTCTGGGGACGGGACTCCTGAGGATTGTGCAGGTGGTCTGGAGTCGGGTCCCCTCCCCCACTATAATGCCCTTCCCTGCGGCATGAAAGAATTTACTTGTGGTCCTTAATAAAACAAAAATGGGACCTAGTTGCATTCAGTTCAACAAATATTTGCTCAATATTGCAGAGTGTGTTTACTCTATGAATCACGGCAGAACTTTGGGCCTTCTTAATAGTGATTCCCAAACCTGCCTGGTGGCCTGAACCGCCGGGGGGCCTTTATAAAAATCTACTGAATGGGCCGGGCGTGGTGTGGCGTGGTGTGGTGGCGCAGGCCTGTAATCCCCGCGCTTGGGAGGCTGAGACAGGAGGATCGCACAGGTTCGAAGCCAGCCTCAGCTACTTAGTGAGGCTCTCAGCAACTTAGTGAGACCCTGTTTCCAAATAAAATATATAATCGGTCTGAGAGTACAGCCCCGAGGCAGAAAGCCCCTGGGTTCCATTCCCAGTACCACCGAAACAACAACAATAACAACAAAAAACAAAACCAAAAAACTGGAAGTCTATATTTACACACACACACACACACACACACACACACACACACACACACACCCCTCCTGATTCTCTCTTAGTTAGATGAAAACCTGGTTCTTTCCTGAAGACACCGGCTCCTCAGCCCCTCAGAAGCAGCTGGCTCTCTGACACCCGCAGGCCTGGGCTGGGTGGACTTGGGTCCTCTGTTCTCTACTCCTTTTCTGTGCCCTCTGCGATGGCTCCGGAGCTCCTCCTGGTGACTGATCCCAGGAAGACGCAGTCAGCCTTCACCCAAAACACAGACCTCCTTCAGCGCAGGAGCAGCGCTGAACCACAAGCCACACCTGGGCTGGTGACCGCAGATCCGATGACAGCAGACAGCCTTAGCTCTCGCCCTCATCCTGGAGCCTCCTGGCCCTGGCTCCTCCACCAGGGAAGTCTGACTCACATACCCTTCCTTCCTTCCTTCCTTCCTTCCTTCCTTCCTTCCTTCCTTCCTTCCTTCTTTCCCTCCTCTCCTTCCTTCCTTCCTTCCTTCCTTTCTCTCTGTCTCTCTCTCTTTATTCTTTCAACTCTTTCTCCTTCTTTCCTTCTTTTTTTTGGGGTACTGAGGATGGAACCCAGGGGCATTCTACTTCCGAGCTATACCCCCAGCTGAGATGCAGAGGGCCTCACTAAGTAGCTGAGGCTGTCCATGAACCGCCATCCTCTTGTCTCAGCCTTCCAAATGCTGAGATTACAAGCGTGTGCCACCACGCCTGGCTTGATTCTTTCTTGAGGAAACAGAAACAGTCAAACAAGGCCCCTCCATCCTCCTCTTAAGGTGGAGATGGTGTTTTCCCCCTGTGGATGGGAGGGCAGCTCTGTGCCTTGTTCTGGACACTCCCTAGAGGTTCTGGCCCGGTGTGGTCTTGTCTCCTCTTCTGCAGGGGTGCCCTGCCTTCACCCCACGTTTCTCTGTCCTTTCAGAGTCTGAGCCTTGAGACAGTTCACACAGTTTCCACTAACATACATTCACTGCGGCAAGAATTCAGGTCCAAAACCGGAGGGAGCTGGGCACCGTGGTGTGGACTTGTAGTCCAGAGAGGCCGAGCAGAGGGTCATGTGGACCTCAAGAGCACAGAGACCCTGCCTGGAAAATAAAAGAGTGTTATTTCAATATAGAAGCGGCCAGCGGAAACACTAACAGTTACCCATATCCCCACTATGTAGATTCAACATCTTGAAATATCCCTCCTATCTTAAAACAATTTCTTTTTGCAGTACTGGGGATTGAATATGGGGCATTCTTCCTCTGAACTACACCCCTGGCCCTTTTAATTTTGAAACAGAATTGTTAAGATGCTGAAGCTGGCCTCAAACCTGTGCTCCTCCTGTCTCAGTCTCCCAAGAACTGGGATTACAGATGTGTGCCCTCATCATGCCTGGCTTAGTCTGTTTTTTTTTGTTTGTTTGTTTTTTTTTTGGTTCTGGGGATTGAACCTGGGGGCATTGGGGCATTCTACCTCTGAGCTACACCCCCAGCCTTTTTATGTCTTCTTTTGAGACAGTACCATGAGAGGCAGACAGAGAAAGAGAGAGAGGGAGTGAGGGAGGGAGAGAGAGAGAAAGAGGGAGAGATGTTAATATTAAATTGAACCGGGTGTGGTGGTGCACACTTGTAATCCCAGCATTCTAGAGGCTGAGACTCGAGGATTGTGGTTCGCGGACAGCCTCAGCTACTTAGTGAGGCCCTCTGCAACTTAGTGAGATCCTGTTTCAAGATAAAAATACAAAATAGGGCAGGAGGTGTAGCTCGGAGGTCAAATGCCCCTGGGTTCCATCCCCAGACCCACACACACAAAAAAAATATTAAGTTGAACTTCTTTTTTTCAGTACTGGGGGTGGAAGCCAGGGGCATTCTGCCTCTGAGCTACATGCCCAGCCCTTTTTAAAAAAGTTATTCTTTATTTTGAAATAGGGTCTCACTGAGTTGCAAAGGGTCTCACTAAGTAGCTGAGGCTGTCTTCAAACTGTGATCCTCCTATCTCAGCCTCCCAAGTGCTGGGATTACAAGAATGCACCACCCTGCCCACTTTAAGTTGAATTAAAAAAAATACTATAATAATATTTAGCAATAATTTTTTTGTGGTAAAGGGAATTAAACCAGAAGCATCCTACCTCTGGAACTACACCCCCAGCACAATTTTATTTTTATTTTGAAACAGGGTTTTACTACTTGTTGAAGCTGCCACTAACCTGGCTAGGCAGTTATTTAAGATGTCTTTTTAGATAGATGGAAAACATGGAGACATAGATTTATTTATTTATGTATTCATTTACTTATTGTTTTTTCAGGGCTGGGGATTGGACCCAGGGCCTTGTGCATGTTGGGCAAGCACTCCACCACTGAGTTATACCCCAGCCTCTAGGAGCGCGCGCGCGCGCGCGTGTGTGTGTGTGTGTGTGTGTGTGTGTGTTACTGGGGATGGAACCCAGGGGCATTCTACCTCCGAGCTACCCCCCCCCCCAGCTATTTTGATTTTTATTTTGAAGCAGGATAGCAGGATCTCACTATGTTGCAGAAGGCCTCACTAAGTTGCTGAGACTGGCCACATACCTGCCAGCCTTCTATCTCAGCCTCCCTCCCAAGTCCTGGGATTACAAGCATGTGCCACCATCCCCGCCCAGCGTTCTTTATAAAGTTATCTGTATTTATTTTGGCGGTTTATTGTCAGATCGTTTGGGTTTTCTACCCCTTCAATCATGTTGATTGTTTTACCCACAGAGAGCAAAAGAAAACTGCCAAGTTTAGCAGTGACCATTAGAAAGTGAAAAAGAGTACTTGCTTGGGCAGCACATATGCTAAAAACTGGAATAACACAGAGAAGACTAGCAGGGCCCCTGTACAAGGAGGATGTGCAAATTCGTGAAGTGTTCCATTTATTTATTTATTTACTTATTTACTTATTTATTGTACTGGGGATGGAATCCAGGGACATTCTACCTCTGAGCTACACCCCAGCCATATTTTATATCCTTTATTTTGAAACAGGGTCTCACAGTGGGGCGTGGTAGCTCATGCTTGGAATTCCAGCATTTGGGAGGCTGAGACCGGAGGATTGTGGTTTGCGACCAGCCTCAGCTACTTAGTGAGGCCCTCTGCAACTTAGTAAGACCCTGTTTCAAAATAAAGAAAAAAAAATAGGGCAGGGGGTATATAGCTCAGAGGTCAAATGTCCCTGGGTTCCATCCCCAGACCCCCCCATACCCCCCCCACACAATAAAAAACAAAAACAGGTCTCACTGAGTTGCAAAGGGCCTTACTAAGTAGCTGAGGCTGTCCTTGAACCATGATCCTCCTGTCTCAGCCTCCCAAATGCTAGGATTACAAGCGTGTGCCATCATGCCCAGCTCCATATATTTATTTATTTATTTATTTATTTATTTATTTATTTAGCGGTTCTGAGGATGGAACTCAGGGGAATTCTACCTCCGATCTACACCCCCAGCCCCATTTTTTAGTCTTTTTATTTTTTAAAACGGCCTCACTGAGTTGCAGGGGGCCTCGCTAAGTAGCTGAGGCTGTCCGTGGACCGCGATCCTCCAGTCTCAGCCTCTAGAATGCTGAGATTACAAGCGTGGACCACTGTGCCCAGTTAAGTGTTCCATATTTTTCATGTGCAAAAACATGCGAATAAACCCCACTTTCTCAGAGAGTCAATTCAAGATGGATCAAAGACCTGGAAATTAGATCAGAGACTTGAAGAGCGCATAGGTCCAACACTGCAGCACATAGGCACAGGTAAAATTTTCTCAGCAAGACCCCAAAGGCAAGAAATTAAAGGGGGATCAAAACATATGTTACACTGAACTGAAGAGCTTCTGTACAGCAGAGGAACTATCATGAACAGAGAGCTGACAGAATGGGAGAGAAATTTTGCCACTACTCCTCCGACAGAGGACTAATATCTAGAATATACAGAGAACTCAAGAAACTCACTGCTAAGAAAACAACCCACTCAAAAAACGGGCACGTGAACTAGACACTTCACAAAAGAAGAAATTCAAATGGCCAATAAATGTATGCAAAAATGTTCATTATCATTAGCAATCAAAGAGATGCCAATCAAAATTACCCTGAGAGACCTGGCGTGGTGGCGCACGCTTGGAATCCCAGCATTCGGGAGGCTGAGACAGGAGGATGCGATTCCAGGACAGCCTCAGCTACTCAGTGAGGCCCTCTGCAACTCAGTGAGACCCTGTTTCAAAGTAAAGAATAAAAAATAGGGCTGGGGTGTAGCTAGGAGGTAAAATGCCTCTGGGTTCTATCCCCAGTACCACAAAAATAAAAAATGAAATAGGGCTGGGGGTGTAGCTCGGAGGTAGAATGCCCCTGGGTTCCATCCCCAGTACTGCGCGCGCGGGCACACACACACACACACACACACACACGCACACACACACACACACACAAACACACGTGCAAAATACATGGAGAAATGAAGAGCAGTCAGGTTTGATGTTACATTTGTATTGTCCAAGACTTATTATATTAATAACTCCTGTCGTTACGTTTTATACTGTCTTTAAATTTTTATGTTGTCAAATGATTTTTTCTGTGTTCTCAACAGCTTCCCGTCACCAATCGTTCTGGGGATTGGACAGGTAGGCATGACAGGTCAGCCTGCTTCCTTGCCGTTTGCACTGTTTTTGTTTGAGACTGTGATCTGCCTGTTTGTTTAGCTCGATCTAGAGGATCACACGGTCCTATTAGCGAGACGACATGAAATATCGACAGGCGTTTTGCGTCTTTTTCCCCCTACAACATTGACTCACATTGTGGTCCCCAGCAACACTGATGAAACCTAGGAACCTTTAAAATAATTCTTGTTTTAGCCGGGCGTGGTGGCCCACGCTTGTAATACCAGTACTTGGGAGGCTGAGACAGGAGAATTGCAATTTGAGGACAGTCTCAGCTGCTTAGCGAGGCCCTCTGCAACTCAGTGAGACCTGTTTCAAAATAATAAAAAATAAGGCTGGGGGTATAGCCTGGAGGTAGAATGCCCCTGGGTTCCATCCCCAGTACCGCAAAAATAAATAAATAAATAAATAAATAAATAAATAAAATCTTTTTTTTTTTTTTTTTGGTGGTACTGGGGTTCCTGGAAACCCTTCTACCTCTGGACTACACTCCCAGACCTATTTTTTATATTTTTACTTGGAAACAGGGTCTCTTAAGCCAGAGAGGCTGGCTTCGAACCAGCGCGATCCTCCTGTCTCCGCCTCCCAAGCAGGGGGATTACAAGTGTGCACCACTACGCCTGGCTCGATAAAATAAATCTTGTTTTATAAATTATAATTATCTGCTGGGCATGGTGGTTGGTGTATGCTTGTAATCCCAGTATTTAGGAGGCTGAGACAAGAGGATCACAGGTTTGAGGCCAGCCTCAGCTACCTAGTGAGGTCCTCTGCAACTTAGTGGGACCTATTTTATTTTATACTTTATTTGGAAACAGGGTCTCATTAAGTTGCTGAGAACCTCACTAAGTAGCTGAGGCTGGCTTCGAACCTGTGCAATCCTCCTGTCTGAGCCTCCCAAGCGCTGGGATTACAAGTGTGCACCACCTCGCCTGGCTTCTGAAATACTCGACTTTTAAGAAATTGTGTTGACGTGTGGGATTCCTTTCCCTAACTTGTTTCTCCTCTCCCCACACTGACCCTTCGTGGGAGAGGGTGACCGTAAACTTGGGGTGTGGAAGGATGGCCCGGGTCGCTGTGTGGTTATCCTGGCTACTCTGGGGATGGCGTCTCCTTCCTCCCCATCCCCGTTCCCAGAGCCGCCTGTGCTGTGTGCACGTGCGGGTCTATTTGATGTTACACGCTTGCCTGTAGCTCCGATGGGCTCCATATAATGGCAAGACAAACCATGTTAGCATTCCATGATACGATTTTTTTTTTTCTGGAAAATGGATTTTTTTTGGGGGGGCTAATTTTTTATGAATCTGTTTTCTTCTGATGATATTCTTGTATTCTCAAGCAGTCCTTCCAGATGTTTTGCTAAAGGTTTCTCTTCTTTTTTATTTTTTAGATGGCAGTCACCATAATGATACTGTATGTGTCCAAGCTAAAGAAAATAATTCATTTTCCCGATTTAAACAAGAAGATTCCTGAGAAGGTATGTGACAGACGACAGGAAAATACTCGAGAATCACAAAGTGGTCTGAAGGCGCGGGTTCCTTTCTGTGCGCACTGTTCTTCCTGCTTGTACTGGGTAGAAAGTTCTCAGGAAAGATTTTATAACCTTCAGTTGTCTGTTTACGAAATGCAACGCAGTTAAAGTATGTGCTTAAAACGAACACCAAACAACGTGCTCTTCCAAAATGACACGGCTCTAAGCCAGGGATGGGCACTGTTTTTGGTTCGGGCCAAACCTGTCCTCACAGGACTCTGCCATAACAAACAACCCTCGACGATAGGTAAGCGAATCAAGGTAGTTGGGTCCCAATAAAACTTTATTTAAGCAAACAAGCCGGGGCTGAATCTGAGCCTGAGCCTCTGTTTGCCAGTTCCTTATTTTGGTTTTAGAAGCTGAGTGGGATGAGGAATACAGTTTGATAAATGTAGGAAGACACAGATTTTTTCCCCCTGGGGAACTAGACAGGCTCTGCCATTCCTTCCTGAGAAGAGGGACTGGGACCCATTTTTATTGGACAGTTGCAGGGTACCAGATGTTATGACAGGCATTTACCCGCGAGCAAGTCCATGTGACCGGCGGAGATGGTTAACAAGCACGAGGGCATTGGGTTGAGGGGTTTAGTTCCTCGAAGGTCAGGCCCCCACGCGGCTGCTCGGCCGGTCGCCTGGACACTGCTGGCGTCTGCACCGGCTCACTCACCAGGTGAACTGAGAGCGTGCTCGTGGGCTCAGGGATGGGGCGTCCACAACAGGGAAAAGGAAAATGCCGGAGTAGACGGAAGACATCAACCTCATCATCGTGGAAAAAATCGGAATATTCTTGTCTTGCTTATACTTATTTTATGTTGTATAATATGTAAACTGTAAGAATCTAAAAGTCATGAATATGATCTTATACAGAGAGGGCATTGTGCTCAGATATGTAATTGGATGGGCCGGGCGTGGTGGGCACGCTTGTCATCCCAGCACTCGGGAGGCGGAGACAGGATGATCGCGGTTCGCGGACGGCCTCAGCTACTTAGTGAGGCCCTCCGCAACTCAGTGAGACCTTGTTTCAAAATAAAGAATAAAAAATGGGCTGGGGGTGGAGCCTAGAGGTAGAATACCCCTGGGTTTCATCCCCAGACTTGCAAAAAAGAAATGTAAGAAATGTAATTGAATAACGAATTACTCTTGTAAATAATTGCTTAGCTCATGAAATGGGAATGCAAAGTCTTCCTTACCCAAAGTTCTGACTCTTATAATAAATTAGTGCGTGTGTGTGTGTGTGTGTGTGTGTGTGTGTGTGTGTGTGTGGTACTGGGGATGGAACCCAGGGGCATTCTACCTCCAAGCTACACCCCAAGCCCTATTTTATAGTCTTTTTTAAAATTAAAAAAAAATTTTTTTTGCAGTATTAGGGATGGAACCCAGGGGCATTCTACTCCAAACTACACCCCCAGCCCTCTTCTTTATTCCTTATTATGAAACAGGGTCTCACTGAGTTGCAAAGGGCCTCACTGAGTAGCTGGGGCTGGCCTTGAACCGCAACCCTCCTGTCTCAGCCTCCCGAATGCTGGGATGACAAGCGTGCCCACCACGCCCGGCTGTTCCTTTTGTATTTTACTTTTTACTTAATATTATGATGGTTAGATTTATCCATGTTGTGTGTCGTCGTATCTTTTATTATCATTGTATGCATCTACCACAGTCTGCTTATCTTTTCTACTGTTCATGAAATTTTGGGTTATTTTCAGTTTAAGGGTTGGGCTGTTATAACAAAGTACCACAGACTGAGTGACTTAAACAAGCACCCTTCATCTTGGCTCAGCCTAAGACGAAGGTGCAGGCAGGGTGGGCTTCTGGTGAGAGTCACTTTCTCTCTCTGTCCTTTCGCGTGTGCGCGTGTGCGTGCGTTTGCGTGTGTGCGTGCATGTGTGTGTGTGTGTGCATGTGTGTGTGTGTGTGTGTGTGACTCCTGGTGTCTTCTTGTTATAAGGACACTGGAGAGCCAGGTGTGGGGAGGCTGAGACAGGAGGATCCCAGGTTCAAGGTCAGCCTTAGGAAGCGGTGAGATTGTTTGAAGTTAAAAATAAAATAGGGTTACGCTTGTCGCTCAGAAGAATGCCCCTGGGTTCCATCCCTAGTACCACACACACACAAAAAAAATAAAAATAAATAAATAAAAATAAATAAATAAATAAATAAAAGGACACCAGAATGGGATGTGCTGTTGGATTCAAGTTTCACCCCTGAGGTCATATGACCTCATTAACTTTAATTACCTCCTTAGAGGTCTTATTTCCAAGTACCTTGGAGGTTAGCCAATCAGCATGTGAATTTGGGGTACAGGGGAAGATTTAGTCCTCAGTGGCACCTGTGCATGAGTTTTTCCAGCGTGTGGAACTGCTGGCTCCCATGGTATGCGTGCCTTCGACTTTAATAGGTAACGTGAGTCTGTTTTCCAAAGGGGTCCCAGTTCAAAACTCCTGACAAGAGGGATAAAAGTCTTTGTTGACGATCCTTGGTTCTGGTGGGCTTTAATTTACATTTCCTGATTACTTTTTTGGGGGTACTAGGGCTTGGACCCAGGGTGTTGTACCTTTGAGCTACACCCCAGTCATTTTTATTTTGAGGCAGGGTCTCACTAAGTTGCTAAGCACTGGCCTTGAACTTGCCATCCTCCTGTCTGAGCCTCCACCATGCCTGGCTAGTACTGAATATTTAAGCCATAAAATACACCTTTTTAAATTATCTTCAGTGGAGTTTTGTAATTTTCTAACATTTATCCTTATTTGCTAGATTTATACACATGTCTTTAAAAATATATTATTAGGAAAGTTAAGAGATATAGACTTTATAATGCTTTTCTGTGTAGTATGTGTACCTTCAAAATATGGAAAATTGATCATAATTTATTTGTATTTCCTTTGAATTTTTGATATGCACAATCAGGTCATCTGCAAAAAGTTATACCTTTTGTGTAGCATTTTAATTTTTAGTCTTTGCTCAGCTATCTGCCAAATGTTGACAGAATCGATGATACTCTGATCTCAGAGGGAGAGCTTTAACATGTCATCAGCGATTAGAGTTTTGTAGATCCCGTTCATTGCTGCCCGCTTAGCTTTTGCTGCATAACTTAGCGGCTCAAAACAACAGCCCTTGTATTATCTCTCACAATGCTAAGGAGTTCTAGAAGGATTCAGCTGGGCAGTTCTGGCTCAGGGCGCCCGTACAGTGGCAGACAGAATGGTTAGGACTGAACGAATGAGGGGCTGGCCAGCGCAGTGGGCCTGGCCATTCAGTGTCTCTGCGACCATCGTCTGGGCACTTCATCCCTGCTCACCAGCGCAGGCCAGTCTGGGCCACCTTGCAAGATGGCAGACACAGGGGTTTAAGAATGGTTGAATGAACCAGACGTGGTGCACATGCCTGCAATCCCAGTACTTGGGGGGCTGAGACAGGAAGATCACAGGTTTGAGTTGAGGTCAGTCCCAGCAACTTGGCAATATCCTCTGTAATTTAGGGAGACTCTGTTTCAAAATAAAAAATAAAAAGGACTGGGAGTATAGCTCAGAGGTAGAATGCTCCTGGGTTCAACCCCTTTGACCCCTCTCCCTCAAGGAAAAAAAAAAAAGCTTGTCAGCTGGAATTGTGGAGATATCTCTTTCTCTCTCTCTCTCTCTCTCTCTCTCTCTCTCTCCCTCCCTCCCTCCCTCCCTCCCTCCCTCCCTCCCTCATGGTACTGGGGATAAAAGCCAGGGGCCTTCTACCTCCGGGCTACACTCCCAGACCTACTTTATATTTTATTTGGAAACAGGGTCTTTTACGCCAGCTGAGGCTGGCTTCGAACCTGCGCGATCCTCCTGTCTCAACCTCCCAAGCGCGGGGATTACAAGCGTGCGCCACCACGCCCGGCTCTGGCTCTGTCTCTTTTTTCCTGGCATTTCTGTCAGGATTTTTGGTTTTGCTTTATGTATTTTGAGGCTGTATTATTAGTCGTTAAATCTTCCCGGTAGGTTTAACGTGTTTAGCAGTAGGAAGCGGTGGGCCTCCCTGCCTCTGGACTGTGGCAGGCGGCCTTCATTCTTCAGGTCTGAAGCTGCGGGGTGAGCGGGCCCGTGCCCCTCGGCAGAGCCGGGGCTCTGCTCTGTCTCTCTCTCTTCACAACCTAGGTGCTTGTCAATAAGTGCTTTAGTACTCTACCTTTGTTTAAATCTCACTATATATTTTTATTTCGTCTTTTATAAAACCATCAGTATTTAAGTATACTTACCCGCATACTTACTGCTTCTTTTGCTGTTCTTTCTCTTCTGCCTCTCACTCTTTCCATTCCTTCTTGACTGGAGCACCCCCCTTAGACCTGGCACCGGTGATGGCCTGCTGCGGTGAGTCCCCATAGCTTTTATTTGTGTCGAATTAACTTTGCCTAATGCTGCCTCTGTACATACTTTAAGTTGAGCCTGAAGGTTCCTCGGCGGTGAAGTATATCCGGATGTGCTGTGTGAATCCAACTGGAACCTTCTCTTAGAATAAGCGGCTGAGTCTCAGCCAATCACAAGTGGCCAGATGTCCAAACCGTGCCCCTATAGGACAACCTGGGCTGTGGCCAGTTGGATGCTGACCATTCGGTATTTCTCAGGACTTCTTTCATTTTTCTATATAGAGCCTGCCCATTTTTGCTTCAGATTGCTGTCCAATCCTAAAATTGAAATACAACTAATTAAGAATGCAAAAAGAGGTTTGTTGTAATTTTGTCTTTTAACATCTGGAAAAGTCTAAATTTTGCCTTGTTTTTGAAAGGGGCAGGCAGGCTGCATGTTGAGGGTAGAATCTGCTGTCTTTTGTGTGTGTGTGGTACTGGGTAGGGGGGGAGTAGAACCCAGTGGCTTTCTACCTCCAGGCCATACCCTCAGCCCTATTTTCTATATTTGGAAACAGGGTCTCACTAAGTTGCTGAGGCTGGCTTCGAACCTGTGCGATCCTCCTGTCTCAGCCTCCCAAGCGCGGGGCTTACAAGTGTGCGCCACCACGCCCGGCTTGAATCTGCTGTCTTCTGTCACTGTTTCTCTCTTGCTTCCTGTTTAATTGTTTTTGTGGCCAAAGTTTTCATCAATGTCTTCCCAGTTCTTAAGTTATTTCTCTATTTATCGTGTGTGTGTGTGTGTGTGTGTGTGTGTGTGTGTGTGTGAGAGAGAGAGAGAGAGAGAGAGAGAGACAGACAGACAGACAGACAGACAGGCAGGCGCTGGGGATGGAACCCAGGGGCATTCTACCTCTGAGCTACACCCCTGCCTTTTTTATTGTTTATTTTGAAACAGGGTCTCACTAAGTTGCTAAGGACCTCGCTAAGTAGCTGAGGCTGGCCCTGAACCTGCCATCCTCCCGTCTCGGCTGGGATTACAGACATGCACCGCCATGCCTGGCTTCTTTCATTTTAAATTGTTCTCAGCAAGGGGATTAGCACAAATATCTAGCCTACTGTTACCAGAAACTAGAAGTCAGTCTTGTTTTTATCTGAAATAATCATGTGGAAATGGGACCCACCATCCTTTACGATACTTGGACCCTCCAGAGTTGTATCAGTATCAGCTGGGTTATTGTTGAGTGAACTGTAAACCGCCAACCAGAATGTCAACTAGTAAAGGGCAAAGTCATGCGTCCACTGTCCCATCTAACAGAGCAAATCTGTGAATGAAATTCTGTGACATTGCTTTGGTAGATGACAGCACCTCAAGGGCTGTCATATCTGAGTTTTGTGCCTAGTTTCTTTCCAGGGTAAAATGAAATCGTTGACTGTTTATATCAGTTAAAAAGTGGGCTATTATATCAGTGCTCGCCGGGCATAGCGGCACCTACCTGTAAATCCTAGCCTTTGGGAAGCTGAGACGGGAGGATTGTGGGTTTGAGGCCAGCACATGGCAACTTACTGAGATCCTATTTCAAGGATAGCTCAGAGGTACGCCCCCCACCCCGGGTTCAATCTCCAATACCACCAAAAACAAAAAAAAAAAGAGATCCTAATTTTTTTTTCTGTTTGGAAGACTAGACTTTATATTTTGTCTGTTGGTCTAGTGTATTGGAACAGTATTTCTCTTGACAACCAGAAAAGTACTCAGGAGCTCAGGGCTCAGTGAATCCAAGTCAAGTACAAGGGTCACCCTATTGACCTTGAAGAGATGTAGTCATTGTATGTCGTCAAAACAAATCAAGTGGTTCCAAAGTAGTGTGGTCAGCACACACAGCTTTTTTGAAAGGACCACTAACCTGTGACATTCAAAAAAGAGAGGAATCTTTGTCCAGAAGAGTGAATAACGCATGGGGAGAAGTTTACACACCTTTTCACGAATCTTCTGAACCTTACGCACAGACTATAAATACCCGGCCCCTCGGGGGGGCCCCCCCAGAGAGATTCTCGTTCACATCCTTAAGCAAAACACAGATGTTGGCGAGGTGAAGATTGCATTTTCTTTACAGGGGTACCCCTCTTCCCACCCAAGGACAATGGGTGTCACAGCGAATCTAAATACTGCGTAGACCACGCGGAGAAACCTGTGGAAGTATTTTAGATTCCGGAAAAATCAGTTAGTGCAGGCAGAGGAACTCAGATGGCTTGCCTACTGCGGGGGCACGAATGCCCCAGTTTTAATATGTGAAGGATTCCGTTATTGGATTTCTAACCACATATTCTTTCTTTCTATGTTACAATTTTGGTGAAGCTGTTTCCTCTGCCTCTCCTCTACATTGGAAACCACATCAGTGGATTATCAAGCACAAGTAAATTAAGGTACATCTGGGCTGAGGGTGGGTGGGAGGGTCCTTACCCGTCTTCCAGTGGCTCAGGGACCACGTCTGACTTTCCAGGCTACCTGTGGAAGACAGTGATATTGAGTAAATTAAAAGAGCAAACTCTAGTGTTGAGTTTAATTTGCCAGTGTTTGAGAGAAGCTTAAGAAGCTTCTTTTTGGATTTATTTTATGTTTTCTTTTTTATATGCTCTTGTTGGTGCATTATGGCCTCACATGGTAATGTAAATCATGTTGACGGTGACGTCACGCACACACGCACTTGCCCGTCACCCCCTTCTGCACACAGAATACTGAGATTGACATTTATTTCACATGTGTACACATGTGTACATAGCCGATGGTAGGAATTCCTTCAATGAGCCTCACTCTTCCTCCTCCCTTCCCTTTGGAGGCAGAGACAGGAGGATGGCATTCGAAGCCAGCCTTGAGGTTAACTTTTATATTTAATAAAAAATGAATGAACTTAATTAAAAATGTAAATCATGTTTAAAACAAGAAATAACCAGCACCGGGTGTCTGATGTCACACTGCGTCTCCTCCTGGCAGCTTGCCGATGTTCACGGTGCTCAGGAAGTTCACCATTCCACTTACGCTGCTGCTGGAAACCATCGTGCTTGGGTAACTGCTTCCCCGCCGCTCCCCAGATGTTCCCTGCCCTGGGCTACTTCCTCCCAGTGAATTCTAGTCACGGATTTCCAAGTTGCTAGTCTGTGCTCTAGATGCAGTAATTTAGGGAGAACCGGTCTAGTCACTTAAGCAGTTGCCTATTTCTGGGATCCTTTAAGAACTTAATGAGGAATTTTTTAAAATTGTCATTTTATGTTAGACAAAGAACACGTTTGTGGTAGAAAGTTATAAAAGAAAAAGGTATAAAGAAAAATTTCCAAACAGATATAAATTTGTGCAGCCAGATGAAATATATACCAGTTTGGGAATAGAGAAGAAAAATTGTCTGCGTATCCATGCAAAATGGGAATACAGAATTGATCCTGATGAAGTGGCTAGCACATAACATCAGAATACATTAATTTTCATCATCTTGGCATTCAGCTTTCTGGTAAGGGCACGCAGCCTGTCATTCGCCAAGGCAGTCCTGGGTTTTCTGTGAAGATGACTTGGCAGCGAGTGTAGTTGAAGGCTCAGTGTCTTAAGCCGTCGTGATCGAATTTTGTCTTAATCTTGGCTCCATATGAATTCATGCAAACAAGACCTCACGGATGGACGGCACTCCAGGAATGTGCCCCAGCAACTCTGGTGAGAGCAGAGGTGTCAATTTACAATTAAATTAAAACTGCTTAAGAAGTAAAGTCAATTTGGCCTGAGTGAGTTACAGTTATCATGAATCTGATGATTTGGGTTGTAGAACTGTTCATGTCTATTTTCAGTTGGTTTTTCAAATATAGTCCATATTTAGAATTTCTCCTGCCTCCCCTCCTCCCTCCCTTCCCTCCTCCCTCCCTCCCTCCTCCCTCATCCTTCCATTTCCTCCTCCCTCCTCCCTCCCTCCTCCCTCATCCTTCCATTTCCTCCTCCCTCCTCCCTCATCCTTCCCTTCCCTCCTCTCTCCTCCCTCCCTCCTCCCTCATCCTTCCCTTCCCTCCTCCCTCCCTCCTTCCCTCCCTCCTCCCTCATCCTTCCCTTCCCTCCTCCTTCCCTCCCTCATCCTTCCCTTCCCTCCTCCCTCATCCTTCCCTTCCTTCCTCCCTCCCTCCTTCCCTCCCTCCTTCCCTCCTCCCTCATCCTTCCCTTCCCTCCTCCCTCCCTCCTTCCCTCCCTCCTTCCCTCCTCCCTCATCCTTCCCTTCCCTCCTCCCTCCCTCCTCCCTCATCCTTCCCTTCCCTCCTCCTTCCCTCCCTCATCCTTCCCTTCCCTCCTCCCTCATCCTTCCCTTCCTTCCTCCCTCCCTCCCTCCTCCCTCATCCTTCCCTTCCCTCCTCCCTCCCTCCTCCCTCCTCCCTCCTCCCCTGTTCCAGGAAGCAGCACCCCCTGAACATCATCGCCAGTGTCTTCGCCATCGTCCTCGGGGCCTTCGTCGCAGCCGGGTGAGACTTGGCGCCTTTCCGCCCAGTAGCATCTCTGTGTCTTTGACAGTAGCCCCGCCCCATCCCCACCTGCTCTGGCTGTTGATGGACTAGCTCAGAGACAGATCTGCTGAAGGTGGTGGAAAAGCGCCTGTGCTCCTGGGGGTCAAACTGAGCTCCGCGCCGGGCCTCGTATTTCTGAGACTTTATAAAGTGAGACTCTCTAGACGTTCGTGTAGATGGTCTTCACAAAAATCAGCGCATGGCTCGTTTTCATTACTGTGTGTCTTCCATATGGAACGTTTACTTGAGGCGTTCTTAGGTGTTTGGTCAGCAGTTACCGATTTGGGCTGGGGATAGCTCCGTGGTAGAGTGTATGCTTAGTGGACACGAGGCCCTGGTTCTATTGCCAGAGCCCCAAGCCCCACAGCGGACTCCCACAACCCTCGTGAGCTGTTTATCATCCCAGGGCCCAGCCCTCACTCTTCACAGCGGCAGAACGCCATCATTACATGTTTGGGTACGAGCCAACACGGGGCAGGACTCCAGCCTCCATCAGGCTTGCAGGCAGACGCGCGCGGGGTTAACGAGCGTGACGGTCACATTTTCTGGGTTCAGAGCTTAGCCGTGTCTCCTCTGTGTGGTTTCTTAGCCTCTCTGGGCATCAGTTACCTCATCTATAAAGATGGCGACAGACAGGATGCTTCCTTGACAGGAGGATAAAGGTTGAAGGGACTTCAGTCACCTTGTTTCATGAACTCACTTCCACCCAGGGCTTCCGGATCGTTTAAGCTGCATGTTAACCAGTTGAATAAAGCAATGAGCTGCAGGGAAGGGTACCGGGGTCTTATTCTCCTCACTTACTGCCCAGCAGCTGTGTAGCCTCCTGGGCTTCAGAGACCTCAACTGTAGAGCCAAGATTCAAATAGCATCCACCCTGTGGGGTCATCGTGAGAATTAAATAAGATAATTCAAGTGCATGCCCAAATTTAGCAAAAACGTATTGGCATGTTGTGTATGCCGGGCGCCGTCCAGGTATGGGAAGTCTAACAGTGCAGAGAGGTAGAGGAGGATGCCTGCCCACGGACAGTAAGGGATGAAGGAAGGAGCCCACGGGCTGGCGACAGGTGTTATTGGCCATGCAGGAGGGCTTGTTATGGCTAAGGAAGGGGTTCAGCCGCTGTGCCGACCGACCACCCCACCACGTTCGTCATTTGACTTTTCTCAGTGCCTCCCGCTTCCCGTCCTGGGTGTGGGCTGAGCTCTGTACCCTTGGTGTAGGGCTAGCAATAGGGCGGCCAGGCAGCCAGCGGTGGCACTAGGAGCCCGTTTCAGTCGCAGAGACCGTTCACCTGGTGTCATATGCGTGGCTAACAGAGGGAGGCTCTTGAAGGAGTGGCGCTGTGGATTCCTCGGGGATCACCTGGAAAACCGCTGTCTTAGAGCCAGCCAAGACTTTTCTAGAAACTGGCTCGTAAAAGCATTTGTAAATCTTTGGTGCTGTTGGTCTGTGGGCTTTTTCCCAGGACCAGTGAGTGGAAATTCAATTCCTTTTTAGATTTGAGTTGAAAGGGTAAATCATGTTCCAAAAGAATCTAAATTTTAGCCGGGCGTGGTGGCGCACGCTTGTAGTCCCTGCGCTTGGGAGGCAGAGACAGGAGGATCGCGCAGGTTCGAAGCCAGCCATGCTGGTTTAGGAGACCCTGTTTCCAAATAAAAATATAAAATAAGTCTGAGAGTGTAGCCCGGAGATAAAAGGGCTTCCAGGAACCCCAGTACCACCAAACAAACAAACAAATCTAAATTTTAGCCAAGAGCCAGCTTGAGCAGCCGTTCTCAGCCCTCCCAGAACAAATCTATCCTGGTGGGCGAGTCCTACACTGAGCTGTAGGCCTGCTGTGCCCCGGCCTCCTCTCCTCTCATCAAGTTAGTTCCTCCAGGACAAGGAATTGCAGATTGACTTTGGTGGATGAGCCAGTTTATGCTGCTGTAACAAACAGCTCCGGCATCTCGCTGGTTTAACAGGCCAGGTGTGTTCTGGTCAGACCATGCTAAGTAGCAGCGCTCAGTGCGCATCCTGGGTCAGGGACGCTGCTGCTGGAATCCTCGCCCAGAGGCGGCATCCTCCATCAAAGGCCCGGAGAGAATTGGCTCATAAGCCAGGATCCACAAGTGCCGCTTCTTTTTACGTCTTACTTGCCACAGCAAGTCACCTGGCCAGAAAAAGTTGAAGCAGAATGTCTACAAATGGCTCTCCAGATGGCGGCTGTGAATCTGATTAACCACCAGTCTGCTTTGTTTTTAATTTATTTTTATTTTTATATTTTTGCAGAACTGGGGATTGAACCCAGTGAGCTACACCCCCAGCCTTATTTTTTCTTCTTTATTTTGAAACAGGGTCTCACTGAGTTGCAGAGGGCCTCACTAAGTAGCTGATGCTGTCCGTGAACCGCGATCCTCTGATCTCTGTCTCCCAATGCTGGGATGACAAGCGTGCGCCACCATGCTCGGCCGATGAGATGTTTTTTAACCAGGGAAGAAAGGAGCCTTACAAGAGTGGCCCAGGCCGCTGGGTGTCTGCCTTGTTCTTTTGAGGGACAGCGTGGGCACGGCACCAGGAGGGGGCCCGAGCTTCCTCACTGGCCCTTCCTGTTTGGTGGCTCCCAGGTGCCCCTTTGGGCTTTTCTGGGTGCCCGTTCACTGCTGTGAGCAAAGCCAGGACGGCTGGGCAGGTCATTTCCCTCAGAGAAGTCGGGGCGCACCCGTGAGCCACCTGCAGCCAGCAGAAGAAAGGGCTTTGCTGCCAAAGGAGGCCGGGGAGGTCCCTGGGTCGTGAACCCTGGGGGCTGGCCGCTTTTGGTCTTGGTCTGGAAGGAGGCAGAGGGATTAAGGACTCCCACCCGGGGACTTCTGCCTTCGGAAAGGTGGTCCTTAGCCTTTCACCTGGGTGTGATTAGGAAACACAGGTGGGCTTTGGGGCTTAGCTGTGGGTTTCTGAATCCTCCGCCTCCTTTCCCTCCTCCACCAGTTCCGACCTCGCGTTCAACTTGGAAGGCTACGTGCTCGTCTTCCTGAACGACATCTTCACGGCTGCGAGTGGCGTTTACACCAGGCAGAAGATGGAGCCCGAGGTACCGCGTCCCGCCGGTGGCCGTCAGGGTCCGCCACCTGCTCCTGAAACGAGAAAAATAAAACAGAATCTGTGCGGTTGGCATGTAATCTAATCCGTGTGATGTGATCTAGCTGTTACTAACTTCTTCATTAGCTTGTCACTTCTTGTCACTTCTACTCTCGCAAAAATTTGGTTGAAAATTAAGCGAGGAGGGGAAAATGTCGGTATTTGAGATGTGCAAGTCAGAAGGTATACAGATCTTAAGAAATACTTTTGTCGGCGCACTCGGTGTAATCACGGTGAGGGTCAGCGTGGTTGCGCGCAGCTGGTCTATTTCTTAGAGTCCCACGCTGTTCCTCCCTCCTCTTGCCCGTGCGTGTTAGTGAGTTGATAGTGATGCCTTCATATAGTGTCAGTATTATTTGAACTATTTTCTTCTCCCATTTTTCTCTTCCCCTACCCCTTCCCCCAATCCCTTTCCACCTGTGTCTCTCTCCACATTATTATTATTATTTTTTGTGGTGCTGGGGGTGGAACCCAGGGGCCTTCTATCTCCAGGCTATGCCCCTGACCTATTTTATCCTTTATTTGGAAGCAGGGTCTCACTAAGCTGCTGAGAGCCTCACTAGTAGCCGAGGCTGGCTTCGAACCTGTGCAGTCCTCCTGTCTCAGCCTCCCGAGCGCGGGGATTACCAGCGTGCGCCACCACGCCCGGCCCCTCCACATTATTTAAAGTCCCTTATGTGTCCTATTTTCTCTCTAACTTACACATAAGAGAGAAAACATACAACCCTTGATTTTCTAAGACTGGCTGATTCTCATTTCATATAATTTTATCGTCTAGTTCTATCCATTTTCCTGCAGATGACATAATTCTGTTCTGTTTTTTTTTGAGAGGGTACTGGAAAACGAACCCAGGACATTCTACCTCCAGGCTACAACTCCATCCCTTTTTATTCTTTATTTTGAAACAGGGTCTTGCTGAGTTGCCGAGGGCCTCCCTAAGTTGATGAGGCTGGCCTCACACCTGCAATCCTTCTGTCTCAGCCTCTCAAGTACTGGGATTACAGATGTGGGCCACCATGCCCAGCTACACCTGTTCTTCTTTATGGCTGAGTAGAATTTCACTGTGTGTATGTGCCGCACTTTCCGTATTCATCTGTTGATGGATATCTGGGTTGATTTCATAATTTGGCTGTAGTTAATTGGGTTGCTATAAACATGGGTATGCATGTGTTGCTATAGTATTCTAACTTTAATTTTTTTTGAAAAATACTGAGTAGTGGTACAGCTGGGTCATAGGGTGGTTCCGTGGTTCCATCCTTAGTCTTCTGAGGACCCTCCACACTGACCTCCATCCACGGACCACAGTGGAGAAGAGTCCCACCCCGCCAGCGTTTGCTCCTGTGTGTATGCTTAATGACTCCATCTACCTGGAGTTAGATGGAGTCTCAGTGCAAGCTTTTTGTTTGTTTGATTTTTAAACTCAGATTGAACCCAGGGGTGTTCTACCTCTGAGCTACACCTCCAGCCCTTTTTATATTTTGTTTTGAACATGATATTTTATTTTAATTATTTTTTTTTGTGCTGGGTATGGAACCTAGGGGCTTTCTACCCCTGGGCTACATTCTCAGACCCATTCTATACTTTATTTGGAAACAGGGTCTCACTAAGTTGCTGAGAGCCTCACTAAGTAGCTGAGGCTGGCTTTGAACCTGCGCGATCCTCCTGTTTCAGCCTCCTAAATGCTGGGATAACTAGTGTGTGCCACCATGCCTGGTTTACTTTTTGTTTCGAAACAGGGTCTTGCTAAGTTGCTGGGGCCTGCCCGGGACTTGCAATCCTCTTGACTCAGCCTCCCAAATACTAGGATTCTAGGCATGGACCACCATGCGAGGTTCAGTGTAGTTTGAATTTGCGTTTCCCTGATTGCTAATGATGGCGACCATTTTTAAAATTATATTTATTGGCTGATTGTATTTCTTTTTTTTTGAGAAGTGTGTATTCAATTCCATTGCCCATTTTTTTTATTGGATTTTTTTGTGTGTGTGATACTGGGGGTGGAACCCAGGGGCTTTTCTACCTCTGGGCTACACTCTCAGACCTATTTTTTATGTTTTATTTGGAAACAGGGTCTAAGTTGCTGAGAGCCTCACTAAGCTGAGGCTGGCTTCAAACCTGTGCGATCCTCCTGTCTCAGCCTCCCAAATGCTGGGATTACAAGCGTGCGCCACCACGCCTGGCTGGACTTTTTTTTTTTTTTTAGCGTAAGTTTATTTTAGTTCTGTAACATGCACAGTTTTAGAAAAGCAAATTCATTGTGGTCTGTCTATCTTTCCTTCCTTCCTTTCCCTTCATCAGGGACTAAGGCACAGTCAAGGCTCTGAGAGCATTAGTTTGAGTGTCTAGAGACCTGGAACACAGACCCAAGTTTTCAGTGGCCACTGTGACTTTGAACCTTCACTTCTTCAAACATGTGGAAGGGGAAGCCTGGGTGACTTGTAAGGGCCTCCGCAGTCCTGCCTCTTCTGGTCCCAAGGCTGGGGCAGAAGGGCTTTTTCCTGGTGGCAGCCTGTCCTGTGCCGGCCGAGCCCCGCCCAGCCCAGCTGTCCAGGGAGCTGGGGATGCGCCAGGCATACGGTTCTTTGTCCCAAGTTCTTTGTGTTGAGTGAGGCGTTCACTCTGACGGCCAGGCTTATTTCAATGAGTTTTTTTTTTCTTCTTCTGTATGATCATTTGTTTCTTTTAATGGTGGCAGTTTTACAAAAAGAGGTTTGTCGCCTTTTGAAAAAAGTACAATACGCCATCTTTTTTTGTGGACAAGTGGTGTGGTGTGGCCACTTTGAAGAAAGTAGATACAAAACTCAGCCGTTCTTTATGGAGAGAGCAGATGTTTAAAGGAATTGATTATGCTAACATTTTTACTTTTTTTTTTTCCCCCCTGCGGTACCAGGGATGGAACCCAGGGCTATTCTGCCTCTGAGCTATACCCCCCAGCCCTAATTTTTTTATTCTCTCTCTCTCTCTCTCTCTCTCTCTCTCTCTCTCTCTCTCTCTCTCTCTCTCTTTTGTGGTGCTGCGGATGGAACCCAGAAGCTTTCTACCTTTGGGCTGCACTCCCAGACCTATTTTCTATTTTATTTGGAAACAGGGTCTCACTAAGTTGCTGAAAGCCTCACTAAGTAGCTGAGGCTGGCTTTGAACCTATGCAATCCTCCTGTCTCAGCCTCCCAAGTGTGGGGATTACAAGCATGTGCCTTATTCTCTATTTTGAAACAGGGTTTTATTGTGTTGCACAGGGCCTTACTAAGTAGTAGCTGAGGCTGTCGGTGAACTGTGATCCTCCTGTCTCAGCCTCCTGAATTACGCCCGGTTATGCTAACATTTTTAATCTTCTTTTTGTTTTAATTAATCTATTTATTTATTTATTTATTTATTTAGCGGGTCTGGGGATGGAAACCAGGGGCATTCGACCTCCGAGCTACACCCCCTGCCCTATTTTTTTTTTTATTCTTTATTTTGAAATAGGGTCTTAATAAGTTACGGAGGGCCTCACTAAGTAGTTGTGGCTGTCCGTGAACTGCGATCCTCTGGTCTCAGCCTCCCATATGCTGGGATTACAGGCATGTGCCACCAGGCCTGACTTTATTTTATTTTAATTTAATTTAACTTTATTTTGCAGTACTGGGGATTGAACCCAGGTGTTTTACCTTTGAGTTACACCCCTCAGATATATACATCTATATATCTATATATATCTATATATCTATATATCTATATCTATCTATCTATCTCTCTCTATATATATAGTAATTTTATTTTGAAATAGGGCCTCACTAAGTAGTGGAGCCTAGCCATGAACTTTGATCCTCCTATCTCAGCCTCCCAAGTACTAGGATTACAAGCATGCGCCACTGCGGCCAGCAAATATGTTCATTATTAGAATGTTGGAGATGGATGGAAGCCTGGAGTCCTTCATTTTTCATCCATTTTATCTGCAGTTTTTGATGTAAAACAAATATTTATTCTGAAGTCACAGTACATTTGAGTTGAAGCATTATACATCAGAAATTTGCTGAAAATACCCCACTAAAGAATTGGTCAGCATGTGTCTTCTTTCTGTAAAGGTGTATTAACAGCTCCAGGAAACTTGATGCTTCTTATTTCTAAGACTGAGTGGAGTTTTTGTTGTTGTTTTTGCAGGAACTAGGGAAATACGGAGTGCTTTTCTACAATTCCTGCTTCATGATCATTCCAACTTTTATTATCAGTGTCTCCACTGGAGACCTTCGACAGGTAAGCTGACAGTGGTCATGATATTCAACTTAGCCATCTTTAAAAATTTTTTATTTTTATTTTTGGTGGTACTGGGGGTGGAACCCAGAGGCTTTCTACCTCCGGGATATACTCCCAGACCTTTTTTCTATTTTATTTGGAAACAGGGTCTCACTAAGTTGCTGAGAGCCTCACTAAGTAGCTGAGGCTGGCTTCGAACCTGTGCGATCTTCCTGTCTCAGCCTCCCAAGCGCGGGGATTACAAGCGTGCGCCACCACGCCCGGCTCTAAAATTTTTAATATTTTACATTTTGTCCTCACTGAAATGAAAAATGTCAAGGTAATTAGGGTCACTAGGAGGATACATGAAAGCATGTTTGAAAGCTGGGTATGGCGTCCTGCACCTGCAATCCCAGCTACACGGGAGGCTGAGGCAGGAGGATCACTTGAGACCAGTAATTCCAGACCAGTGTGGGCCACACAGCAAGGACTCCACCTCAAAAGCAAAACAAAATCAAAAGGTGTTTGGTACCCCTGGTGTGGATACCTTTGGCACTCTCCATGTAGCGTGTATTCCCTGGGTCTTTAGCTACGAATAATTAATTTGAAGCCACCAGAAAGAAGTAGTGGCAAGAACTCAGATTGGACCCTTTTGGAAAGCAACAGTAAAGGCCTGAGTTCGAGTCCCGCTTTCCCCCCTTGCAAAGTGAGGACACTGGGAAAAAATGTTTCCTTGAGAAGGTAATTTTGGTAGTTTAAAAATCAGCTTATTTAAGTTGGGCATGGCGGTGCATGCCTCTAATCCCAGCACTTGGGAAGCTGAGACAGGAGGATCGCGAGTTCGAAGCCAGCCTCAGCAAATAGTGAGGCTCACGTCAACTTAGTGAGAGCCTGTTTCAAAATAAAAAATAAGCCGGGTGTGGTGGGCGCACGCTTGTAATCCCAGCATTCGGGAGGCAGGAACCATAGGATCATGGTTTTTGGACAGTCTCAGCTACTTAGCGAAGCCCTTCGCAACTCAGTGAGACCCTGTTTCAAAAAATAAAAAGACTAAAAAATAGGGCTGGAGGTGTAGCTCGGAGGTACAATGCCCCTGGGTTCCATCCCCAGTTCTGCAAAAAAAGAAAAATAAAATATTTTGTTTTTGTGTGGTACTGGGGTTCCTGGAATCCCTTCTACGTCTGGGCTACACTCCCAGACCTATTTTTATATTTTTATTTGGAAACAGGGTCTCTTAAGCCAGCAAAGCTGGCTCTGAACCAGCGCCGATCCTCCTGTCTCCACCTCCCAAGCGCGGGGATGACAAGCGTGCGCCACCACGCCCGGCTAAAATAAAATTTAAAAAATAAAATAGGGCTGAGAGTGTAGCATCACACACACACAAAAAATGGGCTTGTTTATTTGTTGCTTGTTATTATGACATTTTGAAGCATCATGGGTAGGAAGCTGATTCTGTGAGCTCTTGTCTGTGCATTTTGGTACCCTTAATGCATCCACCCCATCTGTCACGGCTTCCCACCCTCTGGAGTATTTTAAATCCCAGCCTTCATGCCCTTTGACCTTAGCATTCCAAGTCCACATGTGAATGTTGAGAAGGTTTTGTCCTTTTGGTGTTTGCCTTGCTTACCTTAGCTGGTGCACGTGTGGGAAAGAAATAAAATGGTAAATTAGCGTAAGTCGAGTGTCTCTGTCTGAAAAGTCAAAATCTGACATAGGAAATGCTCCAAAATCTGAAACTTTTTTTTAACACCAACATCATGCCTCCACAAGTCATGTGGAAAGCCTCACACCTGATTCCTGGGTCACAGTAAAAATATAGACACGCTGGAAATACTGCATACAATTACCTCCAGGCTGTGTATACAAGGTGTATATAAAATACACCTGCATTTTATGTTTAGGCTTGGGTACTGATTCATCAGCATGTTAACAGCTATAATCCAAAGACCTGACCACGTAATTTAGAGGAAGGAAGGTTTATTGGCTCATGGTTTAGTTCATGTGAGGCCGGGGACCACAGACCTTAGGACATGTCATCGGGAAACGGAAGGGAGAGGACAAGGCTGTGCTTCTCACATCATGGAGGCCAGAGGCAAGAGCGAGGGGGAAAGCTGGGGAGGAGGAACCATAAATAATCCCTAAGGCCACAGCCCCAGGGAGCCACCCTCCTTCACACCCTACCAGCCTGGACCACCACTCAGATAAACCCATTACAACAGATTTCTCCACTGCTGATATCCAAGCCCTGCTTCCAGTGAGAGCTGGGAGACGCCCCAGACCAAACCATCACAGGTACCATCTCGAGATATCTTACATTATCTGTGCACATATCCCCAAACCTCAGAGTCTAAAATCTGAAACACTGCCAGACCCAAGCATTTCAGATAAGGGACACTTAGCCCGCTACAGGATATTAGGCCCAGAGGGAAGAGGCAGAGGGCACGTCACCCATCATCCACAGTGGCCCCTTCAAGGATTAAAAAGCCCTGGCTTTCGAAAGTTGTAAGCCACACAGTTTCTGATAATTTTGCCTCTCTCTCTCTCTCTCTCTCCCTCTCCCTCTCCTTCCCTCTCCCTCTCCCTCTCTCCCCGCGTGTGTTAGCAGGGACTGGACCCAGGGGCATTCTTCCTCTGAGCTAAACCCCAGCCCTTTTTATTTATTTTGAAACAGAGTCTCACTAAGCTACTGCACACTGGCCTTGAACCTGCAATCCTCTTCAAGAATTATCCTCCCAAGTACTGGGATTACGGCACGCACCACAGCGCCTAGCTTTTTGCCTGTGTCTTACAGGAATTTTTGTTCATGTGAGTAATGAGGTGTGATAGACAGCAGTGTGGCTCCTGCAGCCTCTACTTACAGCCCCAGCCTCCTGTGGCTGGGCGTGTGCTCCCGGCTGGTTCAGAGGCCCCTGTGCAGTAGCTGTTTTTGTACAGACACTATTGCTTTTTTCTGTGTGTAACAATCA
Source organism: Muscardinus avellanarius (assembly GCF_963383645.1). Lineage (NCBI taxonomy): Eukaryota > Metazoa > Chordata > Mammalia > Rodentia > Gliridae > Muscardinus > Muscardinus avellanarius. Next base: position 95,606,164 of record NC_137799.1, read on the forward strand.
GCCTGGCTGTGAGGATCAGGCCAGTCGGAAGTCAGTCCCTTGTGAAGACTTTTAGGATCTGAATGGCTCTGGAAGGCTACAGGGTACTGTGGGCTCCGAGGAGATGCCGGGGCTGATGGCTTTTCTTTCTTTCTTTCTTTCTTTCTTTCTTTCTTTCTTTCTTTCTTTCTTTCTTTCTTTCCTTCTTTCTTCCTTCCTTCCTTCCTTTCTTTCTTTCTTTCTTTTTTTTTTTCTGATGGTAACCTGTATATTTGTAAAGTTCATTTCCCAAAAGGAGGTTAATGCCTGAAGGGATTAGCAGTCACATTCTCCTGAAAAAAAATACATTTCCATGAGTTTGTGTTGAAAACCACCAAGAAGCACCCCTTTTTAATTTTTTTTTTTTTTTAGGGCTGAGGGTATACCTCGGAGGTAGAATATCTCAGTGTTCAATCCCCAGTAAAACACATACACACACATAAAATCAACTTGGATGCAGGCAAGGGATAAATCATGAACAAAATACTTACTATTACCTGTCATTTCCAGAGGCTTTGTTTTGTTTTCTCAGAATGGGGTTAGGTACTTGGGAAGTAGAAACTGAGTCCTGACCTTTTCTCTCTCACGGACTTCACTTCCAGTTACTTGCATGCTTACTCAGTAGTCAATAAGCTTTTACCGATTCCTGAGCCAAGGTCTTAAAAACAGCTTATGAACTTAAGCTTTTCTTGCCAACACTATTACCTTGGTAATAAATGTTCTTTTAAGATTATTTGTAAAAGTTGAACCACCCTGGCCTCGGGACCACACATTAGTGAAGGTTTGTAGGTAAGTGATATCTTTGACAGCTGTCATCTTGTACTTTGTACCAGGGAAGTCCAATCTCGTTCAGTCCTCACATTGACCTTTTGAGGAAGGTGGTTATTTTTCTTATAATATTTATTTATTTATTTATTTATTTATTTATTTATTTATTGGTGGTACTGGGGTTCCTGGAAGCCCTTCTACCTCCGGGCTACACTCCCAGACCTATTTTTACATTTTTATTTGGAAACAGGGTCTCTTAAGCCAGCACGGCTGGCTTCTAACCTGCGTGATCCTCCTGTCTCTGCCTCCCAAGCGCGGGGATTACAAGCATGCGCCACCACGGCTGGCATAATTTCTATTTTAAAATATGAACCTGAGCTAGGCATGGTGATGCATGCCTATAATCTCAGTACTTGGGAGACTGAGACAGGAGCGTCACGGGTTAGAGGACAGGCTGAGCAAGTACTGAGATTCTCATCAACCTAGTGAGTGGGACCCTTTTTCCAAATAAAAATAAACAAATAGGGTTGTGGTATAGCTTGGAGGTAGACTGCCCCTGGGTTCAATCCCCAGTACTCCCCCCACTTCCACAAAAAATGAACCTGAGTTCCAGGGCAGAGAGGAATTTGTCTAGTATCACATAGCTCTTGTGACGTAGAATTTAACTTAATTTTATACTTTTATTATACATTATAGTGAGATTCACAGTAATACAGACTTGCATGCACAAAGTACTTGGTCACCCAGGATTTTAAAACTGGATTTTCTGTTTGGGAAGATGACTCCTATACCAAAGCACACAGTTTGGTCAAAGGAACAGATTTTTTTTTCTTTTTTTTGCAGCACTGAGGATGGAACCCAGGGGCATTCTACCTCTGAGCTACACCCCCAGCTCTATTTTTTTATTCTTTATTTTGAAACAAGGTCTCAGTAAGTTGCAGAGGGCCTCACTAAGTAGCTGAGGCTGGCCGCAAACCTGCGATCCTCCTGTCTCAGCCTCCCAGGTGCTGGGATTACAAGCGTGTACCGCCATGCCCAGCTAAAACAACAGGTTTAAATTGCAGTACCAGTGATATAATCGTTAATTTCTTTTCTTTTTAATTACAGGCGACTGAATTCAACCAGTGGAAGAATGTACTGTTCATCATGCAGTTTCTTCTCTCCTGCTTTCTGGGGTAAGAAAGCAGATAAGTAGAAGGCTTGGCCGATTTGACGGGGCTCCACACAGCCCCTCTGTGTTCTGTGGGATCAAAACAAAGTCTGCGTTTGCAGAGGCAACGTAAAGTGGATAGAAGATATTTTTAAAAATTGTGTCTGCACGGGTCTTGCATAGGCTTTTATTCCTGACATTCCATAACCAATTCCAGGAACGATTTGTATCATGTTTGCAGTAACGCAGAGATGACTTGCAGTGCGCGGGATGTGCGTGGCTCTCGTAGGAGGGCCGTGAGTGCTCGTGGGTGCTGGTGTGTCCCGGAGGGCTCTGCTCCCCTGCAGAGGCGGGCAGTGGGGTCCACACCCGAGGGGCACAGCTCACAGACCGGGTCAGGCACCGAACTCCGTGTGTCTTGAGATCACGCTGACATCCCATTCTACTCTACTCTACGTGCTGCTCTTGATTCTGGAAGTCCCTCTTGAAAGGCCGTCGGCTGACACCCGGAGTTCAGTACCGCGTCTGGTCTTTGTCGCTGTAACCGTGGTTCTACCAGCAGCCTCATTCTTAGCTCCGTGCCCGCCACATCCAGCGACATTTCTGAGGACACTCCAGGGCTGCATGCTCCAACAACTATTTTTTTTTTTTTTTTTTTTTTTTTTGTGGTACTGGGGATGGAACACAGAGGCACCCCCAGCCCTTTTTTTATTTTTTATTTTGAAACAGGGTCTCACCAAGTTGTGGAGGACCTCACTAAGTAGCTGAGGCCGTCCACGAACCACAATCCTGTCTCAGCCTCTCAAATGCTGGGATCACAAGCGTGTGCTACCATGCTTGGCTAACAGCAGGGCCCGGGGGAGGGTCTGGTTCCTGTCCTGTCCTTCCTGGGGCCCTGCAGTTCCACGTGTCCCCTGCTGAGGCCCCACCCCACAGAGCTGCCACCTCGCAGTGGGGAGGGGAGGCTGGGGGTGCTCTCCAGAGCCTCTAAGACCAACGCGCCTCAGTTTCCGGGTGCTGGTTTTCCTTAGAGAGGCTCCCCAAGGGCAGAAGCAAAAGGCTGATGACCTATTGTAGTTTTCCCAATTGTTAGCTAGAAGAAACCTAAGCCATATTGTGTGTGTGTGTGTGTGTGTGTGTGTGTGTGTGTGTGTGTGTAGAGGGTACAGAGGATTAAACAACTAGGGGCATTTACCTCTGAGCTACAACCCCAACCCTATTTTATTTTTTTATTTTGAAATAAGGTCTTGCTAAGTTGCTGAGGCTGGCCTTGAACCTGCAATTCTCCGGTCTCATTCTACCAAATACTGGAATTAAGGTGTGAGCCACCATACCTAGCTCTAAAGGGTATCTTTAATTAATTAATTAATTTATTTATTTATTGTGGTACTGGGGATGGAACCCAGGGGCATTCTATCTCTGAGCTAAACCCCCATCCCTATTTTTTTATTCTTTATTTATTTTGCAGTACTGGGGATGGAACTCAGGGGCTTTCTACCTCCAAGCTATACCCCTAGCCCTAATTTTTTATTTTTGAAACAGGGTCTCACTGAGTTGCAAAGAACCTCACTAAGTAGTAGCTGAGGCTGTCCTGGAACCGCGATCCTCCTGTCTCAGTCTCCCAAAAGCTGGCATTACAAGCGTGCACCACCAAGCTCGGTTTGTTTTATTTTTGAAACAGGGTCTCACTAAATTGCAGAGGCCCTGGCTGGCCAATGCTGCGAACCTGTGATCCTTCTGTCTCAACTTCCCAAGTTCTGGGATTACAAGTGTGCCTCCATGCCCGGCAGTCTACAGTGTATTTTAAAGGCCAGAAATAAACAGAAGAGACACCCAAGTTGGGGTCTGGAAGGTCCCAGCCCAGGAGCTTCCAGCCTGTGTGGTTGGAGTGCGCCCCCTGCTGGCAAGAGGGAGACTTAGTTCTTGTTCACCGTCCTGTCAACCTCGACTTAGAATTCTGACAGTCCAAAGCTTTCAAGATCCTGTCCCCCTTTTAATTCTTATTCTTACACAGACTTCCTTGCGCAGACATGCTTGAAGCATGGACAACCATGTCGAAATGTGACTGGACAGGCAGGGCAGGCTCTCAAGCTGACTGAGTACAAAGTCTGAGCCGCCCTGGCCTCTCTGCGCCTTCCTTCCTGGGATGAGGGGCAGGACCCCCGCGGACATGGGGGCCTGTCATCCACTATCTAAGGCAGCCCAGAGACTCCCTGTGCAGCCGGCTCCAAGACAGAAAGGTGTGAGGTTCGAGTGTCTGGCTCCTTGGGGAGGGGCTCTGGTTCCTGTGGCTTGCTTTAGAGCCGGGCCTGGGGCGCACAGGTGCTGCATTGGGGTCGGAGATGGCTGCGCAGTGGCCTCTGGTCACCTGGACGCTGTGTTCAAGTTCTGCACTTGCTGGGACTCTAGGGTCACTGGAGCTGTTCATCATTGCCAGGATCGTGCCATACACCTTGGGCAAATAAGATTATATATATATATATATATATATATAATATATTATATATTTATATTATATAATACATAACATATCTTTATATAATATATAACATATAAAATATATTTTATAGTATATAAAATAATATATAACATATATTAAATAATAAATATATAATATATATTATTTGTATAATATATTATATATTTATATATAATATATATATTTTTGCAGTACTGGGGATGAGTCCAGGTGCATTCTACACCCCAATCCGATTTTTTTAAATTTTATTTTGAAACAGGGTCTCACTAAGTTGCAGAGGGCCTCACTAAGTAGCTGAGGCTGTCTGCGAACCGCGATCCTCCGGTCTCAGCCTCCCAAGTGCTGGGATGACAAGCGGGCGCCACTACACCTGACATATAAGATATTTTTAATGCCATATTTAAAAACAGGAAGAAGCCTTTGGGCAGGGTTCTGGTCTAGGGGTTCACCAAGGCACCCCGTTTCTAGGGCCCTGCAGGCCAGAACCTCCAACTGTTGTCTGAATCAATGTAGATCAAAACTTTTAATTTTTTTCTGGGCATGGTGGTGCATGCCTGTAATTCTAGTACTTGAGAGGCTAAGACAGGAATATTGCAGGTTTGAGGCCAGTTTGTGGTAACTGAGACCCTGTTTGAAAATTAAAAAGTTAAACAGGGCTAGAGGCATAGACTGGAAGCAAAACACACCTAGGTTCAATCCCCGGTACTGTATACACGCTTGCACACAAAACACACACAAAAGTATATATTCAAGTGTATGCAAAGACATAATAATTTAAAAATACAGAAAGTCAGAAAGTTACTAACAGGCCCCATTAAGATGTCTGACAATGCCGGGCGTGGTGGCGCACGCTTGTAATCCCCGCGCTTGGGAGGCAGAGACAGGAGGATCGCGCAGGTTCGAAGCCAGCCGCGCGCGCTGGCTTAGGAGACCCTGTTTCCAAATAAAAAAATGTAAAAAATAGGTCTGGGAGTGTAGCCTGGAGGTAGAAGGGCTTCCAGGAACCCCAGTACCACCAAAAAAAAAAAAAAAAAAAAAAAAGATGTCTGACAACAATGCACCATTAAAAAATAAACAAGGCCGGGCGTGGTGGCGCACGCTTGTAATCCCCGCGCTTGGGAGGCAGAGACAGGAGGATCGCGCAGGTTCGAAGCCAGCCGTGCGCGCTGGCTTAGGAGACCCTGTTTCCAAATTTAAAAAATGTAAAAATAGGTCTGGGAGTGTAGCCTGGAGGTAGAAGGGCTTCCAGGAACCCCAGTACCACCTAAATAAATAAATAAATAAATAAACAAACAATACATTTTGCTAAGAAGGAATTGAAATATAAGATCTACAAGGCAAAAGAGTTATATGTTAGCAATACTTTAAAATGTCTTTGCATTTTTTAAATCCACAGGTGTTAAAATCAAAAGGGCTGGAATGTAAGGTTGGGCATTTGGTTGTTCCAAGTGGTGTGGCCGGGCGTGGGGCACACACTTGCAGTCTCAGTACTTGGGAGGTTGAGACAAGAGGATCGCAGGTTTGCAGCCAGCCTCAGCTACTTAGCGAGGCCCTCTGTAACTTAGTGAGACCGTTTCAAAATAAAGAATAAAAGCCGGGCGTGGTGGCGCACGCTTGTAATCCCCGCGCTTGGGAGGCTGAGACAGGAGGATCGCACAGGTTCGAAGCCAGCCTCAGCTACTTAGTGAGGCTCTCAGCAACTTAGTGAGACCCTGTTTCCAAATAAAATATAAAAAAGGTCTGGGAGTGTAGCCTGGAGGTAGAAAGCCTCTGGGTTCCACCCCCAGTACCACCAAAAATAAATAAATAAATAAATAAAAAATAGGTAGTTTTGGGGATTAGTTCAGAGGTAGAATTCCCCCGGGTTCAATCCCTGGCACCTTAATAAAACAAAACCCAAAAACACAAGTGGCGTGGTCTTCCTCGTGGGGGACAGCGAAAGTGTTTTCAGCTTAAAGTCTTGAGCTTACCGAATACATGGCACAAGTGCTTATTTGCATGTAGAAATAGGTTCTTTTCCCTTCCAGTGTGTAGAATAATTTGACTTAGTTTCCTTCCAAATATAGAGCGATACCTGCCTGCTTTTTTAAAGTGTTTACTGCTGTCACTATTTAATTAGAATGTATTAAATGAAAAAAAAATAGGTTCTTTCTGTCTCTTTTTTCTTTCTTTTCTTATTTTCTCAATCTCTCTCTCTCTCTCTCTCTCTCTGTTACTGGAGATTGAACCCAGGGTGGTTCTATCTTGAGGTAATTCCCCAGCCCTTTTTAATTTTTCTTTTGAAACAGTTTCACTAATCAGCTGAGAGTGAAGTTCGGAGCCTATCCTTGAACCTGTGATCCTCCTGTCTCAGCTTCCCAAGTACTGAGATTGCAGCCGTCTGCCCACCAAGCCTGGATAGATTGTTTCTTTAAAAATAATTTTACTGAAGCCTGGCATGGTGGTGCACTTTTGAAATCCCAGTATTAGGGAGGCTGAGACAGGAGGATCGGGGTTCGCAGACAGCCTCAGCTACTTAGTGATGCCCTCTGCAACTCAGTGAGACCCTGTTTCAAAATAAAGAATAAAAAAATAGAGCTGGGGGTGTATCTCGGAGGTAGAATGCCCCTGGGTTCCATCCCGAGTACCGGAAAAAAAAAAAAATTTTTTTTTTAACTGTATTACTTTGGTCCTGGTAGTTTTACTTGCTCTCTGGGGACATCTAGTGGACATGTTGAGAAGTGCATCCTCCTTGTCACTAAGGTATTTGCTGTTGGTCCCTGCGGAGAACGTCTCCTCCTGCTCAGCGCACATTCCCGATAGATGTATCCTGGGACCTTAGGTCTGTCGCTGCAGATTCTGAACGCAAGCCAGGGTGGTTTCATTAAGATGTGCATGGTCTCCAGTGTTGTGTGATTGGAACCCTGGAGTGGGATGATTGTACTGGAGACTGAACCCAGGGGCATTCTACCTCTGAGCTACACCCACAGCCCTTTATTTATTTATTATTATTATTTTTGCAGTACTCGGGATGGAACCCGGGGACGTTCTACCTCTGAGCTATACCCCCAGCCCTATTTTTTATTCTTTATTTTGAAACAGGGCCTCACTAAGTAGCTGAGGCTGTCCTTGAACCTCAATCCTCCCGTCTCAGCCTCCCAAATGCTGGGATAACAAGTGTGTGCCTGGCTACCCTCAGCCCTCTTTAACTTTTGTTTGAAACAGGATCTCCCTGGCTTGTGGAGAGCCACACTGAGTAGCTGAGGCTGACCACAAACCTGCGATCCTCCTGTCTCAGTCTCCCAAGTGCTGGGGTTACAGGCATACACCATCACACCTGGCAATATTAAATGTTTTAAACTGAATTTACAAAAGTTTCTAGTAACCTGCTGGTTTTTCTTTGTCTATTCCAAACTCTGAGGCTCACTAGCAAAGCTAATTTACACACGTTAAGCAGCTTTCTGAAATCTAAGCAAACCAAGCTCAGAAATGTGGTCAATCAGCTTTCTGTTTTTGTCGTGCTGAGGCTTGAACCCAGGACCCCGAGAAGGGTAGGCAAGTGTTCTACCACGGAGCTACACCCTCAGCCTGTCAATTAGCTATTTTGTGTGTGTGATGCTGGGGCCTGAACCCAGGGGTATTCTACCTCTGAGCTACATCCCCAGTCCTATTTTTGATTAATTTTGAAACAGGGTCTGATTTGTGGAGGGCCTTGCTAAGTTGCTGGGGCTGGCCACAAACCTATGATCCTCATGTCTCAGCCTCCCAAGTACTGGGATTGGGTCCGTCAATCAGCTTTTTAAGAAAATATTTAGCCGGGTGTGGTGGCGCACGCTTGTCATCCCAGCATTCGGGAGGCTGAGACAGGAGGATCGCGGTTCGTGGACAGCCTCAGCTACTTAGCGAGGCCCTTTGCAACTCAGTGAGAACCTGTTTCAAAACTAGAATAATAAAAATTAGGGCTGGGGTGTAGCGCAGAGGTCGAATGCCGCTGGGTTCCATCCCCAGTGCTGCAAAAGAAAATATTTAAATGACTGTGTATAGCCCCCTCACACTCTTGGTCCTTTCAAACTAAAGTTGCAGTCTATTATCAGTTACATATTGCAAATTAAAATGAAACTTAAGCTTGCCAAATTTTGACAGAACTTAAGTTTGTAATTAATTGCTTAACTCAACATAAAGCTTTCTGTTCTCTCTTTCCCTCCCTCCCTCCCCCTCTCCCCCTCTATTTCTCATTTCTTTCCTTCTACCATCCATAGTAGTGAACTCACTCAGGCCAAGAGTTCACCTGCTGAGGGCTTGTGATCCCGGTTCTCTAGGGAAGTCAGAGACCTGAGCTTGTTCTTGGGACTGTTAGACTCTAGCAGGAGTGTGCACTGGGCCCAGGTGCACCAAGCTCTTTCCTAGAATCAAATTCGCTTTGGTCTACTAATGGACCATCCAGGCTCATGTTTGGTATTAATGGAGGATCCAGGCTCATGTTTGGTACCTAGGATTTAGCTCGACAAACCCAAGATTGTAATCCCTTTGGACACTTGTTCTGATTTGGATGGGTGGGATTTTGCACCCAGTATTTGCTAAGAAAGAACTTACTTCTGACTGGATTCTACATTCTTTTTCCTGTGTATATATGTTTTCTTACCTGATGCTTGGTTATAATGCTGCAGTCATTTTATTGGCAAGTGGTGTCAGTGTTACCGTTCATGTTACATGTCTGCATTGACCTTGGCAGCAGGCTACAGGTGAATCACTGACAGGTGGAATCCAGTAGGTCTGGGAGTATAGCCTGGAGGTAGAAGTCCCTGGATTCCACCCCCAGTACCCCCACCACCCCAAAATGTTAATGGGAGATGCACAGAAAATGAGAAGGGAAATTGAAGGCCTGACGCCCAGGGCGCCATCTTCCTGTAACAGTCCAGTAACAAGCTGTGGGTAGAAGCTTCTGGGGCGGTTCCCTGTTCCCTGGCCTGTTTCGAGAACCTGTGCCTGGCCTCAGCCCTGCTCCCCTCCCTCAGGTTTCTGCTGATGTACTCCACCGTCCTGTGCAGCTACTACAACTCGGCCCTGACTACCGCGGTGGTCGGAGCCATCAAGGTAAGCGGGAGGAGCCCATGGCGGAGCTGGATAGGGATTGAACCAGACCCACCACAGAAGCGTTCCATCCAGCCGCTGTGGTGGGAAGAGATGTAGGAGGAGGCTGGTTTTAGCTGGGCGTGGGTGAACGCTTCTTATTTCTAATTCCCCAGTGCATGAAGCTTGGGAGGCGGAGACAGGAGGATCGCGCAGGTTCGAAGCCAGCCGCGCTGGCTTAAGAGACCCTGTTTCCAAATAAAAATATAAAATAGGTCTGGGAGTGTAGCCCGGAGGTAGAAGGGTATCCAGGAACCCCAGTACCACCAAAAAAACCAACCAAACAAACAAACAAACAAAAAACCCCCAAACAACAAAACAACAAAAAGCAAAACAAAAACACAAACCCAAAACAAAACAAAAACACACACCGAACACACGGGTGGAGGGGTTCCTGACTCCCCCCATGTCGCTTGTTTACCACTCACGTGACCGCGCGGGAGGAAGCCTGCCCGCCCAGCAGACCTGTCTGCTGCCTCTTCACCATCCACTGGATAGAGAACTGCTTGCAGTTTATAATATGTCCCTACTCTGTTAGACTTCGGGCCCTTATGACTCAGAAGCACCACCAGTGATGGCAAACTGATTACAACTCAAAAACGCTTTAGTCTTTTGATTGGAACAGGGGCTTGTGAAGAAGGCGGTTTTCTGCTTCTTTTGGTGTTTGACTTTTTTGCTGCTGGGGATCGAACCCCAGGAGCATGGCACCTTTGAGCTACAGCCCTGCACTTAACATTTTTTATATTGGAACAGGGTCTTCCTATGTTACTGTGCACTGCTTCGAACTTAAAATCCTTGTGTCTCCGCGTCCTGTGTACTGGGATTACTGGCAGGCACCCCGCACCCAACTAGTGTCCCGTCCTTATATCATCATTTAATTTCTTTATAAAGTCACATGTAACTCATTTATGTATTTATTTTTCTAATTAAAAAATTTTTATTGGTGCATTACATTCATACATCATATTGGGGTAAAGAACTTGTGTGTACATACATGTACACATCACTGATTTAGCCCCTACCCAATTCCCACCCCATTCCCTCCCCGTCCCTCCTTCCCTTGCTCGGCTTAGTGGTTGACTTTGATATGTTTAAGTACATTGTGTGTTTTAGAGATTTTCCTCTTCCCCACTCCTTTCTCCTCCTTTAGGTTGTCTTGTTTGCTCCTCTATAGGATTTCCTCTTTCAAGAGTTCCTCCTATGACCCATTTCTCCCTAGCTCTCACATATTAGGGAAAGCATCTGATTTCTTATTTTTTGTGACTGACTAATCTCACTTAGCATAATGTCCTCCAGTTCCATCCATTTCCCTGAAAATGGTGTAATTGAGTTTTTTTTAATGGCTGAGTAAAATTCCATTGTGTACATATCCCACAGTTGTGTAATCCATTTATCTGTTGATGGTATTTATTTATTTTTAACTCATATATTCAATATCCGTGAACATCTGTTCTCTTACAAGTCTCTATGAAAAGTAAAATGTCTAGTTTCAAATTTTACCATGTCTGTGTGTTTTCCCTAAGATCTTTGACTGTGTGTGTGTGTGTGTGTGTGTGTGTGTGTGTGTGTGTGTGATATTGGGAATGGAAACCAGGGACATTCTACCTCTGAGCCATATCCCCAGCCCTATTTTATTCTTTTTTATTTCAAAACAATGTCTCACTAAGAGGGCCTCACTAAGTAGCCGAGGCTGACCAAGAACCTGTGATCCTCCTGTCTTGCCTCCCAGGTACTGAGATTGCAAGCCTGTGCCACTACACCTGGTTAATACTTGACTTCTAAGGACAAATCCTCTCTCTCTGTCTTTATAGAATGTATCAGTCGCCTACATTGGAATGTTAGTTGGTGGAGACTACATCTTTTCCCTGTTAAACTTTGTGGGACTAAATATTTGGTGAGTGACATTTTAAAATGAATTCATTTTAGTAAAATAATAATTTTAATGTGATTAATATGTCATAATCAAAAGTGCAAAGAGAAATGTTACATTTTCAGCCAGGAGACATTTTGACAGAGCTTATAAAATAATTTTACGTAATACATCACACTCATCCACTCAGGTCCTTTTTTCCCTTTGTGGTACTGGAGATTGAACCCGGGAGCATTCTACGTCTGAGCTACACCCCCGGCCCTACTTGGGACCTTGACTTGCTAAGTAGCCGAGGCTGGCTGCGAACCTGCGATCCTCCTGTCTCAGTCTCTTGGGTACTAGGATTACGGACCTGAGTCATCACGCCCGACTCCCCTCTGGTTTTAAAATTTTATTTGTGTGGTATGGGGATGGAAACCAGGGCCTCACGCAGGCTAGCAAGCGTTCCACCACGGAGCTACTCCCCCAGCCCCAGTCCTTCCATTTTATTTATTTATTTATTTTTGTTGGTACTGGGGTTCCTGGAAGCCCTTCTACCTCCGGGCTATACTCCCAGACCTATTTTATATTTTTATTTGGAAACAGGGTCTCTTAAGCCAGCGCGGCTGGCTTCGAACTTGTGCATCCTCCTGTCTCCGCCTCCCAAGCGCGGGGATGACAAGCGTGTGCCACCACGCCCGGTCAGTCCCTCTATTTTTATGGCAGAATTCCTCACTCGTGTACTCATGGGCAGTTCACAGGGCTGGGATTCATTTCTCTTCATGCATCTTCCTCACAGAGGTCTTCTTATTTATGTCTTCTTCCTGCCAAGTGGGCCTCACTAACATGTGCCCGCCCTCCCCCTCCCTCCCTTCCTTCGTTGTACCAGGAATTGAACCCAGGGGTGTTCTACCTCTGAGCTACACCCCCAGCCCTATTTATTTTTTAATTTTGAATCAGGGTCTCACTAAGTTGCTGAGACTGGCCTCGAACTTGTGCTCCTCCCTGTCTCGGCCTCCGAAGCACAGGCATGTGCACCACCACGCCCAGCTTACACGGGCCCTTTCAGAGTGTCATACTTCAAAGGGCCACACATTCAGGGTACCCTGAGGGATCAGGTAGGATACTTTGGAAAGGCATTTTGAGCTGGGTGTGATGGCACACACCTGTAATCTCAGTACACGGGAAGCTGAGACAGGAGGATCGCAGGTTCGCGGCCAGCCTCGGCAATTTAGCAAGACCCTAATTAAAAAAAAAAAAAAAAAAGAAAGAAAAAAAAACCCACTGGGTGTGTAGTTTGGAAATAGAATGCCCTTGAGTTAATTCCCCAATACCACAAAAACAAAGCAACAAACACATCAAGAATTTACCATCCAAGCTGGGCGTGGTGGTGCACGCTTGTAATCCCAACATTTGGGAGGCTGAGACAGGAGGATCGCAATTTGAGGACAGCCTCATTTACTTAGCTAGGCCCTTTGCAGCTCAGTGAGACCCTGTCTCAAAATAAAGAATAAGCCGGGCGTGGTGGCGCACACTTGTAATTCCAGCGCTTGGGAGGCCGAGAAAGAAGGATTGCACAAGTTCGAAGCCAGCCTCAGCTACTAAGTGAGGCTCTCAGCAACTCAGTGAGACCTTGTTTCCAAAAAAGTATAAAACAGATCTGGTAATCTAGCCCGGAGGTAGAAGAGCTCCACCCCCAGTACCACAAGAAAAAAAAAAAAAAAAAGAATAAAAAGTAGGGCTGGGGATGTAGCTTGGAGGTAGAATGTCCCTGGGTTCTATCCCCAGTACTGAAAACAAAAACAAAAACAAAAACAAAACTTACCTTTATTATGAGGTTCTCTATTAGATTTGATTACTCTTTTTTCTTCCTCCAAAGGTTTGTAAATAAGAGGAGAAATTCTCATCAAGTAATCCACAAACTTGAGGAACGCTTCCAGAGAGCTGGATATTTATTCCAAATTAAGCTGTCTCTGTTTATAGAGGAGCGGCAGTGTGGATTCCAGTTACTTATTTTCACTTTTCTGTTCTCTCCCGTCAGCATGGCAGGCGGCCTGAGATACTCCTTCTTAACACTTAGAAGCCAGGCAACCCCTAAGCAGCCTGTGGATGAAGAAGCTGTCCCCCCGGACTTGAAGAGTTAGATCTGCAAGCGTGGACCAGGCCATCCTAGCGGGACTTTGAGGCCGAGGTTTCCTGCCTGGGCCACCCAGCCCTGGCCAGAGCTGCAGTTGAAATGTCTGAAAAATGCAGAACACTACCTCACCTGCCCAGAGACCGAGCAGGACCGAGCAGCCCAGGCCTCTGGGCCACAGGCCGGGCGGGGCTGCCTGCCTGGCCCGCAGGTGTCACCTGCCCGGGGAAGAGGTGGGCTGGCCTTAATTTCAGAGGTCGGTCAGGACATTTTCCCTCCCAGTTTAAGCAAATCTATTTTAATATAAAGTTAGCCAATTAATACCAAGGAAGTTATTTGTTAGTGTGGATTTAAGCTCTGCTGATATCTTTTCCTAATCACCAAAATAAAATAAAAAGCCACTTTATATATGCCTCATACTGTGATATTACTGTAGACAGACGGATATTACTGAAGGAATTCCCTTTCCCTCCCCCAGCCAGGTGCAATGCAGGTGTAGGAGCCAGGGGAGTCTCTACCCCAACCCGCCACAGTTAAGGTCTGCCCACACAAGCTGGAAATAGAGTAACAGGAGAAAAAGTAGAGTTTGAACCTAGGGGCATTCTACCTCTGAGCTACATCCCCAGTCCTATTTAATTTTTTTTTTTTTTTTTGAAGCAGGGTCTCACTAGGTTGATGACAGTCTCCCTATATTGCCGAGGTTGGCCTTGAACTTGCGATCCTTCTGTCTCAGCCTCCCAAGTACTGGGATTACAGGCATTCACCACCACACCTGGCTCATCCTAACCCTTTTTAAGTGCACAGTTCAGTACTATTAAGTATATTTCCATTGTCATGCAATTAATCTCCAGAACTTTTTTGTCTTGTAAAACTAAAACCCTGTACCCAAGCTGGGTGTGGTGGCACACACTTGTAATCTCAACATTTGGGAGGCCGAGATAGGAGGATTGCACAGGTTTGAAGCCAGCCTCAGCTACTTAGGCCCTTTGCAACTCAGTGAGACCCTGTTACAAAATGAAGAATAAAAATATAGGGCCGAGGGTATTGCTCAGAGGAAGAATGCCCCTGGGTTCCACCCCCAGTACCAAAGAAACCCCCTATGCCCGTTACAACCCAGGTTTCCCTTCCCTCCAGCTCCCCGCAGCCAGCACCCTGCTCTCTGTCTCTGTGAACCTGACTGCTTAATAAGATACCTGATGTAAGCGGCATCTTACAGGATTTCTTTTTGTAACTGGTTTATCTCACTTAATAAAATATCCCCAAGGTTTAATAACACAGCATCTGTCAGAATTTCCTTCTTTTTTTTTTTTTTTTTTTTTTTTTTTTAGTACTGGGGATGGAACCCAGGTCGTTCTACCTCTGAGCTACACCCCAGCCCTATATTTTACTCATTATTTTGAAACCGGGTCTCACTGAGTTGCAGAGGGCCTCACTAAGTAGCTGAGGCTGTCCGGGAACCGCGATCCTCTGGTCCCAGCCTCCTGAGTGCTGGGATTACAGGCATCCGCCACCACGCCTGGCCTTATCTGAAGTTTTTAAACTTTAAATAACAAATGCACTTTTACTTAATCTCAGTTAAAAACTGTGTAGGGAGGGTGAGTAATCAGTTCTGCCCCTGCTAGTCAGGGCCACATCTGGAGAGCCTTGAGGAGCTAGGCTGGCCCCATATTTTCACTCTTTTTACCTCCTCCTCAGTATTTAAAAAAAAAAGTCAAGGCGGCGTATCATCTTCGTTAAGAGTGTGGCTGGCAACCAGATTCAGTCTCTGGCACCCGTGTTTACCCAGCTCTCCTGCCCTGTCGATGTGCGCGTCCATGGCACTCTCCGTGATGCCAGCACCCGCTGAGCCCGGCACCCGGCCGCTGTGCATTTGTGGCTCACGGCGCCTGTTGGTAGTGGCTGCAGGTGAACCGCAGCCATCATGGCTGGCTGGGTCCCGAGGGGCTCAACTTCCTCAGCAGCCCGGTCAGAGTCGGCCTGAGACACGCTGGCGGGGTTTCGAGGGTTCCCAGAGTCCACGCAGGAGGGCATCTGAAGCCTTTTATTTCTTATTTCCCTCAAGCTTCCACATAGAAGAGAAAACATAACTCTCGACTTTCTGCGCCTGGCGGATCTCACTCAGCATAGTACTCAGAAGGGGAGAAAGTCTTTGCCAGCTACTTCTCTGATAAAAGTACTGAGATCTAGGATATCTAAAGAACTTAACAACTTAACACTAAAAAATAATCGAAAATGGGCAATCGAACTGAATAAACACTTACCAAAACAAGAAATACAGATAGCTAGTAAGTATGAAAAAATGTTCAGCATTGCTAGCAACCAGGGACATGCGAGTCAAGCTACACTGAGATTCCATCTAACTCCAGTTAGAATGGGGGTCATCAAGGGTACAAGCCACTGCCGGCGCGGTGGGCACGCTTGTCATCCCAGCATTCGGGAGGCTGAGACCGGAGGATCGCGGTCTGCGGACAGCCTCAGCTGCTTAGTGAGGCCCTCTGCAACTCAGTGAGGCCCTGTTTCAAAATAAAAAATAAAAATAGGGCAGGGGGTGTAGCTCGGAGGTCAAATGCCCCTGGGTTCCGTCCCCAAACCCACAAAAACAAAAAACAAAACAACAATAAAAAAAACAAGCAATAATGAATGCTGGTGAAAATGTGGAGAAACGGGGCCCTCTCTACACTCCTGGGGGGACTGCAAGTTAGTACAACCACCATGGAGATCAGGTGGAGGTTTCTCAAAAGATGAGGAAGGGAACCGCCATCTGACCCAGGCATACCGCTCCTGGGTATCCAAAAGAAAGTCAGACGCCTGGAGTGATACACGCACACCCAAGCTTATCACGGCACAAAATACCATACCCGAATTGTGGAGCCAACCTAGGTGCCAGTCAAAAGATGAATGGATAATGAAAATGTGGTCCATACATACACACAAAGGACTTCCAGTCAGCCATTGACAAAAACATAGTTATGTCATTTGCAGGAAAACGGATGGCGCTAGAGAGTATTTTACTAAGTGAGATCCGCCAGTCTCCTTTGTCCATTTTTTTTTTTTTTTTTTTGTAGTACTGGGGATGGAACACAGGGGCCTTCTACCTCCGGGATACACCTCAGACTTATTTTTTTAAAAAATATTTTATTTGGAAACAGGGTCTCACTAAGCTGCTGAGGCTGGCTTTGAACCTGTGACCCTCCTGCCTCGGCCTCCCACGTACTGGAATTACAAGTGTGCACCACCACGCCTAGCTCTTTTGTCCATTTCATTTATTTATTTATTTATTTATTTATTTATTTATTTATTTATTTATTTATTTATTTGCAATACTAGGGGTGGAACCCAGGGGCATTCTACCTCCGAGCTACATCCCCAGCCCAATTTTTTATTCTTTATTTTGAAACAGGCTCTCACTGAGTTGCAGAGGGCCTCACTAAGTAGCTGAGGCTGTCCAGGAATTCGGATCCTCCCGTCTCAGCCTCCCGAGTGCTGGGATCACAAGTGCGCCCACCACGCCCGGCTTCTTTCTCCATTTTTAAATCATATTGTTTTGTTGCTGTCAAGTTGAGGTCTTTGTTTCTGTTTACTTTTAAAAGGCTTCTAAGCTGGGCATAGTGGTGCACACTTGTCATCCCAGCACTTGGGAGGCTGAGACAGGAGGATCACAGGTTCGCAGCCAGCCTCAGCTACTTAGTGAGGCCCTCGGCAACACAGTGAGACCCTGTTTCAGAAAAAGAAGAAAAAATAGGGCTGGGGGTGTCGCTCAGCAGTAGAATGCCCCCGCGTTCAATATCCAGTACCGTGCACACACACATTTTTTTATCTCTCGTTTTTTATTCTTGGGATTCTTAAAGGAAGAGGATTTTAAGATTTGCTGCTTTCCTCCAGGTGTGGCCAGCAGAGGGCGCCCTGGGAGCAGCACAGCGCTGTCGCTGGGTTGAAAGTGAAGACGTGGTGTCAATGAGCAGGGCAGAGGGGTCTTGGATACAGCTTGGAATTAAAGTTTGTTGGATGCAGAGAGGTGGAACAGAGGGGCCCATGTGTCTGGAGGATACTGAAGAAAAAATGAAGGCCAACGACCCAGCATCCAGATTCCTTTTTTCTCAGAAACATCACAAAAGCCAGATATAGTGACACATGCCTGTAATCTCAGTACTTGGGAGGCTGAGACAGGAGGATCTCAGGGTTGGAGGCCAGCTTCAGCAACTTATCAAGACCTTCAGCAATTTAGTGAGACCCTGTTTCAAAGTAAAAAATAAGGCCAGGAGTGTTGGTGCATGACTGTAATCCCAGTGCTTGGGAGGCTGAGACAAGGGAATCGCAGGTTCAAAGCCAGCTTCGGCAATTTAGTGAGACTCTGTTTCAAAACAAAACTCAAAAAACTAGGGCTTGGGATGTAGCTCAGAGGTAGAATAACCTTGGAGCTCAAGCCTCAGGACCAGAAAAAAATAAAATATAAAAAGGGCTGAAGGTATAGCTGAGTTACACCCCCAGATTATATATATACTGGTAAAGTGTATCACTAAGCTCTCAGCCTTAAAGTTGTGACCCTCCTGACTCAGCCTTCCAAGTAGCAGGGATTATAAGTGTGCATCACAGCACTAAGAAAAATGTGCTTTATTATTATTACTATTAATTATTATTATTATTATTATTATTATTATTTTGGCTTTGGTACTGGGGATTAAACCCAGGAGCATTCTGCTTCCAAGCTACTCGATAGCTCCAGTGGAGGCTTGCCCCTTGCTGGGGTGAGCGCCCCCGGGTTCACGCCCTGGGAGGCTGCTCTGCAGTGGACGGTGTGGGAGGTAGCGGGACTTTAAGAGGAAGGCTGGTGGGAACTGACCGGGGCAGGACCGGCCCGAGAGGGGATCTGTGCTGACCTGCAGAGTGGGCTGCGTCTCCCGAGGTGGATGCGTGTCCGTGGTCAGAGCGAGCCCGGCCACTCCCCGGGCTCCTGCTTCCTCTTGTCATGTGAGCCCTCCCTCGTGCACCTGCGGCTGCGTGGATACCGCCAGGGACCTTGCCAGATGCCGGCGCGGTGCTGTTTGGGTTTCCAGCCACCAGAGCGAGGAGCCTAACAAACCCTTTTTCTTTGTACATTACCCGGCATCAGATATTTTGTTATAGCAACACAAAACAGACTAAGACGTTTCTTGAGTAGGTACAGAAGAGCCCAGGGGTGTGTGTAGCGTCCTCCACTGTGGTGCGTACTGGGGTCATCATCTGGACGGTGCTGCAGAGAGCTGGGGTGGGGGATTGGAGAGAGCAACGAGGCTTCACTACCATCTTCCTTACTAGAAGGAAGGGCCACAGCCCAGAGCCTTATTCTTAAAATTCCCAAACTATTTACCTACGGTATGAGGTTAGAAGTCCGTGAAGCGGTGGGGTGGCGATGCCAGGCAGTCTTCGGACCTGCTTTCCAGTGAAACAAGGCAAATTGGTGAAAACTGTAAAAGACACTGGAGCTGGGCATGGCGGTGAACCCCTCTAATTCCAGCGTGTGGGAGGCTTAGACAGGAGGATTGCAGGTTCAAGACCAGTCTTGGCAACTCAGCGAGACCCTTTTTCAAAATAAAAAATAAAAAGGGCTGGGGAGCTGGGCATGGTGGCGCATGCTTGTAATCCCCGCGCTTGGGAAGCTGAGACAGGAGGATCGCACAGGTTCAAAGCCAGCCTCAGCTACTTAGTGAAGCTCTCAGCAACTTAGTGAGACCCTGTTTCCAAATAAAATAGAAAATGGGTCTGGGAGTATAGCCCAGAGGTAGAAAGACCCTGGGTTCCACCCCCAGTGCCACAAAAAAAAAAAAAGAAAAGAAAAAAAGTATGGTATTTGGCTCAGTGATAGTACCAAATCCTCAGTAACTCTCTCTCTCTCTCTCTCTCTCTCTCTCTCTCTCTCTCTCCCTCCCTCCCTCCCTCCCTCCCTCTCTCGCTCATTAGAAAGATTCTAAAACGTCACAATATACCTTACTGTGAAAACAATGGGAAAACAGCCTCAGAAACTGCCTGAAGGAATTCAAATGAAAGAAAACCAGAGCTCCTAGCTCAAGGACATATTTAGCTTCCGCCCCAGCCAGTCACTTCCCGGGTGAAGGCACACGGCTGTTTACCGTAGCTCTACTTAGAATAGCAAAAGACCAGAAGTAACCCAAACGCTACGCCCGGGCGCCAGTGAGAAGAGTGGTCCTGCTTAGGTGCTCTGAAGGTGTAAAAAGAACACGAGGGGAAGAATAGCTCCTTATCCTGCTGCGGCGCGACTGCAGAGCCATTGCGGGTAAACCAGCAGGTGTAGAAAACAGGTGCTAAAACCGTGATGTGAGCTGGGCGGTGTGGGGCGCACGCCTGGGACCGCGGTCCTCAGGAGGCTGAGGGGGGACCTGTAGGTTTGAGGTCAGCCTTGGCCACTTAGGGAGACCCTGTCTCAAAATTAAAAACAAAATTAAAAGTACTAGGAATGTAGCTTAGCACCCCTGGGTCCAATCCCCAGTACTACGCACACAAGAAGCGTGTATACATACAGATATATGTGAGTGCTAATGTGTGTAGATTATATGTAACGACTCATCTGTATGCATATATGTGTGTCTATATATTAATATTCTTATGAATATGGAATATGTATTATTCACAAATGGATGGAGGACAAGACTCTGTAAAAGTCTATGGTTACCTGTAAGGACTGCACACCAGGAAAGGACATTTTGATGGAGTCATAATGTTACGCTTGTTTTTAAATATTTTAGTTTCAAACCATTTAAATGATTTAAACATTTATAAAACAAAATTAAATCACAAAGAAGGAAAGAGATGAAATCTATTAAAAATAAAACCAAAGGAAGCACCTATACATACACCCTAGCTATGAAAATATAAAGCTAGAAATCAAGATTTTCAGTATCAGAGAAAAGCAATCCACATATAAAATCAAATGTTTCAATTAAAATTTAGATAATTCTAAATTTGAATGACTCATAAAGTATACTCGCTTAAAATGTATTTCTTATGTTTGTTCTTGAAAGCTTTAGAAAAAATGATAAATCTAATAACATCCTTATTTGTTCAAATGGGTTGTCAAGCTGGACAAGGTGGTGCAAGCCTATAATCTCAGGCTGAGACAAGAGGATCAGAGACAGGTTCAAGGCCAGCTTCAGCAACTTAGCAAAATCCTGTTTTAAAATAAAAAATAAGGCCAGGTGTGGTGGTGCACGCTTGTAATCCCCGCGCTTGGGAGGCAGAGACAGGAGGATCGTGCAGGTTCGAAGCCAGCCGCGTGCGCTGGCTTAGGAGACCCTGTTTCCAAATAAAAAAGTATAAAAAATAGGTCTGGCAGTATAGCCCGGAGGTAGAAGGGCTTCCAGGAACCCCAGTACCACCAATAAATAAATAAATAAATAAATAAATAAATAAATAAATAAAAAGGTCTGGGGTGTGCTGGGCATAGTGGCACACACCTGTAATCTCAGCACTTGGGAGGCTGAGACGGGAGGATGGAAGGTTCATAGCCAGCCTCAGCACCTTGGCAAGGCCTGCTGCAACTTAGTGAGACCCTGTTGCAAAATAAAAAATAAAATAGGGCTGGAGGTGGAGCTCAGAAGTAGAATGTCCCTGAGTTCAATCCCTAGTACAACCAAAACAAAAGAAAAAAACCAAAAAGGGCTGGGGTGTAGCTCAGAGATAGAATGCCCTTGGGTTCAAAACCCAGTACCAAGGAGTGGGGTGTTGAGTCGGATGAGAGGCAGGGCGCCGCTGGGATGCTGGCACGCGGGAGTTCCCAGCGTCGTCGGGAGATTAGGCGGTGCCACGAATGAGCGGGCACAGGGAAGCGCGGAGGCTGGCAGACTCCCTCCCTGCCTCGCCTCCCGAGCCATCCTGTTCCCAGCCCCCAAGGTCATTGTCTCCTAGAAGCTAGTGACCTTTTAGAAGTAAAATTCAGGTTCGAGAATTCAGTTTTCTAAGCCTTTGCGGTGGTTTCTTGCGGCTCTTCCTCTCGGTCCCAAACTCCTCATCTCGAGGACCTGCTCTGCCTTCTCCACCCTTCTCCTCCCTCCCTTGCTTTCTTTTTCTTTTTTTCTTTTTTGGTGCTGGGATTGAACCACAGGCATTCTAAGAGCGAGCCACACCCCCACATTCTTTGCTTGTTGTTG
Source organism: Muscardinus avellanarius (assembly GCF_963383645.1). NCBI lineage: Eukaryota > Metazoa > Chordata > Mammalia > Rodentia > Gliridae > Muscardinus > Muscardinus avellanarius. The sequence continues at coordinate 95,627,812 of NC_137799.1, forward strand.
TTGTTGTTGTTGTTGTGGTACTGAGGATTAAACCCAGGGGCATTACCTCTGAGCTGCAACTCTAGTTCTTTAATTTTTATTTTCTTTTGAAACAGGGTCTTTTTAGGTTGTGAAGAGTTTTGCTCAATTGCTGAGGTTGTCCTTGAACCTGCGATCCTCTTGTCTCAGCCTCCCAAGTCCTGGGATTACAGGATGTGCTGCTGTGCCGGCCCTTGCTTCTGCAGACTCCCTTTACTAGTCCCGCAGTGTGTGTAGTTCCTCAAATACAACCCAGGTTCACCTCATCACAGAATTCCTTCTGGAAACCCTGCCGAGCGTCTGCTGATTGGCTCCTTTCACACATCACTCACTCTGCTTTCAGCTAGCACTGATGTGCGACATTATTCCATTTATGTGTCTATTCTCTGTCCTCCACATAGAATCTAAGCTCCAACACAGGTCCGACTTCCTTGCTCCTGAACACCGGCTGCCGCCTGGTAGGCAGGCAATAAGTATTTGTTGAGTAAATGAATGGATATCTTAGATTTGGCATTCTTTTGGGGTTTTGTATCAGTCAGCTTTTCACTCCTATAAAAAAATAGCCTGACTTTATACAGAAAAGAGGCTTATCCAGCCAACAGTTTTAGAGGCTGGCTACCCAGTAGTATGGTGCAGCTCACAGCAGATGGCAAAGGCACCCTTGGGAGGCTGGGCAGGGCTCCCGTCTCCAGCGGGGAGTGAGAGATATCCAGGGCTCGGCCAGGCCTTGGTAACAGCTTGCCCTAGAGAGACCTCTGCGCAGTGGCCTGCCTTCCTCAAGCGTGCACCCATGCCCCGCGTCCTGCCAGGCCCACCCCACAACGCTCGCCACCCCGGGGACCAGGCTTCCAGCACCGAGCCTGTGGGAGGCCCCTCATGGCCGGGTCCACGGCCAGGGAAGGAGCCCGCTGCCATTCTTCTTTGTCTTTCAGTCCACTTTCCTTATCATAGCTGCTCCTCCTCAGGGACCAAAGCCCAACACTGTGGTAAAGATAATACAAAGAACACTTTCCTGAATAAAGTATTCAACAACCTGTGAATCAGGGGCTTGTGTAAAGAAGTTACTCTAATCTAAAGGCCTGGGAGTTCACGCCGGGGACTGGCGGGGGGCTTTCTGATGTCCCTGAAGGCGCCCACAGCCTGGGGACCAGGACCACACCGTGGACAGTCATGGGGCAGGCTCTGGAAGGATTCTTCATTCTCGTAGGGCTGCTGGTATGCCTGGTGTGCCTAGCAAAGTGTGTGAGATTCTGCCAGTGTGTTCTTCTGAGCTTCTGGAAGGTCCTGCCGAGGTCTTTCTTGCGGTCAATGGGACAGTGGGCAGGTAAGGGTTGCTTCCCGTCTCGGCCTCAGTTTATTCTTCTTCCTGCTATGTCTTCTTTTATTTTTTATTTTTTTGTGGTACTGGGGCTGGAACCCAGGGGCATTTTTACTTCTGAGCTACATCTTCAGCCCTATTTGTTATTCTTTATTTTGAAACAGGGTCTCACTGAGTTACCGAAGGCCTCACTAAGTAGCTGAGGCTGTCCACGAACCGCGATCCTCCTGTCTTAGCCTCCTGAATGCTGGGATTACAAGCGTGCGCCACCGCGCCCGGGCCTGCTTATTCTTATTCATGTCTCAAAAGATGTATCTTTTCTCTTTGAGAGCAGAGATGTTAATTCCTTTGTGAACTTAAATTTAAATTTAATTCAAGTTAATCTGGGGGTACAGAGTGAATGATGGAATTAAAATAGTCTGGAAAGCAAGATGGGGTGCGTCAGGAGGATAACTTGGGAGAATGCCTCTCAGCGCTCACCCTCCTGCCCGTCCACACAGACCCACTGGCTGGATTCTTTGTGGGGTTTTCAGGTGATAAGAATGATAAATATGGCAGAAATATCTGTATCCACACCCTCAGGTTTCTAGATCCAGACTGTTTCCATGTTGTTGAAGGGTGGTTCAAAAGTTTGAAATTCAAATAATGTTAATTCACTTTATTTAAAAAACAATTGGTCAAGCCCCTTTATGAAGGGGGCGTGGTAAAACCAAGACAGCGCAGGCCTCTACAGAGCCCTGCTTTCAAAGTGGTTCCACGGCAATCGCGCCGGTCTGTGTTGATGGAAACTCCCTGCCAGTGCCGCGACCGGGTTTCAGCCCCCTGGATCCCGGGAGAAATGCGTGTGGTCATGGTTTCTGGAGTCTTCTTAAAGTGAAGGTACAGCCTTTGCAGGGGCTGGCTGGTTGGCTGGCTTCCTTATTTCCTTCCTTCTCTCTCTCTCTCTCTCTCTCTCTCTCTCTCTCTCTCTCTCTCTCTTTTCTCCTCCTTCTTCCTCCTCCTCTCCTCCTCCTCGTCCTCCTCGTCGTCGTCCTCCTCCTCCTCCTTTTTCTTCTTTTGTGATACTAGGGATTAAACCCAGGGGCATTCTGCCTCTGAGCTACACCCCCAGCTCCATTTTTAAACAATTTTTGTCTTGAAATAGGGTCTCACTAGGTTTCCGAGAGTCTCATTAATTTGCTAAGATTTGATCTCAAACCTGCAATTCTTCTGTCTCAGCCTCCTAAGTACTGGGATTCCAGGCTTGTGCCATCAGGCCCTGTGGGCTTGTATTTCAAAGTTGAACACACACACACACACACCCAATACATTAAAAAAAGAATTAAAAGAGCCTTAGAAGCTGGGCATGGTGGCACACGCTTATAATCCCCGCGCTTGGGAGGCTGAGACAGGAGGATCGCACAGGTTCGAAGCCAGCCTCAGCTACTTAGGGAGGCTCTCAGCAACTTAGTGAGACCCTGTTTCCAAACAAAGTATAAAATAGGTCTGGGAGTATAGCCCGGAGGTAGAAAGTCCCTGGGTTCTACCCCCAGTACCCACCCCCCACACAAATTAACTGAGAATTCCATATCCTTATTTGCTAAACTTGGCAATCTTACAAACGTAGCAATGGAGATTTAAGAAAATTACTATATGGGAAATTGTTCAGAATGTCACATGGATATATAATGTGTTCATGTGTGTGTGTGTGTGTGTGTGTGTGCGTGCGCGTGCGCGTTACTGGGGATTGAATCCAGGGATATTCTACCTCTGAGCTACACCTCCAGCCCTATTTTATTTTTTAGTTTGAAACAGGGTCCCACTGAGTTGCAGAGGGCCTTGCTAAGTTGCTGAGGCTGTCCACGAACCTGCAATCCTCCTGTCTCAGCCTCCCAAGTACTGGGAATACAGAAGTGCGCCATCATGCTTGGCTACTGGATGCTTCATACATGTGGTGCGTGTGTGTGTGAACGTGTGTACGTTTGTGTGGTGCACACGTGCACCCTTACTGTCTCCATGGGGGATAAAATGTTTCTTCAGTGAACCTGCCGAGCAGCTGGAGTTTGAATGTTCTGGGTTGAATACCCTAGCTCACAGAGATCTCAACGCGCATATGCCGAGCGCAGCGAGAACTCTTCACGGTTACCGCCACTGAGGCACGGCTCGAGACTGAATTATTATTATTATTGTTATTATTATTGTTATTATTTTGTGGTATTGGGGATGGAACCCTTCTCCCTCCGGGCTACACTCCCAGACCTATTTTATATTTTTATTTGGAAACAGGGTCTCTTACGCCAGTGCGGCTGCTTTTGAACCTGTGTGATCCTCCTGTCTCCGCCTCCCAAGCGCGGGGATTACAAGCGTGCCCACCACACCCGGCGAGACTGAATTATTTTTCAACTCCCCACATGAGAGCACCCCGAGCTCCATGCTTGGTTTGCTGATTATTTCACTAGTGTCTCTTTATAGACTTCTGGCCCCAAGTCAGACAGCCTGGGTTCATACCCTCTTACCGCGTTCAGCAGTGAGAGGCCGATTACGCCAGGAGCTGGCTCTGTGCACGTCCTAGTGTATAAGCGGAGGACACGATGGTCACAGGGTCGCTTTGAGCGTGAAGTGAAACGACGCATCTAAAACGCTTGAAGCAGCCATGGAGACTAGGCAGCGTGCACAGGTACCAGGAGTGATCGTAAAGCTACGAGCGACGGGATGATTTGGAGACCCCCCATAATGGGGGAACCGTGGGATTACCTGGAGCACTGTGCCTTTACCAACAGGAACAGGTGTGCACGCATTCACTTAAAAGTCCCTGTGGGAACTGGTAAAGCCAGGTCATGATTAAAACGAGTGTGCTTTGCTCAGGCCCAGCCTGGAGTGTGCCCATCGTGGCCGGCATGCACTCTTTTGCTCACACCTTTTCAGACCTGCTCACCACGCTCATTGCTGGTGCAAAGGCTGAGCGCAGGCCTATCGTGTACGGAATCGCAGTGAATTTCAAAACGGGGCCATTCACAGGAATGAGCTTATTTTCTAGAACTCCATCACTAAAGACGTACGCCCTCTGGAGAAAAAGGACTAGAAGGCCTGTCTGGCTGTTGCGTATTAATAGATAGTTCTATGGAGCACAGATTCTCCAAGCTTGGAGGTCCCCTGTTTTCTGGGGCTTTGAATGTTGCTGTCCTGTGGGGTGGGCGTGGGAAGGGGGCAGAATTGCTGGACACTCTTTAAGTCCTTAGGGGTCTGGAGCAGTGTTCCTGGCTGACGGTCTTCATTGCATTTCAGAGCGTATTTTCCATAACCTTGCTGGTTCCTTAAAGAACAGTCACCAAATCCCAAACCAGCTAAACAAAAACCCCTCAAAACAAAAACCCAAACCTTTCATTTTGTTTAGTGAGGGTCAGTCAAACGCTGAACCTGGACGTGGGTAGAGAGGGGCTACTTTATTTTATTTATTTATTTATTTATTTATTTATTTATTTATTTGGTGGCACTGGGATTCCGGGAAGCCCTTCTACCTCCGAGCTACACTCCCAGACCTAATATATATATATATATATATATATATATATATATATATATATATATATATATATATTTGGAAACCGAACCAGTGCGATCCTCCTGTCTCTGCCTCCCAAGTGCGGGGATTACAAGTGTGCACCACCATGCCCCGGCATGGGGCTACTTTAGAGTGTCACATGTTTTCGACACTAGACTCGCAAGAAAATGCAGCCGGTGAGAAAGAAAAGTCCAAAGGTGGCTGGAGTCCTTTAAAACTGTTCCCTGGCCGGGCATGGTGGCGCGTGCTTGTAATCCCTACATTAGGGAGGCTGAGACAGGAAAATCGCGGTTCGGGGACAGCCTCAGCTACTTAGTGAGGCCCTTTGCAACTCAGTGAGACCCAGTTTCAAAATAAAGAATAAAAAATAGGGCTGGGGGTGTAGCTCAGAGGTAGAATGCCCCTGGGTTCCATCCCCAGTACTGCAAAATAAATAAATAAGTAAGTAAGTAAGTAAGTAAGTAAGTAAGTAAGTAAGTAAATAAATAAATAAATAAATAAATAAATAAATAAAACCATTCCCTGGGAGGCTGAGACAGAGGGTTACAAGTTTGCTGCCAGCCTCAGCAACTTAGCGAGACCCTCTGTAACTTAGTGAGACCCTGTTTCAAAATAAAAAGAATAAAATGGGCTGGGGATGCATCTCAGAGGTAGAATGCCCCTGGGTTCCATCCCCAGAACCAGCCAGCCAACCAACCAACCAACCAACCAACCAGAACATTTCCTGTTTCTGCAGTGGTCACTGGAGCTGGAGATGGGATCGGGAAAGCGTATGCATTTGAGGTAAGGACCTCTGTATTTTCCCTCTGAGACGGGGCCTCTGTGTCGTCCACACTGTCCTGCGAGCCCGGGGCTCCTGCTGTCTCCGGCCTCAGCCGCCTGAGTCCCTGGGCCCGCAGGTGTGAGACGCTGCACCTAGGAGGTGCTCCCAGTATGGAACCGGCTTAGTCACGTGACACCCACACTGAGCACTGGTTTTCTGAATATCAAAGCAATACGTGTTCCTTTAAGAAGGAGAATTTCTATAGAAAAGCAGACTAAAACATCATCTTTTGGACACCTTAAAAAATACAGTGGGACTCCAAGGTGGTAGCACCTCACTGAGGAATTATCTTAGGAATTTATGGGGTATTGATTCTTTCTTTCTTTCTTTCTTTCTTTCTTTCTTTCTTTCTTTCTTTCTTTGCTTTTCCTTCCTTCCTTCCTTCCTTTCTCTTTCTTTCTTTCTTTCTTTCTTTCTTTCTTTCTTTCTTTCTTTCTTCCCTTTTCCTTCCTTCCTTCCTTCCCCTTCCTTCCTTTCTTTCTTTCTCTCTCTCTTTCTTTCTTTCTTTCTTTCTTTCTTTCTTTCTTTCTTTCTCTCTTTCTTTCTTTCTCTCTTTCTCTCTTTCTGTTGTGCTGAGGATTAAACCCAGGGGAGTACACTTCTTCGCTCCACCCCCAGCTCTGTTCTATTTTGAAATGGTCTTGTCAAGTTGCTCAGGCTGACCTTGAACCCGTGACCCTCCTGTCTCAGCCTCCCAAGTACTGGGATCATAGGTGTGTACTGTCAAGCCTGACTCACATTGCTGTCTTCTAGTGTAATTGTGACACAACATTTATATACTTTTATTTTTTAAACACATAAATCTGTGTGTGTGTGTGTGTGTGTGTGTGTGTGTGTGCAATTTAGTGAGACCCTAGCAACTTAATGAGACCCTGTTTCATAAAAAAAAAAAAAGAGGAAGGGGGAAACCTGGGGACATAGCTCTGAGGTAGAATGCCCTTGGGCTCAATCCTCAGTACCAAAATAAAAAAGAAAGAAAGAAAGAAGGAAAGAAAGAAAGAAAGAGAAAGAAAGAAAGAATCTTACTAAATAGCTGCGGCTGGCCTTGAACCTGTGACCCTCCTGTCTCAGCCCTGAAAGTATTGGGATTATATTTGTACATCACTGTAACTGGCTGCACTTATAAACTTAAATATAACGTAAAAGCATAATTAAGATATATGACTACAATGCGCCAATAAAAAATTTAAAAATTTAAAAAACTTAAAATTTAATTAAAAAAAATTAAAACATTTGAAACTCTTTTTGTTTGTGCTTTACTTTTGCTAATGAATACATGGCTTTAAAGTTACTTGTTCAGGCAGGATATATTATTGTGACTTTGATTCCAGAAGGTTAATACTGGGTGCTTTGAAATCTCACGTGAGAAGAGACTCTGATAAGGCTGAGCGCCCCTGCAGCGTGACTTGAGTCTTCGAGCGTGCTCTTCTCTGCCTGCGTCTCACTCTTGGGTTACTTTTTTTAATTTTTGGTTTGATGGGGAGGAAGCCAGGGCCTCACACGTGCCAGGCAAGCACTCTACTGCCAAGTTACACCCTCGCCTGGTGGATAGGCTTAAGACAATGCGTTTACTGCACATGTAGTTTTGTGCGCTGTTGGCGTTACACGTTCCAAATTCTCATCGATTATTCTTTCCCATCATTTGTAGCCATTTTATTTCCTCCTCATTTCTGTCCCGTTTACCTCTAGAACCATGTCAAATACGGGTCAAGAATACTGGAAATTATAAACATCCATAAAGGAAATCAATAACATTTTAAAATACAATGAAAAATATTCCCGTTCACTGTAGAAAAATAAGTAATACTAGAAACTAAGTTAAAATATGTTTTGCAGGTTTTTAAAAAGAAAACTAAAAAAAAATGTCTTTGCAAGCTTAGACATCTTAGAAACAGATAAAATCATCACTTCTAAAAGTATGCATTTTTAATGAATATCGCCCTGAAATATTTTCTAATAAGCCTGCTTGACCTCATCTGGTGCCCCGACACAGGTCACTTTTTTCTTGCTAAGCCCGTGTATAACAGGTACTAGGCTGGCCACCGCCGTGCACATCTGTAAGATCAATACTTGGGGCTTCCCAGCCCCCTGCACTGGGAAATAATTTTTTTTTATTATTTATAGTTACCCAAACTAGGATATTTCTCTTATAGCAGCAGGAACAGATAGCAAATACCAAGCACAGCTTCACTAATATCCATCAATACAGTCATTAAAGCAAGCAGTACCGCCAAAAACTGAAGATCCAGGTATGGTGGCGCACACCTGTGATCCCAGTATTTGAGACTGTGCACCGGGGAGGCTGAAACAGGAGGCTCGTGGGTTCAAAGCCAGCCTCCGCAATTTAGGCTCTCAGCAACTTAGCGATACCCTGTTTCTAAGTTGCTGAGGCTGGCCTTGAACCTGCAAATACCCTATCTCAGCCTCCCAAGTTCAGGATTACAGGCATATGCCACCATGCCTGACTTTGAATATTTTATGATAAGAATGTATTTGTATGTTTATTAATGCATTTTTTGAAGTGTTGGGGATGGAATCCAGGGGCATTCTGCCTCTGAGCTATGCCCCCAGCCTTATATTTTATTCTTTATTTGAAACAGGGTCTCACTGAGTTGCAAAGGGCCTCAGTAAGTAGCTGAAGCTGTCTGGGAACCGCGATCCTCCTGTCTCAGCCTCCCGAATGCTGGGATTACAAGTGTGAGCCACCACGCCCGGCCTAATAATGCAATTTAATAAACCGAAATGGAAAAGATGGTAAGTCTTGGCAGGATTTTCATTTGGTTGCTTCTGGTGGGGATAATGTCTTTTGACCTTTCTGTGAGTGATTCTGCATCCATGGGCCTGAAGAATAAATGGGTGACAACCGAGGACCACATATTCTTCTCTGTAATTCAGCTTCTGATGTGTTTTCTGTAACGTATAGTCTTGATGAAACCACAGCAGATGCTGGCTTTGGCAGCACATATGTTAAAATTGGAACAAGACAGAGAAGATTAGCATGGTCCCAAGGACGGGACACACATTTGTAAAGCGTTCCATATTTTTGTTAAGATGGTTAGTTCCATGTTATGTATCTTTCCACAATTAAAGAGATAACAGCATAAATCGTTTGGCTAAAACCAAAGGATTTCCGTACGTGGTACTGTGTGGCCAGCTCAGATGCCACCAGTCTGTTTAGGCGAGTGGGTTTTTTTCTTTTGCTTTCCAAGAGAAAGCTTTCACTGTTTTCACTGGCAGCATCCCCAGGTGGGCCGTGGGGTTCTGTGGCCCCTCTCCCCCGCACACCCCAGGCTCCCCATCCTGCCTTCGCCCGGGCCAGGGCCCAGCCCTGCTGATCTCAGGGGAAGCATCTGACTCCATCTGGGCTCAGGGATACAGAAAGCAGGGAGGAAAAAGCAAACACATCACAAGAAGAATGCTTTTGTAAACAGGAATTAGCTCAGAAGTCACTGGAGAGAGAGAGTTTTTTATTGTTGTTGTACTGAGGGTGGAACCCAGGGGCTTTTCTACCTCCAGGCTATACTCCCAGACCTATTTTATACTTTATTTGGAAACAGGGTCTCACTAAGTTGCCGAGAGCCTCACTCAGTAGCCGAGGCTGGCTTGGAACCTGCGCGATCCTCCTGTCTCAGCCTCCCAAGCGTTAACCACGCCCGGCTTGCGAGAGAATTTTTAATTGCTGGTGCGCCCTAGACCCTGCTCTTCCTCTGTATTTGAGGACGTTGGCGCAGGACCCCTGCGGATACCCAGATCCATGGACGATAGCGTCCTTCACAGAGAGCGGCACAGGCCTTTGACTATAGTCTATACACAAGTGTATATCCTGCACAACTCCTAAATATACTTTTATTGGTGCATTGGAATATTACGAGTGAGGTCCAGAGCGGTGCACACGCACACAGCGCTTGGCGTGTTTTCCCCTGGCGTGTCAGAGCGTCGGTAGCGACATCTCCGCGTATGGACACAGCACTGCTTGGACGGTTTCCTTTATCCGACGTCCTTCTCCCTCCCGCGGTTCCACTTGTCTCTCTCCTTTTTTCCCGAAGCCCATTTTGTTTCTGCATAGCAGAAAAAACATAAGGACCCTTGCCTTTCTGAGTCCCATTTAGCATAACATTACCTAGCTCCATCCATTTTCCTACAATGACGTTAATTTTATTTTCATTTGTGGCCGAGTGAATTTCTGTTGTGTGCATGTACATTTTCTTTATTTCTTTTCTTTTGCTTTTCATTAGTGGTAGCCAAACTCTTGAGCCGGGCGTGGTGGCGCACGTTTGTAATCCCGGCATTCGGGAGGCTGAGACCGGAGGATCGCGGTTCCAGCCAGCCTTATTTACTTAGTGAGGCCCTCTGCGACTCAGTGGGACCCTGTTTCAGAACAAAGAATAAAAAATAGGGCCGGAGACGCAGCTGGAAGGTAGAACGCCCCTGGGTTCCATCCCCACTACCACACACACACACACACACACACACACACACACACACAGAGAGAGAGAAAATAATAGCCAAACTCGATAGCCGAATTATGGAGCCATCCGAAGGTCACCATCAACGTCCCTGTACATTTGAAGTCATCCCTGGGTGACGTGTAAAACCTTGCATTATGCAAATGCTCTTAGGAGTCATTGGCACCTGTATTGATGAGGACAAGAATAAAAAGACCTGTTAGTAGTACAGACACAATTATCCCCCAAATAATTCCAGTGTGTGGGGGTTGGATCTGCAGAGGTGGGGGGACCCACGGCTCTGGAGGGCTGACTCTGTAGAGTGTAAAACCCCTAGTATTCTGAGATCTGACACGCAGCAAACCCCACGTTTTCCACGAAAGCGTTTAGAGTAAGTAGTGTGTTCCTGGGGCACAGAACACTGGCCAGCATTAATTATTAGTTATTACTGCGATGTCAGCCGGAGCCCCCGTGCGTGGAGCTCAGACGCCCGCGTCAGGTCTGCGCACTTGGGCCGGGGCCAGCCTGAGCCCGTGGTGCAGACCTGTCACCTTCAGAGCAGGGCTCCGGGCCGCTTTCATCCTGGTCTGTTTTTGGTGTCACCAGCTAGCAAAGCGCGGACTCAGCGTGGTGCTCATCAGCCGGACCCTGGAGAAGCTGGAAGCCATCGCCGCGGAGATCGGTGAGTGCTCCCCGGGCAGGGAGGGGCGTGTGGGCCCCTCCCCACTGCCTGCTGTCCACCCCGCTGTCGCTGTCGGGGAGGGCCGTCTGTCTCCTGGGGAGCCCAGTTTACAAAGTGAAGGGCAAGCGTCAGGTGCAGGCTTCAGCCCCCTTGGGTGCTGTGGGCTCCGTGAAGCAGGACGAGGGTCAGGAGCAAACAGACCCACCTCCTCTCTGACCCAGAGGCCCAGCTGCCTGCTAGCCTCTGTCTTTCCTTCAAAGGCGGATGGGTTCGGGCTTCGCTCCTTTCAGGAGGATGAGGGGCAGTGCTTACTGGTGGTCATCAGACTTTTTTTTTTTTAACAAAGATCTGCTGTAAGGCTGTCATAGATGGTTGCCAAGTTTGTATGTGGAACAACCCTAATAGGCAGTTTATATCATAATGTTTTATAATAGCCTGGCGTGGTGGTGCATGCTTATAAACCCCGTGCTTGGGAGGCCAAGAGAGCAGGGTTACAAGCTTGAGACCAGCCTCAGCACCTAGCAAGACTTGGTTCAGAACAAAAACTTTAAGCTGGGTGTGGTGGTACATGCCTGTAACCTCAGAATTTGGGAGACTGAGACGGGAGGATTTCAGGTTAGAGGTCAGCCTCAGCTATTTAATGAGACTCCTCAGCAACTTAGTGAGACTCTGTTTCAAAATGAAAACCAAAAATAAAATGGGGCTGGGATGGTGGAGCTTGGAGGTTGAATGTCCTTGGGCTCAATGCCCAATATCACAAAAAGAAGGCAAAAACCAGTGATGTCTTATTATGATAATTTTCTCCTAAGTGTTCTAGGTTAATAGTGAGCATACTGTTTCTTTTTGGGTATTTGAACTTGAATTGTTATTAACTAATAAGCTCTTTATTTTTTGGTACTAGGCATCGAACCCAGGGTTACCTCTGAGCTATACCCTCAACCCTTTTTATTTTTTGTTTTGAAACAGGATCTTGGTAAGTTACCGAAGGTCTAGCTAAGTTACCGGGTGCTGGCCGCGAACCTGCGCTCCTTCTGTTTGGGCTCCTAAGAACTGCTATGACGGGTGTGCGCCGCCACGCCTGGCTAGTCCATATGCATCAGTGGGATGGCGCTCTGGTTATGAGGAGGTGTGCCTGGTTATGAGGAGGTGTGCGGCTGCGGCCGGCCGTCTGGCTCAGCCGTGTTCCTTCGGGAGGCTGGGACGGGAGGTGGGTGTGAGATGCGGCTCCGTAGACGCTCGTGGCGACTCGGTGCCCTCGGACTGGTGCATTCTGCTTTTGTTCTGAGCTTGGTTATCTGAAGTAACTTTTCTGAGGACCACGTGAGGGTCTTCCGCACAATGCCAGACTGTGCCTTTCACCGTCCTTTGGAAAAGCAGGCCGTGTCTTTGGATTAAAAGCATTCCACATTCCCGAACCATGCCTCATGGCTGCCTGGGTCTAACTCCAGGGTCAGGCGCGTCACCAGGAGATGGGTAGCCCTGCTCGGAGCCTTTACGACTCCCTGAGAGCTCCGGCCCATGGTGCGGAGGAGGGAGCACTGGAGTTGGAATGGCAGTGTGGCCGTCCTTGGGCAAGTTGGGTAGCGTCTCTGAGCTGAAGCGACAGGAGCCTGTTATCTGTTTGCCAGGGGCGTGGGCAGGACCAAGATGGCATGCACGGCATGCCAAGGAGCTGGGAGAACAAAGGCTCCTGTGTCCTGCGCAGGAGCCTCACCCTCGCCGATTTCGTGGGTCACGGAGGAGCTCAAGGACGCGCGTCTCTCTGGAGCATCCCAGGGCGGCTGACGCTGAGGTCTGCGGACTCCATCTTGAGAACCGCCGCATTAGTTTATTTTGATCATATAGTTGCCACTGTAGTCACTCTGAGAACACAAAGAAACCATCACTCACAAATCACTTAGCACCTCCCAGCCAAGCACCACCCAGAGCGTGTTCTTATTCCTCCTTGGGGTATGTGTGCTCTTGAATGAATGCTCAGGAAAAATGAGAGTACCACGGAACTTCATGGACAAGAGGAGGTTCACGGCTGGGCATGGTAGTGTTTGCCTGCAATCCCAGTACCGAGGAGGCTGAAACAGGAGGGTCGCAGATTTGAGGACAGCCTCAACAGTGTAGTGAGACTTTCAGCAACTTAGCAAGACTCTGCTTTAAAAAAATATTAAAAGAACAAAAAGGCTGGGGGTGTAGCTCAGAGGTAGAATGTCCCCGGGTTCAATCCCCAGTGCCACAAAAAAGGGGGGGATTTTCACCTCTGTTCATTAAAAAATACCTTGTCTCTAACCCAGAGCGGACCACGGGTAGCAGGGCGAAGATCATACAGGCAGATTTTACCAAAGATGACATCTACGAGCATATTCAAGAAGAAATTAAGGGCTTAGAAATTGGGATTTTAGGTAAGTGAACTGCAAAACGCAAACCTTGTAATATCTCACCGAAATAATTATCTAATGACACTCGATTATTTCATGATACTTTAAACTTCATCTATGACTGTATTTTGAGCGGTAGCATTAAATTGAGTATTAAAGCTCAGGTTTTCAAGAGGCATTTCTGAATTAACATTTTAAATATAGGTTCGAAACGCATATATTCTAACCTTCCAAATTATATTTTCTGATTTTTTTTTTTTTTGTTGGTGGTGGTGATACTGGGAATTGAACTCAGGGACATTTTACCTCTGAGCAATATCCTCAGCCCTTTTTAAAATTTTCTGTTTTGAAACAGGGCGTTGCTAGATCGCGGAAAGTCTCACCAAGTTGCTGAAGCTGGCCTCAAACCTGCAATCCTGTCTCAGCCTGCCAAGTACGGGGAACACAGGTGTACACCCCACCTCTGGCCATTTTCTGTTATTAAAGTGAATTTTTTTTCCCACAGAACTAATGTCGACATTTGGTAGGAAGAAGGATCTCAGAAACATTGGCCTAAAGAAATTTAGTGAAGAAATGTTGTTGTGGTTTAGTGAACAAACGTTGTGGGGTAGTGGGTTCAACCCCAGTACCAAGAAGTATGGATTTCAACCCCAGTGGGTTCAACCCCACTACCCTCCAAAAATGTAAAGTATATTATGGCAGAAAAATTGGAAAGAATAGACAGGCACATAAAAGAAATAAAGTCAAGTGTGCTCACTAAGAATTAGCCATCTTTCTTGTTCAGAAAACAAGAGAATATTTTTCTGTCATGGTTTATAGGTAAAATATTGTATAGCCATAAGCACAAACACAGCCATATGTAGTGTTTACAGAAGAAAGCAAGATACGATTTTCAAACTCCCTGCTAAACTAAAAAATAATCACATTTTCACGAATAAAAATATAAAACAAGCCAGGTGTGGTGGCACACGCCTGTAACTCTAGTACTCGGGAGGCTGAGACAGAAGGTCGCAGGTTTGAGGCCAGCCTCAGCAAATTAGTGAGGCCTTCAACACCTTAGCGAGACCCTGTTTTAAAATAAAAAATAAAATAGGACTGGGGGGGTGTAGTTCAGAGATAGAATGCCCCCGGGTTCAACCCCACCCAGTCCCTACCCCCCAAACATTTAAAATAGATCATGGCAGAAAAACTAGAAAAAATGGACAGGTTCATAAAAGAAATATGGATTTCTTTTTTCTTTCTTTCTTGGTTTTTTTTTTTTTTTTTTTTTTTTTTGGTAGTACTAGGGTTCCTGGAAGCCCTTCTATCTCCGGGCTACACTCCCAGACCTTTAATATATATATATATGTATATGGAAACAGGGTCTCTTAAGCCAGTGAGGCTGGCTCCGAACCAGCGCGATCCTCCTGTCTCCACCTCCCAAGCGCAGGGATTACAAGCGTGCACCACCATGTCCAGCTAGAAATATGGATTTCTTAAAGTCCCCAAATCTGATAACATTTGGGTATATAGCCTTCCAAGTATACACATAGATATTTTCAAAACTGGGATAAGCCGGGTGTGGTGGCGCACACTTGTAATCCCAGCATTCAGGAGGCTGAGACAGGAGGATCGCGGTTCGAGGACAGTCTCAGCTACTTACTGAGGCCCTCTGCAACTCAGTCAGACCCTGTTTCCAAATAAAGAATAAAAAATAGGGCTGGGGGTGTAGCTTGGAAGATAGAATGCCCCTGGGTTCCCTATCAGAAAAAAAAAAACCCACTGGGATTATATGTACGCACTGTTTCCTAATTTAAAACACCTTGCGTCACCAGTGTCTTCTGTCTTTAAAATTGTCAGCAGCCAGAGTTTTAAGGACCGCGTCAGGGACTGTCACGTCACAGGTCACTGCTCGGCCTCCTGTCTTGAGACAAGTCTTTCCCACCAGCAGCCTCACTGTGATCAGGTCACACCGCACCGCACCAGCGGGGTAGAAATCCTCTTGTACATTTCATTAGGAAGGTTTTCCCTGCACTTCTGACACATTTTCGTTTTGCGTCTTTCTGCCAGTCAACAACGTTGGGATGCTTCCAAACCTGCTCCCGGGCCACTTCCTCAGTGCGCCGGATGAAACCCAGGTGGGCTCGGTCTTCCTGTCTGATTTCGCTTCACCCAGGTGGGGGCCCGGGTTGGGCAGCCAGCCAGGGGGCAGGGGGAGGGCCATGGGAAGAATACCAGGCCAGAATTCCATACTGCGAATTATAACTCATGTATTGTCTTGTTTGTCTTTAAAACTTATTTTTAAAAATTTATCTTATTTAAAACGTATTCTCTTGGGTCACTGTTTTGTGCTTTATAAAAGAGGAGTAACTCCAGCTGGGCGCGGTGGGCACGCTTGTCATCCCCGCGCTGGGGAGGCGGAGACAGGAGGAGCGCGCAGGTTTGAAGCCAGCCGCGCTGGCTTAGGAGACCCTGTTTCCAAATAAAAATATAAAAATAGGTCTGGGAGTGTAGCCCGGAGGTAGAAGGGTTTCCAGGAACCCCAGTACCACCAAAAAAAAAAAAAAAAGAAAGAAAGAAAAAAAAAGTGAGTAACTCTGTCCAACAAATCCCTAGTTTGGGTGTGCACGGGAACAGGCCAGTTCTTGGACTCTGCTTTTCTCTTCCTCCTCCTCCTCCTCCTCCTCCTCCTCCTCCTCCTCCTCCTCCTCCTCCTCCTTCTTCTTCTTCTTCTTCTTCTTCTTCTTCTTCTTCTTCTTCTTCGCGGGTCTGGGGATGGAACCCAGGGGCATTCGACCTCCGGGCTACACCCCCTGCCCTACTTTCTTATTCTTTATTTTGAAACAGGGTCTCACTGGGTTGCAGAGGGCCTCGCTAAGTAGCTGAGGCTGTCTGGCTGTCTGAGAACAGCAATCCTCCTGTCTCAGCCTCCCGAATGCTGGGATGACAAGCGTGGGCCACCACGCCCGACTCATTTTTCTTTCTATATTAGATTTATTCAACTTTCAGTGTGAGGGAATACAGTCGCCCCTCAGTGTCTGGGGAGGTTGGTTCCAGGTCCCCCAAGATACTTCAGTTCATGGATGGTCAATAAAGTCAACGTATTAAGCACTGCAGTATTTGCATATAACCCGCACACATCCCCCTGTGTATTTTCAGTCATCTCTAAGATAAATTATCTAATGCAATGTAAGTGCCATGGATATAGCTGCTATGCTATGCTGCTTAGGGAATGATGCCAGGAAAAAGTCTGTGTGTATGTTCAGTACAGACACAGCTTTTCTGGTCATTCTGATCCGACCTGCAACTGTTTAGACTGACGGCACATGACACCAACTTTGTGTTGGAGGAAGCACAGTTCAGCGAGCTTGGCTGGGCCCCGTGGCCGCCCTTGTCGGCCACGAGTCAATACTGTGGGCATTTAACAGTCTTGGAAGGCACTGTTGCTGACCAGCCCCACGGCTCTGAGCCTCGCAGTCACGGGCTGTGCCGATCTGAACTGGCTGCCGGCTGCCGGTCCTCTACCCTGCGAGTGTCCCTGACGTCCCGCTCGCAGCTTGAGTGTGTTGCGTGTCACACGACGTCAGATGTCACGCTACTGTGCATCCTGGACAGGCTCCTCTCCGGACCACACGCTGAACACCAGGCCTGTGTTCAGCCTTCCCTGTTTCTGACACCAATCTGTGTCCCTCCCTGCAGCAGGTCACATGATTCCAGCACTTTCTCTATGCCCCTGTCTATGCCTCTTTTACTCTCTGTCTTGGATGATTCTAGTTTTTCTGTAGACCAGAACCTCTATCTTATTTTATACGACCATTCCCTTTGCTAACTTTTCCTCTTCCAGTTGCAAATTGAATACAGATGCTCCTTGACTTGCGATGGGGCTCTCCCCACTGTCAGTCGAAAGTATCTGTAAGTTAAAAGTGCATTAAAGAGCCGGGCGCGGTGGCGCACGCTTGTAATCCCCGCGCTGGGGAGGAGGAGACAGGAGGATGGCGCAGGTTCGAAGCTCCTCGCTGGCTTAAGAGACCCTGTTTCCAAATAAAAGTATAAGATAGGTCTGGGAGTGTAGCCCGGAGGATCCTCAGTACCACACACAAAAAAAAAGTGCATTAAAAATGGGTTGAATCCACCCCCCTAAGGAGCACCCAGCTGAGTGATGCAGCCTGTCTAGTGTCGAGTGTCTGCGTCTCTCTTGCTCATCCTGTGGCTGCGGCTCCCTGCTGCTGTCCAGCACTGCAGGAGGATGTTCTAGCAAGTGTCACATGCCCAGGAAAAGACCCATATTCACAATTCAAGAATTGCATTCACACCTCTGCAAAGGGAACCATGGGGGCCATCTGGATCTTCCTGTGAAAAAACCGAACATATTCCCAGTCCTAGCGCACGCTTGCCAGGCGGGTTGGAGACTCGTTTGCTGGCTCGGTGAGCCCGTCCCCATCCTTTGCCCACTCCGGGGTTCTTTAGCGCTGAATGCTCCCGAGGCGACTCTCCAGAGATCGGGCTGATTTCTGTGTGTGTTTTTTTTATTCCAGAGCCTTGTCCACTGCAACATCACGTCTGTGGTCAAGGTATGTGATCGACAGACGTGTTACGTGCATTTAAGAGTAGTGGCTGGTGGAATTCGGCGCTCTCTCAATGGCAGAAGGAGAAAGGCTTGGAGCTGAGCCACCCTTGACTAAGAGGCAGGGCCTGGCCTTGTGACTGTTTTATTCTATGATGAAACGCAGCGATGGGTTGATTCTCCCGTTATCTACATCCCGTCTTGCATTCAGTTTTGTCCCGTGTCACTACACGGCAGGCCTGGCGATCTTGATACGTATTCCAGATTCCAAGGCAGTTTTTTAAAAAATTAATCTATTGCCGGGCGTGGTGGTGCACATTTGTAATCCCAGAGCTTGGGAGGCTGCGACAGGAGGATCGCACAGGTTTGAAGCCAGCCTCAGCTACTTAGTGAGGCTCTCAGCAACTTAGTGAGACCCTGTTTCCAAATTAAGTATAAAATAAGTAATAAGTCTGGGAGTATAGGCCAGAGGTAGAAAGCCCCTGGGTTCCCACCCCTAGTACCACACACACACACACACACACACACACACACACACACACACACACACAAAAGAATCTATTTCTCTATTTCAGTCTTTGTAAGTAAAAGGAAGTTCCCTCTGTTGGGAACATGGCCGGGAGCAAGGCAGGGTCTTCTTTGCTGTCCACTGTATGTGGGGCTGAAGCTCAGGCTGTCTGTGCACCCCCTACCCTTACTCAGGGTTTTGCTTTCCCCTATTTTGGTTACCGGTGGCAAATTTTGGTCCTAAAATATTAAACAAAAATTTCTGTATTTTGAAAGAGAGACCACATTCACATAACTTTTTTTTTTTTATAACACATTATGTTATTTTATTTGGGGTTGTTGTTAATCTCTTACCAGACCTAGTTTCTGGATTAAACTTTCCTGCATGTTGGGCCTGTACTATCCTTGGCTTCTGGCATCTGGGGAGGGTCTTTGAATGTCCCCTGAGTTTGGTGGGGCTACTGGTCTGTGGTCTCAGGAGTTTGAGCATTTGGTTTTCCCAGTTGGGGTCTGACAACCCTCTGATCCCTTTAGCCAGAGCAATGTATTTATTTATTTATTTATTTATTTATTTATTTATTTATTTATTGTGGTACTGAGGATGGAACCCAGGGGCATTCTACCTCTGAGGTACACGCTCAGCCCTGTTTTTCATTCTTTATTTTGAATCAGAGTCTCACGGAGTTGCAGAGGGCCTCGCTGAGTAGCTGAGGCTGTCCGCGAACCCGTGGTCCTCCTTTCTCAGCCTCCCAAATGCTGGATTACAGGTGTGCACCCCCACGCCCGGCTTGATTTGTTTTGTTTTTCAACCACTGTTTTATTTGTTGATAGACAATAAGTGTCCTAAGCCACAAAGGGAAAAGAAACGAAAGGTTAGTTCTTCTCCAGGAGGCTGGCCGTGCCTCCTGGAGGAGTGGCCAGCGTCGCTTGGTTAAGTCAAAGATGCTGCCTGGAAGTGGCCCCCCAGCCAGGGCAGAGAGAAGGACGCTCTGAGGGCGGAGGAAGGATGGAAGGAGGCTCCGTGTCCAAGGCCGCCCTCTAGCTGGGGCCCTGTGCCGTGTCCAAGGCTGCCCTCTAGCTGGGGCCCTGTGCCTGGCGAGGCTGATGAGCTCTGGGGGGACACTTCAAGGACCTCCAGGGGACTCTGTGTCCCTGGTGCAGCGGGGAGTCAGGAAGGCGCAGGCTCATTCAGATCCTCTTCTTCCTCTCAGTTTCTGCAAAATCCTGTGCCTCGGGCAGGCCCGAGGGGGCTCCAGAGAGTTCTGCTGCCCCTCCCCTCTGCCCCCAGCGGTGGAAACGTTATCTGGGTGTTCACTCACACAGGCAGCGGGGGCTAGCCTGCGGGATGGGAGCGGTGCTGGGGGAAGCTGTGGGGAGCTGTGCAGGCCCCCGGGTGGGCGGCCCCACATCGCAGCCCGGGCCCGGCCTTCTGGGTCCCCGGCCAATCTTCGTCCATGTGGGCCCTGTCTGCTCACACCTGCCTCTAAGGACAGAGCCTGATTCCAGTCGAATCAGGCTCTGTACTTGAGAAATATTTTAGTTCACGGTGGTGGTGGTGGTGGTGGGGTTTTCTCTTTCTTTATTTTAAATTTATGTGCCTTACAGTTGTTTTGTGAAAAGGTGTGTGTGTGTGTGTGTGTGTGTGTGTGTGTGTGCGCGCGTGCAGTAGTACCACAGACTGCACTGAGAACTCTGCACATGCTAGGTAAACACTCAAACACTGAGCTATATCCCTCTATATCCCCTGTCCTTTTTACTTTATTTATGTATTTATTTATTTATGCGGTACTGGGAAAGGAACCCAGGGGCATTATACCTCTGAGCTATACCCACAGCCTTAGTTTTTTACTCTTTTTATTTTTGAGACAAGGTCTCACTGAATTACCAAAGGCCTCGCTAAATAGCTGAGGCTGTCCTTGAACCGTGATCCTCTGGTCTCGGCTCCGAATGCTGGGATTACAAGCATGCGCCACCACACCCAGCGCTTACGTTAGTTTTTGAGAGAGGGCCTTGTCAGGATCCCAGGCTGGCCTCAAACTTGGGGTCCTCGTGTCTCAGCCTTCTGAGCAGCTGAGATTACAGGCATGTGCCGCTACACCTGGCAAGAAATTTCCCCTCCCTTCCTTGTATTAGGAATTGAACTCGGGGGCATCCTACCTCTGAGCTATACCCCCAGCACACCCCCAGTTTATTTTGAAACAGGGTCTCACAAAGCTGCAGAGGGCCTCACTAAATTGCTGAGGTTGGCCTGTCTAGCATATCCTGTCTCGACCTCCCAAGTACTGGGATTACAGGTGTGTGGCACCACGCCCAGCAAAGCTTTCTTAATAGAATATTTAGGCTGCAGGACTGGCAGGGAAGACTCTTTGGTGGGGGGTCATAGGCTGGGGTGGGGAAGGGACTTCTGAAGGCTCCTTAGACCACTGCAGGCTGCTGCACCACTGACGTTGGACTGAAGAGGTGTACGTGACGTGCTCACAGATTCTTGCTAGGGTCCCGATGTCCCCAATTCCAGCCCACGGTGGAGGTGTCTGACAGCCAGCCCACTCTGCCTACATCCAGAGTGAAGAGTCCCATGGGACCCACAGATTTGAACCCACAGCTATAAGAACATTCCCACAGTTTTTCAATGCCTTCGTTTTCCAGGAGGGCTTCGGGGGACGAAGCCAGAGGCCTGTGAACAGTTTGCATCCCTTAGGCTGCTTCCTGTAGATTCCAGCCAGCTGCTCCTGTTGTCTCATGACCTCTAACGAGGGCCAGCAGTATGCAAGGTCATCGGAGAGAGTGGCCCACTCCCCAGGTCCCCGGCGCTGGCTTCCCCGAGCCCTGCCCCCTGCGACTTAGTTCCTTTGTTGGGGCTTAACTCTGGCCTTCTCTTGTAGATGACACAGCTAATTCTGAAACACATGGAATCAAGGTAAGGCCTTTGTCTGGAGAGGTGTGGGGCGACGCGGCCCTCCTGCTCCGCAGTCAGCCACCCTGGGGACCCAGGGGCAAGCTCCAACTGGCTGCTGTTCTACCCAGCAGTACAAACAGGGTGAAGCCCTTGGGGATTCTGGGAAAACAGAACTTTCCGGGCCAGGCCAGGCCTTTACACAGACACACACACTTGAAGGTCAAGTGTGACGCGTGGCGGGTGGAGGGAGAGCTCAATGGATTCAGCACACACTGGATTAAAAGAAAACTGACTCATGTTAGCATAGGAGAAGGAGGTTGGCCTGAGACCAAGAACGTGTCTTTCTTGTTATGAGTTTTGCTGCCCTATCAGTTTCTTTCCCTAGTCCATGTATATCACACCATGATAGCACCTAGTTGGGGGCTGGTTTTCTTTTTTTCAGGTGATATTCGTTAAAGGCTAATCGTTGATAGATTAATCTCTCCTAGGAGGGGCTGGGATTTGTATTCTAATCCTGGCTTCTCGCTCTCCCCCCTCTCCCCTGCGTATAAGTGGGAAAGACCAAGGGTATTGGATTTCGAAACGACAAGTAGGGCCCCTGGGGACTTGTGCAGGGACAAGCGCCACGTGAGCCGTGAATGGACCGTCCCACTCCACCGTCTTTGTGAGTCCAGGGGAACCTGGAGCTCACGGGCTCACATGTAGGACAGGAAGATCCTTCCCTCCCGCTGGAGTCTTGTCTGGGCGGAGCTGGCTGCCTGTATCTGGCAGGGAGACCTCTGTCCGCA
The DNA here is from genome assembly GCF_963383645.1 of Muscardinus avellanarius. Taxonomy (NCBI): domain Eukaryota; kingdom Metazoa; phylum Chordata; class Mammalia; order Rodentia; family Gliridae; genus Muscardinus; species Muscardinus avellanarius. The sequence continues at coordinate 95,649,742 of NC_137799.1, forward strand.
GGGCCTGTCTCCAGCAGCCAGTCCTTTAGGTCACATGTGTGGCGTCCTCCTTTAGAGCCTGGGGAGGCTCTGTCCAGGTCTTGGAAGCGGAGCACACAGCACCCATGGAGGGCAGAGCGGGTGGAGCTTGGCAGGTTCACAGAGGCCCTTCAGTTTCTTTCTACTAGAGGTGGACCACACAGCAAAGCAATGGAAACTCTGCTTCTTTGCCATGTAGGCGGAAGGGCCTCATCTTGAACCTTTCTTCCGGGGTGGCCCTCTGTCCTTGGCCACTGTATTCCCTCTACTCTGCTTCCAAGGTGAGTAGCTGCTGCCCAAGTCTGCGTCTTCTTCCTCTAAGTTTTCTCAGTTGGTGTTTTCCTGGGCGTCGTATGGCTGGGTGGTTAGCGCTCCGCCTGGAGGTGCTGAGACAGGTGCTGGGTGGAGCTGGCCTAGGGGTGTCCGTATGCAAATTAGAAGGAATAGCAGAGGCGCTTCGCCAGCAGGCCAGAAGGTATGCAGTGGGCCCAGGGATCTACTTACCCCACAAAACATATCTCGATGATCTAAGGCACTCTCCCTACCCCAAAGAAAGAAGTCTGCTCTCCAAGACAAGCTGCTGCTCTCTCTTCCCTTCCTTCAGCTTATTAAGGTACAATTGACAAGTAATAATTGCATACAATTTATGGTGTGCAAAACCGCATGATGCTTTGAAATGTGCAGACAGCGTGACATGATTTTATCAAGCTAGTGAACATACCCCTGACCTCACATGCTTGTTTTTTTTTTTTTTTTTTTTGTGGTGAGGACATTTAAGATCTTTTCTTGGCTCCCTGCCGGGAGGCAGCTCATTGTTAGCTGGAGTCGCCAGGCTGTGCCAAGCATCTCTGGCGCACCTTCGTCCTATGGACGTGAAGCTGTGCTCTCTCCGCCCAGCTCCGCAGCCGGCAGTGTCTCCGGTGCCCTTTGAGGTCCGAGTCGGTTCTGGTGGACAAGGCGAGCCCGGGGACCTCAGCCGCTTCCCTTTCTTACTCCAGGCTTTTGTGTGCACGTTTTCCAAGGCCTTGCAAGAGGAATACAGAGAGAAAGGAATCATTATCCAGGTGAGGCGGACAGGTGTGAGCCCTGGGAAAGGGAAGGCTGGAGCTCTGTGGCGCAGGGCCACTGCCCCCTGCTGGACTGGCCATTCATGCGCAGCCAGCCCCAGGGAGGGTCCCTGATGGAAGCGCAGGCCTTGCTGCTGTGGTGTCTGCTGCCTCCCTGGGCCTGGGTGCGGAGGAGGAATGGGGTAGGGGTGTGGTCGCTCACAAATGCTGGACCCTTTGGCAGAACATCAGAAATTGGAATCTTGTCTACCGTGATTCCCCTCGTGAACCCTGGTACGAAAGATGGGACAGGAGAGGAAACAAGACAAAACCAGGTGCTCGGCCCCTGTTGGAACTAGGGGAAGGCCGGCCCTTCCCTGGGAGGCTGCCGATCTGCAGCGAGCCACCGAGACCCCGCTCTGTTCTTGGGCAGGGAGGGAAGGGGTCCTGGGCCCCCTGCAGAGCTGTGGGGAGATCGCCTGGCCCATCCAGGCAGAGCTTGGCTCGGCGACAAAGGGCTCAGCGGTCTCTGGAACCAGAATAAGTACACAGAGGTTTTCGTCTTGGTATTGTTGTCTGGGAAGTTTTACGATACATTATTAGAAATGTAAAAGGCACACTCAAAATTATATCTTTAAAATGAATGCTGCACACAGTTACTTTGATTTTATTTATTTATTTATTTATTTATTTATTTATTATTTTTGGTACTGGGGATTGAACCCAGGGGTGTTCTACCTCTGACCACACCTCCAAGATTTTTTATTTTTTATTTTTAAACAGGGTTTTTCTAGGTTGCTGAGGCTACCCATGATCCTCCTGTCTAGCCTCCCGAGTACTGGGATTATAGGCGTGCAACACCCAGCTCAGCCCACACATTGACTTTTAATTGAGGTGCCCAGGTGGGTATATGTTAAGTAGCCATTACCTAGACTAACCAGTTACAGATTAAGGCTTATCAAATAGGCGATGTGTTAATGGTAGGAATTTGGCCCCAAACATCATTTCCTTGCTGCCGTGTGATTGTAACGGCTTGGTCCCTGAGCACAGCCCCTTTTTCTACCTTGCTAGGTAGCCCAGTCTCACCCACCGCGAGATTCACCCACCACCCTCCACCTGGTGGGGCTATCGGTTCTCCCGATCTCCGCTGAAGTTGGGACGTCCCTTTAGAACAGCTACAACTCACAGGCTGTTTGTTGCAATAGAAAACTAATCCCTATGCCAGGTGTGATGGCGCATGCTTGTCATCCCAGCATTTGGGAGGCTGAGACAGGAGGATCACGGTTTGTGAACAGCCTCAGCTACTTAGTGAGGCCTTCTGTACCTTAGTGAGACTCTGTTTCAAAATAAAGAATGAAAAAATAGGGCTGAGGATGTAGCTCGGAGGTAGAATGCCCCTGGGTTTCATCTCCAGTACCACACACAAAAAGAGTAAACTAATCCCTAAAATCCGGGTGGCTCAAAACAGCAAGGTTTTGCTTTGTTCTCATGTTCCCCGATCCCGCGAGCTGGCGGAGGGCATCGGCGTGTGGTGGTGGCGACCAGGAGCCACTGTCTAGGGCGGTGTCAGATAATACTTCAGAGAGCACCCTGGAGGGCCTTGCTTCAACAATTAAGTACTTTGGCCCAGAAATGACACAGGACACCCTTTTTTTTTTTTTTTGCAATACTGGGGTTGGAACCCAGTACCTCTGAGCTGCACCCCCAGTCTTATTTTTTATTCTTTATCTTAAAACAGGGTCTCACAGAGTTGCAAAGGGCCTCACTAAGTAGCTGAGGCTGGCCTTGGACCACGATCCTTCTGTCTAAGCCTCCCAAATGCTGGGGTTACAAGGGTGTGCCACCACGCCTGGCTTTGTTTATACTTTTTTTTTGCCATATCTGGTTACAGGATCCCACCCACCCTAGGGGTTCAAGATGTGCAGTTTTATCGCATATCTGCAAGAAAGAACAGAAGCCCTTGGTGGTCCCCCAACATGAGTAATTACCCACCACCTGCCTACTGGCCCCGTGACACTCTTGGCACCACCTTGATCTAGGGCACTGTGGACCAGGGGTGCTGTAGCCGGCACGGTCGTGGGCTCCGTGAGGTAGCAGAGCCAGGAGGAGCTGCTCTTGCAAGAATTAGAAGATAGAAAGTGTGATCTTTCAAAAACCAATTGGCCAGGTGGGTGTGGTGGCAGGTGACTGTGATCCCAGTACCTGAGAGGCTGAGACAGGAGGATCACAGGTTCAAGGTTAACCTCAACAACCTAGTGAGATTGGCCCTGTTTCAAAATAAAGAGTAAAAAGTGCCGGGCTGTAGATTGGAGGTAGAATGTCCCTGGGTTCAATCTTCAGTACCAAAACAAAAGAAAAACCTCCAAATCAACAACAACAACAAAAACAAAACACTTTGGCCTCTCCGAATGTAGGCATAGTTGGTGCTTAATAAATATGTGTTAAGTGACTTAGGATGTATGGACCACAGACTCGGATGTGAATTTTATCTCAGCTCTGCCTCTTCTTATCTGAGTGATTCTAGAGGGCTTGCTTAAGATTTCTGATTCTCTGTTATCCTACTCATAAAGAGGGTTTATAGTGTGTAGTACCTTCTTATTTCTCTGTGCTATCATGAAGATCTAAGGACTAAATGAATATACAAATTTAAGGCGTATTTATTGAGTCCCCCTTAGGTACATAAAGCGGTTTTGTCAATCAAAACTCACTGTAGGAATAAAAATACTTATCACTATTTCCCTACCAGAAAACGGGGTTTGAGAATACTTCTGATATTTCCAAAATGTTTCATTGAAACCTTGGGGGGGAAAAAAAAGACATCAGACACTCTCTTGCTACGCTATTTCCCCAAGGACCAATTCAGTTGGACTGATTGACTTATATTTGGATTTGCTAATAAAACAATGTAATTTCCTATGTATGGTGAAGGAAAAAAAACTAAGAAAACTAGCATGGATCCTTTTTCTTTCCAAAGAGGCCACGGTCCCTGTGTTTAGGACTAAAGTAAGTAAAGCCCGTTAGGCTCCGCAAGCCAGGCTGTGGCGGGTTAGGCGGCTGGGGGGGAACAGTGCTGGCTTTTCAGAGCTCTGTGTGGGGATGTTGATTTTTCTTAGCAGATCAGGAAAGAGTCGGAGGGTCGTACCACCGGCTCTGCCGAGCGGGATTCAAAGTGCTTCAACTCTGGTTACAGGTATTAGAAATCATCCCCTGAGAGAGGGTTTCCCGATGAGACCGAGGACATCCTCATCTGAATCTCACACAAATCTGAACAGTGTTGAAGCGTGACTACATCCACGCGGCTCGGAGGATATACTCATGCAGACGTTTGTCTTTGACTTCGAGGCCTGCATTTGTATTTGCTGAGCCGGCACCCTGTGTGGGGAGGCCTGTGATTTCTCAGCCCCTTCCTCCCCCGTGAGCTGCGGAGAACCCTGAAGCCACCCAAAGTCATGCGGCAAAGGTCTCGGTCTTGAGAAATTACACCTCCAAATCGCAGCTCCGCTGGCTGCCTGTTTTGCACCTTTTGCCATCAAGGACCCCTAAGGTTTTGATAGGAAAAAAAAAGAGAGACTGAAAACGGGATGGCACTTGGGTGCTGATTTCTGCGCCTGCGCTGGGATGGATCGCTTCGTGCTATCTTTTTTTTGCCATTGCAGGTGCTGACCCCATATGCTGTTTCCACCCCCATGACGAAGTTTCTAAATACCAGTGTGATGACCAAGACTGCTGCCGAGTTTGTGAAAGAATCGCTGAACTATGTCACGGTGGGAGACGAAACCTGCGGCTGCCTTGCCCACGAGATCTTGGTAACCAACCCCTCTGATCTTGAAGCCAGAGAGGAGGGTGTGCAGGCCGGCGGGGCGGGGTGAGCTCCTCCTGCCGCGGGAACACTCCGTGCTCTCTCATGGTAAGGGCCTGGGCCGGAGGACACGCCACTGAGCCTCTCACAGGCGTGGGAAGGAGGAGGTGGTGCGGGAGACGCTGCGGGGCTGGGTGCTCGGCGCCCCGGGGGCTCAGCTGCGAGGTGGCTCCCAGGAGCTCGTGGGCAGGTAAACCAAGGCACCCGGAGCGTCAGGCAGTCTCCACCGCTCTCTGTTCTAGTAAATGTTTAGCTCTCAGCCTCGGAGAGGGAGGGACCACTTTGATCTGTACGGTTTGCCGATGTCCGTGGTGTAAATACTCCCAGCACGGCTGGTTTTGAGCTACCGAGAGGATTTCACTGCCCGTCAGCTGAGGACGGCTGCTCACAGCTGCCCCTGTGAGCAAGCCCAGTGCAGCTCTAGCACACCATCGGGTGAGGAAAGGAGGTCAGCAGCACACGGTAGGAGAAGCTCTTTCGTTGAAAACAAGCACAGACAGGAGATGAAGGTGGACGGGAGCATTGTGCGCGGACACTGGAGCAAACAGGCTGAGCGCCGCGATCTCACACCCGACACACTCACAGGAGGAAGGCTCATTTGTATGGTCTGGAGAGTTCAGTTATGGTCAGTTTACCTTACACAGGCAGGAGCCGGGGATACAGGTCCTTAGGGCACGAGGGCGAGGATCAGAGGAAGCCAGGAGGGGAGCAGGCGAGGGACAACAGGGTCCCCAAGGCCACAACCCCAGGGACCACCTCTGAGCACGGCTGCCTCTGGAGCACGAGCTCCCGGGGATCGTGCCCAACCGTGGCAGTGTCAATGTAGTTGTGTCTCCAGCCCCACCAAGGAGCTTCACACGGCCATTCTCCTTCTGAGCTATACTCCCAGCCCTATTTTTACTTTGAAACAGAGCCTTTCTAAGTTGCTGAGGGGCTTGCTGAATTGCCGAGGCTGGCCTTGAACCCGCAATCCTCCTATCTCAGACTCCCAGGTACTAGGATTATAGGTGTGTGCTGCCATACCTGACCTGGTGTGCATTTAATTAGGCCTTCTGCCTTAACTTAAGGCTTCCCCTGTATTTCAGAGCAGATGCCCCCGTTGATAATTCATACCTCTTTGTGAATGACTTTCATCTTTTTTTTTTTTTTTTGGTGGTACTGGGGTTCCTGGAAGCCCTTCTACCTCCGGGCTACACTCCCAGACCTATTTTATACTGTTTTATTTTTGGAAACAGGGTCTCTTAAGCCAGCATGGCTGGCTTTGAACCTGTGCTATCCTCCTGTCTCCGCCTCCCAAGCGCGGGGATTACAAGCGTGCGCCACCACGCCTGGCGACTTTCATCTTTAATTAAGTAATTAATTAATTCATTCCTTTTCTGGCTTGCCTAGCTCCCAGGATGCCACAGCCTTTGTGACAGGTGATGAAAAGGATATTTGCTTCTTTCTTGGAACCTCATTTTTTTGCCTTTGTTTTTGGTCCTGGGAA